>NC_085845.1:133505898-133855341 GCF_035594765.1 Anolis carolinensis | reverse complement strand
GTTCAGAAGCAGACCTTTCAAATGAGGTCAAATATAGTCCAAAAATGTATTGTCCAATAATTGATATTAGAGTTCAAAGTTTTAATCCACTTGACCGAAACACACACTTTGCCAAGCAATAGTGTGGGGAAATGTCAGAGTCTTAGAGTCCAATGAAGCTTGACAACAAGGCTGGAAATAAACTTGGTTCTTGGCTAGGTCCGTGACTGGAGACAAGGCAAAACATGAAGCGTGGAGCAGGGTCCGTGGTTAAACAGCAAGGCGAGGCAAGGGCTTGAAGCTTGATCCGGGAAGCAAGGAACTGGGGTTACGAAGTCCACACACGATCTCTCTCCTGAAGCTGATCAATTGACTCCGCAAAGAATCTCCCGTGTCAACCACCTATATTGGGTCTCGTTTCCCACCAAAAAATCTCTTTCCCTAGAGAACAAGAAACGAAACCCAACTCTGTCCAGATGCAAGACTCCTTAGATTTTCCCAAGGGAAGCAGGCCTAATCAGTCTGTTGTTTGGCTGCAATCCACAAACTCCTCCGCTGGGCTTCCCTGACTCCTCTGTCTTTAGAATAAAATTCTTTCCTGGGAAACGGAGGGGAGTTCTGCCCAAGGCCTGTTTTACTGAATTCTTGAGGGCAAACATCAATATCCGGCAGGTGAAGAGACTCCAGCTCTTGTTGAACCGGCGAAAACCCCATGTTTTCGTCTTCATCTGTCACAATAGTACTAGGAACAGGACTACAGGGCCCATGAGGCATCACACATTCCGCCCATGTCCTCATCCTGAGAGGAGACCAGGGAAGTCTCATGTGGCTGCAGCTCCAGGCAAAACCTCTTCCTGACCTGCACCTTGGCCTCTACCTCCATGGAACTTAGCTGCTCCTCACTGGCTTGCGTGGAGCCAGCATGTTCCCCTTCTTCCAGGCATCCACCCCTGGCAATGAGGAAGGTGGCTCCTCTTCCACCTCCTCTTCCTCCTCTATCACCGCCACCTTCCTCAAGGACAAGTTCTCGCTTGGAAAGAAGAATAGGAGCAGGAGAGAAGGGAAAGAGAGTCGTAATCAGCTGCATGCCCAGGTGACAACGGTAGAGGAGGAACAAGATTAGGAGGAGCTGCTCTCCTTGTCACCAGGGGCAGAGGCCCAGAAAAAGGGGAGTGTGCTAGCGAAGAGCAGCTGAGTTCTGTGGCAGTAGATGCCAAGATGCAGGTCAGGAAGAGGCTCTGCCTGGGGCTGGTGATGATGAGCACAACTTCCTGGGCATGGCTATGGACCATGCAAGCTACTGTTTGTGATACCCACCCCCCTGCACCAACCCCCCTGACCTCCCCCCTCCCTCCCTGCCCGGCCTACCCACCCTGCTCTGGCCCAACATGTGGCCCCCAAGTTAAAAAAGTATGGCCATGCCTGTACAGAACAATATAAATATATCAAGAAGCAACTGTTGGACATGATTAAATCATGACAGTGTTCTGGGATTTATCCTTTTATCAGTTCCTGTAATTCTCAGAATTTTCCTCCAGCACCATAGGAGAATGATCTAGTATAAATAAAATGAATATGGAAAATCCCAGTTCAAACAGCTTTTTCTTGATATTCCATGATGTCATGCTCTCTGATTATAACAAGTAATCCAACTGAGTGGATCAAACTTCTCCATCAGGTGGAAGTGTTTAGCAACAAGGGCAGGAAGAACACTATCATGATTTAATCATGTCCAACAGTTGCTTCTTGATATATTTATATTGTTCTGTACAGGCATGGCCATACTTTTTTAACTTGGGGGCCACATGTTGGGCCAGAGCAGGGTGGGTAGGCCAGCTCTGTTTACTATTGAATGTGGCTGTTGATGCCATTCCACAGAAACCTGGAATCCGTAGCTTATAGATCAGCTTAAAATCCTCTGGCACAGAGGTCGAGTGCTGCAACAGAGAATCCAAAGTCCCTCATCAAACTAAAATTCCAAGATTTCTACAGGATGGTTTCATGGCAATTAAACTGGTGCAGAGTGCACCAGTGCAGAGCCGTTGAGGGCTAAGGCTTTTGGAAGTCTCTAATTTTCAAGGGTTGTAATAAAGAAAAGCTGACCTGATGACAAATAAAGACTGGATCTCAAGTTGCATTACAACGAAATTAAAAATACATAAAAGCAGAAAAAAGTTACAATATTAAAAAAAACTACAATAAATGGATTATGGTAACAAAAATATGTGGATTTCTCTCCTTTTTAAAACAATTTTGCAGATTTCAAATCACTTTTTAAAAGCACAGAGCCATTATATTAAAAGGTCATTCTACTAAATTAATGATTACCACCCAACTAACTCACTTGTTGTTGCTATGAAACTTCCAAAAGAAAAAGCATTGGCTTGATGTGGAATAGAAGTGTCATAGGGTGTTCTGCATCATACACCCAGCCAGTATGTAGGACCAAATGGGTCATTTCCTATTGGAAAGAAAGAGAAGGGAAGGCTAAAATGTTGCCCACTCTGTTTTGGTCATGGAATGCAACCTCAGGATAAAATCCACCAGAAAACAAAACTGGGATTCTAATTTCCTTAATTGAAAATTATTTGTCAGCAAGTAAGGAAATAGTTTTCAGGGAGAAAATCCTTTCTGAACCCATGACCTTTCAACAATTATTATGTGAAAGCTCCATCACTACCAATGTAGAAAGAATCATAGTGACTATCATGAATATCCATAAAGAAATTCATCTGGTTTCTACTTAGAAGGAGATGCTTGAAGAATTCATTAAGAAATTAATTGCTATCCTAGCTCGATAGTATCACTACAACAGGGAAATCTAGCAACCTCAAATAAAGTTGTGTGATTGCAAAACAAGAATGATTGGCATGACATTTTTAGTAACAGTACTAATTTTAGCAAGCTCATCTTAATCTAAAATTCATTACAATTTCTCCAGATAATACATTTTAAATCACACTTGCCAATAGTAACTGCCAGCACTGAAATTAGTTCTTTTAGCAAACACTGACATTTTTCTCAGTGTATTAAACAGTGAAAAGGGAGTAGATCTGCTGATGATCTATTTGGCTCAGTGCAGCAAACGTTCCTGCATGCCTCAAGTGAACAGAAATATGAGAAACATGTGAGTCAAAGCAATTGCAGTAGTCTGCAAACCTATACCCTCTGATTTTGATGGGACTTCCTTCTGAGTCAACATGAATGGGATTATGAATACTGTATATACTCGAGTATAAATCTAGCTTTTTAGGGCTGAAAAATCTCCCCTCGGCTAATAATAATAATAATAATAATAATAATAATAATAATAATAATGTTTATTTATATCCCACCTCCATCTCCCCCGAAGGGGACTTGGGGCGGCTTACAGCAAAATCAAAATACAAGCAATGATAAAATATAAAACATCAAAGGACAAAAACAAAGGCTTATACTTGAATGAGGGTCCTGGACGGCTTCTATTCAGGTCGGCTGATACTTGAGTATATAGGTATTCAAAGTTTTATATAATTATTTATAATTAAGTTTTATATAATTATTCAAAAACATTTAACCTACTGATGCCTCAAATAATGCAATTTTATTAATATCTATTTTATTTTTGAATTTGACCTGTAGCTGCTGCATTACCCACCCTCGACTTATACTCGAGTCAATAAGTTTTCCCAGTTTTTGTGGTAAAATTAGGTGCCTCAGCTTATATTCAAGTCGGCTTATACTAGAGTATATACGGTACTTTTCCTAAATACTGCCCTGTATGAAACCTTAGTGCAATTAACTTTGGAGGAAAGATGACTGGAGGTTTATAAAGCTGTTGTAAAGTCTGCAAATATCTAAGCATAATATCTAGGACTACAGTCAGTAAATCTAGCAGCCTTGCATCAAATTGCTAGAGACTTAACACTCTTCAGATAACTCATATATCCCTGTTTCTTTCAGATTCAACCTGAACTCTTCTCTATCAAATGATCTTGCTCCTGCTGAGTATACTTGGTTTCCCTCCAACTAATTTCTCTCTGTCTGTCTGTCTGTCTGTCTGTCTCACTCCCGCACACATACATAATCAAACAAGAGATAGGAGCAAATCTCCATTGTACAAGGTAAGATTTACTCCTGATAAGGGATAGGCTCACACTGCCTAATGGAGAAAAAGGGTGGGAATTATGTGGCCTTCTAAACATTGTTTAACTGCATCCTCCAACATTCTTCATCACTAACTGTGCTGGTGAGGGCTTATGGAAGTTGTACCCAAGATCATCTGAAGGCGACACAATTCCCATCTCAAGTAGGAATAAAGATACAATCCTGCATGTGAGGTGACAGGAAATTCAATGTTTCTCAGCCCGCACATCTGCAATTTCCTGGGTGCAGAGATTGATTTGTTTTAATGCACATGAAGCACACTAAACATCAGGACCTTTCACCATTATCACAATCAGCATCTCCATCCCAACCTCAAATAGCTCGGGAAAAAGAGTGTGGAACAACAACGAACAGCAGTGCTATCTCCCTGCTCCCACCCCCACCACTCTTCCTTTTCTAAAGCACTTAGTTGATGCTGACTGGCATCTGTCAAAATGCAGACATGAAAACAATGAATTCCACAGTCTTTGTAATAATGTTTTAAAGAACTTTTTGTCACCATCTCAAGACAAATAGATCTTATCCTACATGCAATTTTAAAGGAAGCTTTTCTAATTTTGTTCTCACTCTTGGTAACTTACTCTTATTTTTAGTTTCAAGATCATAGGAAATAAAAACTAAAAAAACACAGTGAAACAAAAGTCTCTTCCACATTGTTGAAAGGTTTAATTGCTTTAAAAGTTTCAGTCAAATATCTCCTCCTTGGAGTATAAGTTGCTCATGGTGGCTCCTGGGTGACTAAGAAGGCTATAATGCTTCCAGTTCAGTTGCAGAGATGGAGGTACACACACAATCTCATCCTTTAATTTTTTAATACACCAGTTAAACCAAAACTAGGTGAGTGTCTATACAGGTCAAATACAACTGATTCACATTGCATTTGCTGCCAGGAGTTTGAATGGTTTTGCAGCAGAATCATCCAGCCATTAATTCAGCACAAAAAGGTAAAGGTAAAGGTTTCCCCTGACATTAAGTCCAGTTGTGACCGACTCTGGGGGTTGGTGCTCATCTCCATTTCTAAGCTGAAGAACCGGCGTTGTCTGAAGACACCTCCAAAATGATGTGGCTGGCATGACTGCATGGAGAGCCATTACTTTCCCGCCGGAGCGGTACCTATTGATCTACTCACATTTGCATGTTTTCGAACTGCTAGGTTGGCAGGAGCTGGGGCTAACAGCGGGCACTCATTCCGCTCCCAGGATTTTAACCTGGGACCTTTTGGTCTGCAAGTTCAGCAGCTCAGCGCTTTAACACACTGTGCCACCAGGGACCCCTAATTCAGCATAAAGGGGACCACAATTTACTCCAGAGATCCAGGAAGTGATTCTGCCATTTTTTGAGATGTGGGCAGCTGAATCAGACCTGATCTGAACCAATCTATTGTCCACATGTTAAACAGACCCATCATTGTATCACCAGCTAGAAGTACCATGTTTCCTCAAAAATAAGACATTGTTTTATATTTATTTTTCCTCAAGAAGACACACTATGGCTTATTTTCAGGGGATGTCTTATTTTATTAAGTATGATACAACAATCTGCATTTATGGGATGATCTCTCTGGGCTCTGTAGCAGACTGCTTGTTGAAGCTTTTCCCCTATCCCCTGGTGTTCATGTGGGGTGAGAGAGACTCACAGACTGTTGTTGGTCAGTGCTGGGAAGCAGCAGCTTTACTGGTGTTTGTGGGGGGTGAGAGAGACCCACAGACTGTTGCTGGTTGGTGCTGGGGGAGAGATACCCACAGTGCTGGGGATAGTGGCCCCAGTGGTAGTGGCTGTGTCAGCCTAGCCACCAGCCATCTGGACACCAAAAGGGCTCCGAGGATGCTCCTGTGATGTAACTGGATTATTTCAGTAGCTGTAAATACAGCATATGAATTTGTGCCCAAAATCAGTAGTGTGTTTTTATGTGTACTGAACAGTGGGAGTCAATTCCTAGGCAGAAATCTGGTTTGATGGAAACAATTCCCATTTGTTTTCACCATTTATGCTGTGCCCACAGTTCTGTGTTATTATCCGATTTCATTACCATACTGTCATTCCCTCCCTTATATTATTTTCAAGAAATGAGGTAATTCACAATAGTTCCTGTGCCTGTTGCCATTAAATTAAAAAAATCATTATTAGCAAGTCAGGGTAATAAAGATGAAATCATCTACATTTTCAAGAAGCATCCCTTCTATTGATCTCAGTGTTATTGATTGTAGTAAATCTCTAAGGGGAGAAACAGATGGATGATAAAGAAGCGGTTTTGACTCTTTCTTACAACAAAGCATTACTTTTATTCTTTTGTAATGTAACTGTATTGCAGATGAGCTGTAGCATGATAGCATTGCAAATGATAATGACAAGTCAGTGAAGAAAATATTTAAGAGAAATATTGACTATATATTGGACTACTATGATTTCATGAATAGTTCATCTTCAGAAATAAATCTGAGCACAAACATGTCAATTGTGGTTATTTTTGACAATTATTATGAACAGTGGTTTTCTGTCACTGTCACAGCCTCAATCTCAGTAGCAACTTTATGCGGAAGGATAACATGGTATAGTATCTTGAATACTGGACTCAGAGACAAGGATTCAAATCACTGTTCAGTTGTGGAAACCCTCAGGGTGAGCTTGGGCAACTCACACTCTCAAAAGGCAAGAGCAAATCCACTCTGAAAAAGCCTTGCCAAGAAGACCTCATGAAAGGTTATCCTCAGAGTCACCATAAGTTAAATGGAAGGCACAAAACAACAACAACAACAACAACAACAACAACAACATAACCATGTGTTTAGAGCATTTCTTGTTAAATTACCTGTACTTACACAAGTCTAGAAGCCCTCGGTGATGCAGTGAGTTAAACTGCTGAGCTACTGAACTTGCTGACCAAAAGGTCAGCAATTCGAATCTGAGGAGCAGGGTGAACTCCTGCTGTTAGCCCCAGCTTCTGTCAGCCTAGCAGTTTGAAAACATACAAATGTGGGTAAATCAATAGGTAGCACTCTGGCGGGAAGGTAACAGCGCTCCATGCAGTCATGCTAGCCACATGGCCTTGGAGACGTCTACAGATAACACCGGCTCTTCGACTTAGCAGTGGAGATGAGCACTACCCTCCAGAGTTGGTCACAACTAGACTTAATGTCAAGGGAACCCTTTATGTTTACTTTACACAAGTCTAGTTTACCATCACATGTAATGTGCACCTCAATTGTGAAGTGCACATTACTAAAAAATTTACTAAATTACTTTTAAAAATTATTTCAAGTCCAGCAAGGTGTCTATGTACTCCATTGCATGTTTTCCCTCAACCACTATACTTTGCTCACTGCTTATCCTGCAAGAAGCTGACTGTTAAAATTCAACTTGAATGTTTAAAATGTTGACAAAACATGCATCCTCCCATATTAAATGTATAAATTTCCGGCCCTTGATTGAATTTTCAGGGTTTTTTTTAGTGTGCTCAGAGCAGTTTTCGTTGTAACCTAAATCACAATCCTTGTCACATTCAAATATAATGAGTACCCATGCCCATTAAATAAATATATTTAATAGTTCATGCACATGCTTCCCCAATATACACCACTGAGTTTTTCCAAGAAAGAAGTTATAGGATTGTCGCCTGAAATGTTAATTGTTAACTGGATTTATACTTTAGATAATAGTGTGTGTGTGTGTGTGTGTGTGTGTGTGCGCGCGCGCATGCAGGAATTAAAAGCTAAAAAACATGGATAAAGAGGAAAGTTCATCTGTTTTGGCATTCTCTTTTGGCAACCTGAGATTCGGCATCCATATATGAGATATATTCAATGTCCCTTGGTTAAACACTTCTGCAATCATGCTTGTAATTTTCAGATTCTTGCCATGAGGCACAGGTGTTAGGCAGTTCATCATGTAAATTCTCATTCCCCAAGTTATTATAAAACACCACATTGCTCTTTTTTCCCCTTTGCCTACATTTCTTCATCTCTAAGACTTATTAGTTCACTTTTATCTTTGTTACGGTACTTCTCTAAGGATTTAAAAAGATCACCATTGTCTGATCCATGCCATATCATCATGTTTAGTCATCAGTCCTGATGTCTATATTAATTTACACTTGCAAAACCTTCCACATTAAAGGAGTGTACAAATTATATACAGACACAGATATCATTTCTTTCAAATCCTCATTTTGAAGCTACAATCAGACTGCCACTATCAATGGGGTTATATGTGTACAAACTCCCATGAATGTGGAAAAACTGCAAATAAAGAAAATGCTAGGTTTTTTAACCTGAGAGAACATCTCTCTATGAATATGTAGATCATTGATGTCCAACCTTCGGTTATCTAGGTATTTGTATCTGCAACTCCTGTTCAATGCTCAGGAATTCTGGTAACTGAAGTCCAAAACACCTCGAGGACCATCCAGCACAACTCTGTAGTCAACTTCCATCTGAAATTGACCACTGAATTCCACTGAAGGATGTACAAATGCTTGGAGAAGTGTTCTACCTAGGAATCTCTAGATCCTCCAGTACAAATTCTAGTGGAAGTGGACCACAGAGTTGTATTGGAGGACCTAGAGATTTCTGAACAGAACATATACATTGAATCCATAAATAATCAAATCCACAATATCGAATACACACATGTGGAGGCCTTACTGTACAACCTATCACAATTAGCATTTCTACACATATACATGGATCTTCAAGTTGCCTGTTGATTCATGGCAATCACATGAATTTCACAGGGTCTGATTAGGCAAGGAACATTCAGCTGTGCTTCTGTCGGTATCATCCCCTGAAATATATCCTCCAGCACCTGATATTCATTGACAACCTACAAGGACTAATCAGGGCTAACCCTGCTTGGTTTCCAAGATCAGACAGTACCAGGTGCCTTCAGGGCAGGGGTGTCCAATCTTTTTGCTTTCCTGGGCCACATATAAAATATACTAACACTAATGATAACTGATAAGCAAAAATACAAGTCCATGCATAATTTTCATGATATTTGCAACAACAGATAAGCAAGAAAAGGTCCTTGCATTATAATCCTAATAATGCACTGCCCTGTTTGAAGGGTCTTTTAAAATTATCGAGTAGGTCTCTTGGCTGAATTGTTTGCCATTATAATGCAAATCATGCATACCACTCCAATCGTTGTTGACAGAACATACTTAAATGATTCTATTCCATTCCATGGCCATCTACAAAGTTCATGCTCGAGAACTGTGCAATTAAGTTACAAAAAAATAAGAAATCTTCATGTTTTAAGTACATTTATGATTTTGTGTTGGACCACATACATAGGTGTTTTGGATCACTTGAGACAAGTATGTTTTTGGGCATTTTTCTCATTGCATTTTAATACATTCGTGAACTCTCCACCTAACTGGGAACATGTCATCCTTTATTTTTTTTAAAGATTGCTATGGAATAATAACATCTATTACCTAGGTTCCATGTACCTAGTCTAATAAACTGACAAATCTTGGAAAACGGCCCATCTCTCTGTACTGACTGCCATTCAGATACAAAATGATAGTGAATCAATCTGATTCTAACCACAGCACAGATACCGTGCAGCAGCCATACGGTCTACCTAACATGTCTCATTGTGATTGTCAGTAAACTGCAAACGTTCTGTTACAGCTACAATTTTTCAGCTTGGATAAACCTTGAAAACTCTCAGTACATTTTTAAAAGAATATATTTTTGTTAATTGGTATGCTCAAATCCTGATACAAATTGAATCAACTATATTCAGTGCTAAGGACCAAAATCAAGAATGGGATCATCCAGAATTGATCCTCAACCATGAAAGAAATTCTGTGTTCTATTTAAGCTTTTCAATTTGATAGGTTTCTATTAGTTAATTTTTTTCAATCAATTTGATTGACTTTTTCATATAGAAGAAAAAAAAATTACACTGTAAAATTAAGTTTCTAATTATTCTGTTTGGAATATATATTCCATAAAACAAGACTCCCCATCAGAGTACATTTTGATTTTATGTGATGTGCAGGGAAACATAATTGTTGCTCTAAACCAGACTGATAGCTCATAGGATTCTCATCCATTTATTAAGATGGTGTACTGTAACATTTAAATTATGCTAGCTTTCAAACAACAGAAACTCCAGTAGCTTAGCTTCGCTCTATCAAAACGAAGTGACTGATAGAATAATTAGCTGTCATTATAACTCAAGGCAACTCTAAACATATCATGTAATCATCCGTGGCTGCTCTCCTGTCATCTATAGTTTTTGTTTGATTGTGTAGCTGAAAGCTTCATCTTCATGAAGTTTAGATATCTACACAAACTGGACAGAAGGCTTCTACTGTGACAACATTATTAAAAAAAACTATTTTATTAATTCTGTTTTATGATTTCAGCAGCTTCATTCAGTTTTACACACATATACAAGTACATGCACACAAATGAATTCATGATAACATATGCAGCTCAATTAGAATTCCAAGATCATGGATGGGTTGCATTTCATTTCACAGGCATCACTAGGAGAATATGGAGAGCTGAGTATCACAGCAGGTGCCATCCTCAGAAAGAGTGCCACTAAAATGACTGTCTATTGCAAATGTGCATTGTTTCAGCACACATTCATTTTTTTTATTTTAAAATCCCTCTAGTTCAATCTACCCACAAAATTATATTTTTCATCAGTGTAATTACAAGGCTGAAATTCTATGCCGATCTACTTTTTAAAAATTCTAATGTGCATATGCTGTGGACAGGGCTGTCATTACTATCCTATTACAATGATGCTTTGAATCCCATGGTTTCATCTGTTGCTTCTAGGGTTTTTTTTAATGCAAATTTTGTCAAATTTTCTGTCATTTTAGCTACCATATTGTAGCCTGGTCTGGAATGGGAAGATATCCACAGGGCTGACACTATGTATTACAATACCAGGTAACACCAATCCTAGAATACAATTGTTCATTTTTCATACATATGAGGCAGCTCCCTTCAGACTTTTCTGCACATCTGCTGCCCCCAACAGTTTTGTCATCAAAAGAAGCATGCCACTGGGGATTTCGTGGCACTGTAAAAAAAAAAATCTCCAAATACCCTTTCCCCTTCTCTTCTTTTTCCGTGTGTAAATAAAGATCACACTGTCCCTGTAGATCCCAATGGTCTACCCTACACATTTCCTATAGTTAGGATATAATTCTCACACTCTCTTGAATCACAGAAAACTGCACCACTGAATTTCAAGTGGTATATAAATATTATAAACAAATAAATCCAAATACATAGCAGCTGGATGGAGAAATGGCATCATTTCAGGGGGGGAAAAACACCAAATTTTGACTGACTAATGAAGACACTCAGTGATGTGGTCAGATAGGGCTTAAGAAGAACTTGATCTACTTAATTTAATGGATGTGTGTGTGTGTGTGTGACACAGAAGAATAAAACACCAAATGGTTTGAAATAATATTTTCCTGCCTAAAGGGGTACACACTACACAGACAAGAGATCTACTACCAATATGATCTCATGCATGTTTACTAGCAAGTAAGTCCCACCAAGTTCAGTACATGTCATGGATTTCTTTTGTCTGTTTTTCATATAAACAGTCTAGTTTTCTAGTATCATTATCTGTGGCAGAGGCAGTTTTATATTTGAGGTGTAGCCCTTCTCTGTGTAACAAAAGAATACTTGCATTTACATGCATTTCTTCTTAAATTGTGCTTGTAGGATGTGTCAGTCAGCTGGACTCCATTTCTCTATAAAGCATATGACAACATGTCCAGAAAGTTATGTTAAACAGAACAAATCTTGGTAACGTACATTAGCATTCCACTTCCTGGAGTAGTTGAAGATTGAATCTGAGCAACGCATCTGTAGGCTTTAAAATTCATAATAAAGTCTGGCAGATAAAGCTAAACTGATTATGCTTCCCTCATTCTCTTTTTCCTGGATTTGTTTCAGATTTCTATGGGTAATCATGGTTTATCTTTTTTTCCCCCCTTTAATTATTCTTTTTTAAATGGCAACTGTGTGAATGGAATAATGAGCATCAATTCCAGGAAACTATCTCAAAATGACATCTTTTTTTTTGTCCAAACCAAATCAAGCAGCAGTTTCCCCTAATGTAACAGTGATAGAGAATTTTGCATTTTAAGGCCAGGAAAATGACTGGCTATGTAATTTTAAAGAATGGCAAAAACTGCCATAAAACATCCTTTGAGAATGCAAGTCTGAGTGGAAAGGAGGAAATGGCACTGGGAGGATGACAATTTCAGCATTCAAAGCCCCCCCTTTTTTTTTTTTTTTTGGAGAGGGAGTCACCATGATCTCTGAAATTGCTCGGTTGTTGCACTGCTTCTGTTAAACTATCGTTTTCTATAAGGAATGTAATTCTTCATTCATTTTGTGCTTGGAGGAAGCAATAAGGAGTTTTAGCAAGTTTCTTCCTGCTGCAAGAAAGCCTTTAAATTGTTTTCAAAGATATTCAGTTTTGTACTGTTCTGCACACAATTCTCATGTTTTATTTTTGCACATGAAATAGCATTTTTTGCATAAGAAATATGAAACAGCATTTTATACATTGAAATTTTGTTTTCTACACATAAATAATCTTGAAATAAAATATTGATGTTGGACACTTCTGTGCAATATTATTTTCTGTGCATGACCTGAATAGAATGAATGAAAAAACAGTGGCTACAAAAAAAGATTCAAGGAAAATATGGAACCAAAAAGCTTTGAAGATGGTTGTTTCTCCCAAAAATTTCCTTAAGTTGCAAAGGAAACATACTTCAGAATATGGTCAGTACATTAATAATATTAATATTATTCCAACAAACTACATATTCATGTGTAGTCTAAGAAAATATATTTGCCTACATGAAAAATTTGAGCAAATATGAAATTTCCTCTTAAAAATAGAATTCATATAACATTATTATTATTATTATTTTATTATTTCTGCATCTTTGTACTTTTTGTACTTTTTTGGATTAGTGTTTTCAGAATTCCAAAACAGCACAAAAATCCTGCCTTGACAAAAACTAAAGCTATAGTCCTGAAAAGGAATTTATCCAAGCTCTTCACCCACCAAATAGATGATATAATAAGGACCTCATCAGACAGAAATTGTTCTCCATTTCTATACACTTAAAAGATGAAATTCCATGGATTCCATCCAATGACACGCAACCCATTCCACGGGTTGCCCATGGGACTACATCTCCGCAGTATGTAAAAAAGTGGATTTAAAACACGGACTGGAATTGACTCCACTCATCTTCCTGAGGCTAGAAACGCTTAGGAACAGGTATTTTCCCATAGGGTGGGAAATGGTGTATTTGCCAGTTTCCAGTCCCTATTCTGACGCTTCAGTGTGGGTGTGCATGTGGATGGTCTTTTCATTCCTCTCAATGCTCCTTGTGTAGCCATTACTCTTTGGAATTCTATCCTCCATTTTATTTTATTTTTTGTTGCTGTAACTTTGCAATTTTGAACCTTCAAAATCACAATTAAAAAAACTTTTTAAAATTCTGTGATGTGAGCACTCCACAGATGACAGAATGAAAGGAGACAACCCCTGCCCATGGGATGAGAAATGAAGCAAACTGCAAAAATGAGCAGGCAATCCTGTGTGATGGGGTTGAGTAAATGCTTAAAAATAAATGTCACAAAATGCCATGTGAAGATGATTCTACCCGCTTTCTCCCCTTATGGGATGAGGTACTCAGTTATTGATTGGTTAGTCTGACATTGTTGAAGAGTGAAATTCTTGCATCGATCTATCTATTTTTCCATTGTTCATTTGCTTTTTCAGAAGACAGGAGGGAGGGAAATTTTTTGCCAGTAGTTGTATTACTTGAGTCTCATTTGGCCTGAAGATTTACCAAAACAAATTAAGCAACTATTAACTAAAAGTCACTTTCAGTTTACCATCTCGCCTTGACGTATCTCCATGTTCAGTTAGATACTAATATGCTAGGAATATATTGCAGAAGATTTCTCTAGCCTAAAATGATACATTTTAATATATTGGGTTTATGGTTCCCGTCCCCTTGATCAGGTCATGTAGGTGTTATTTATTGCTATAATTGTATTATTTTACTTTGCTTAATAATGTGTTATTATGTTGCTATGTAATGTTTGTGTTGTTTTTATTATTGGAAACCGCCCTGAGTCTTATCCGGGAGATAGGGCGGTATATAAATAAAGTTTTTATTATTATTATTATTATTATTATTATTATTATTATTATTATTATTATTATAAAACCATAGATGTGTTTTTATGCTAGGGCTTTTAAAACTTTTTCCACTTGCAATCCCTTTCTACCCAAGAAACCTTTACACAACCCCAGGTATATAGAATAGGTATAAAAATCAAACATCAGCATCTGCAAGGCTTGAACACACTGGTTTTCCTTTTTAGGAAGTGTAGCGGATGCATTTTCTGTAGTCTTGCTAACAGATTCAGGTAAATGCCTAGAACAGCCACTAGGTGGTTTCCAGAAACCATTTACTGTTGCCAATCTTTTCCACGATCTCTATTTTTAGTTATAAGGACTCCATTCGAGATCAGGACCAATAGAGCAACGAATAGTGATTTATGTTATATGAATGTGGCATAGTATCATTACCCCAAGGCAGCGTTCTTGCACCAACCTTATTTAATATCTTCACGAACGATCAGCCACAACCACCACTCATAAAGAGCTTTATATATGCTGATGACCTTGGCCTTACAACACAAGCAAAAGATTTTGAAACAGTTGAAAAGGAACTCACCAATGCCTTGAAAGATCTCTCCAGCTACTACAAAGAGAACCACCTGAAGCCCAACCCTGCCAAGACGCAAGTGTGTGCTTTCCACCTACGTAACCGCGAAGCCAACAGGAAACTGAAAGTTACTTGGGAAGGCCAAGAGCTCGAACACTGTTTCCATCCTAAATATCTTGGTGTCACCTTAGACCGAACACTAACATATAGGAAACACTGCATGAACACCAAGCACAAAGTAGCTGCACGCAATAATATCCTGCGGAAACTGACTGGCAGCGCATGGGGTGCAGACCCACAAGTAATAAGAACATCAGCCCTGGCCCTGTCTTTCTCAACTGTAGAGTATGCCTGTCCTGTTTGGCACAAGTCTGCCCATGCAAGGTGGACATAGCACTGAATGAAACATGCAGAATCATCACAGGATGCCTTAAACCTACACCTGTTGATAAACTCTACAAGTTAGCTGGCATTGCCCCTCCTGACGTGCGACGGGAAGTTGCTGCTAACGGTGAGAGAAAAAAGGTCGAACATTGTGAAAGCCACCCACTGCATGGCTATCACCCTCCTCCCACCAGACTCAAATCAAGGAAGGGCTTCATGAGAACCACCACTCCTCTTGATGTTCCTCCAGCAGCAGCAAGGGTGTCTCTCTGGGCAGCTAAACCTGGCAATTCTAACTGGATGGCCCCCCAAGAGGGTCTTCCTCCAGGGGCAAACCAAGAATGGGCAACTTGGAAGTCCCTGAACAGCCTCAGAAGTGGAGTGGGCAGATCAAAAGACAACTTGGCAAGGTGGCACTACCTGGAGGAATCCTCCACCTTGTGTGACTGTGGAGCTGAACAAACAACTCAGCACATGTATGCTTGCCCACAATGCCCTGCCTCATGTACGGAGGAGGAGTTGTTTAAAGCTACAGACAATGCGGTTGCTGTTGCCCGCTTTTGGTCCAAAACTATTTAGTTGCTTGTGATTTCTTTCTTTTTTAATTTCCATTATTTGAAATGTATTTGTTGTACAATGCTTTTGACACGAAAAAAAAAAATCATGATGTTGCTTGTAACTGCCATTAAGTCATGGTCACCCCATGAATGAGAGATCTCAGAATCATGTTATCATCAACAACTCTGCTTAAGTCTTGTATGTTCAGAGCTGTGGCTTCCTTGATTGAGTCCATTCCATTAGGAATGCAGTCTCCCCTCTTTCTTACTACCTTCTACTTTACTGAGCATTATTGTCTTTTCTAAAAAGTCATGTCTTCCCATGATATGATCAAAGTATTCAGATTCATCAATATCTTTCACATAAATAGCTGCCAATAGCAATCCCTGATTCAGTTTATGAGAACATTTGGCATCCCTATAACTGAAGTTAACACAATCAAAGTTATCATTCCATATTATAACTGAAGAGAGCCCAATTTGTGGTACTCAACTCAGGCAGAGGAAAACCTTTTTCTAAATCCCACTCCAATTGAGGAGATGTGCGCGCGTGTGAGAGGGAGGGATGGAGGATGTGTGAGTGTATGACAGGGAGGATTTAGTGGATAAGGAAGGATAACGGAACTGATTGGGTTTAAATGAGTAAAGATGGTAACTTATATAGAAAAGTATGGTAACTTATATAGATAGGTACGGTAACTGCCACCAACGTGAGGTAACAGGCTTACAGAGAGGCAAGGAGATTGATCTTTGTGAACAATAACAAAATTCAATCTTTATTTGTACATAAGCGTATGGTTCAAATACATAAACGTTTCAGGATCTTAAGTTACAATGTAGTCTTTCTTGAATTGATATATCTTAAATAACTTCTCTTCGAACAGTAAATAAAACACCCGGTCAACTTATATCACCAGCCTTTCTCCTGAGTGACCATAAGCTACCGTCCTTAGCTGATTTCCACAGCTCCTAATCTTTCCAAAACCTAACAGCCTCTGTCCTTTTTTAAACCCCCATAGCAACTGAACTTTTAAAAGGGAAATATGCTCCAACTGTCATCTTAGCCACGCCCCTTTTCTCCCAAGGGAAGCTGTGTTACCATGGCAACCTACCAAATGCTGCTTCCAGCTAGTTTCCATGTTAGGCTTTTCCTTGCTAATATACAACTCTTTTTTTCCCTTTAACAAACAAATAAATAAAATCATATCAATAATCTCTGTTTAACACATAACTTCTCTACAATAACTAACCAAGTTATTCCTATCTAAGGGCCCTTCAACAAAGCCATATAATCCAAAATATTAAGGCAGATAATCCACAATATTTGCTTTGAACTGGATTATCTGAGTCCACACTGCCATATAATCCAGTTCAATTTGGATTTTATACAGCTGTGTGGAAGGGGCCTAAGCTGTCCCATCCACTAGTATTGGCGGGATCATCTCATCTTCTTATAGGAAGCTAGCAATGATTTTGATCAAGACTTTCTAGTTAGCTTCAAAATTGAATTGCATTCTAGACAATATCCATACTCTCTGAAATTTGCACCACATATCTTTTCAGTGTCCAAAAAAATTATGCATATACATGCAAATACAGAACTGTTTTCACTCTTCAAGAAGTCGCCTTTTCAGACTTTCTCCACTTGCTTTTGCAGCTCACCATAATCATAATTGTGTCTGAGATGTAGTGTTCATGGGGACAGTTTTGAAAAGCATTTGCTTCTTCATAAATACCAAAATACCTAGAGCAAATGAATAATACTTAAATAATAGTAGCTGGCTAAGTCTGCAATGCTAGTTAATTATAAATGCATCATTGCCTGTAATTGTTGCCTTAGAGAATTGCGTCTACCTGAATCCTTTCAACATTTCAGCAGCTGCTGATTTCTCTTCAAAGGAGAAATATAAGACAATTTGTCAGTGTTGGTGACCTGCCTGAAGAATGACTTTCATTGTTTTGTTGAGTTAGCCAGTAACTTTCCATTTACCTAAATGGACTATGAAGGAAGGCTCTTTGTACAAACCTTCAGTGTCCTTTAAAGAACCTTCTGTACTCTGTTTCATGTCACATCTGTGAGTCCTTTTTTTACTTCATAATGAGGATATTTTAATGACTAGGACATACAACCAAAATTGGATGCATCCATCCTCTTTGGCCATATTGCTTTCTTGAGTTTGCAGCATCAATTCAAATGGCTAGGACTAAGGGCATTATGTGGAGACTATAATCCCATTCTACTCAACAGTGGGAATCAAAGTTGATTTTGGTTACTATTTCCATGCCAGTCATACAATTCTCTCAAATGGCCCTATAAGTTATCACTTCAGTTTTTGTGAAAAGTTATCACTTTCAAAGTATGTACTGTGCTGCATTTTCAATTACATTCATGTTATATGAAACCTGGAAAAACAATGCATATCATAGGGCACATCTACAAAAACTGTATTGGCTTTATGTAATAATTATTACAAGCACCTTCATTTACAAACTCTATTACAAGCACCCACACATTCATTTAGTCTTTCTCTCTGTTCTGCCACTTTTTTTCTGCTAGAAACATTAATCTCAGGACAAGTTGCTGTTTTTTGGGGTTTTTCTCTTTAGATGAATTTGTCACATAGTGACTCCTGACTGTACCACATATTATAGGCAGCTTATAATCAATATGAAATAATACATTTTTTAAAAAAAAATCAAAAATAATCAAGAGGTGTAACCCCCTTGGCACTGAACCCTCATTTTGAATACATTTCAAAACAAAAGCTTCCTCTAGGCAAAAGATGTCCTGTCACACTATATTTATTTATAACTATCCTTTGCAAATTTCAGACTTGCTGAATTGCAATTTCCTGTATTAATATGGCATATCACATATGGAAATTATTCTCCTCTTCCAATTACTTGATTTTAAGTAAGAAAGAAATTCCCAGCCAAGGCCATTGTGTAAATATAACAACCAACCCCATAGCCTTGACCACAACACATTCTTCTGATCTTGTGTACTACATTTATCATATAGATTCTCCATCTGCAATGCAAATAAGGCTTCATTTAAAGAAAACTTACCTCTACACAACTTGTACATAAATGAGGCCTGTCAGGTGCTGAAAAGTAACTTTTAAGAAGGGGCATAGATGAAGAAACCGTTCTTGTAAGTTGCTCTTTCTTGGTGAGAGTTTCAGTTTTGTTGTTATTTCAGGATTGAACACAGCAAAAAGGTGTGGCTATCTTTTCAATTAAAGGGGATTTGCTGAATGGGAGCGGGAAACAAGACTGTTATTCTAGAACAATACTTTTTCTGTAATGTTTTGCCTTTTAAAAAAGAAGACATGCCCACCTGGATCCCCAGAATTAACAGTGACCAGGAGTAGAGGAGAGATCTATATTTGGCCAAAATCTATTGCAGTGTTTCTCAACCTGGGGGTCGGGATCCCTGGGGAGGTTCACGAGGGGGTTTCAGTAGAGTTGGTCAAGATCCATCATTGTTTGAGTCCACAGTGCTCTCTGGATGTAAGTGAACTACAACTCCAAATCTCAAGATCAATGCCCACCAAACCCTTCCAGTATTTTCTGTTGGTCATGGGAGTTCTGTATGCCAAGTTTGGTTCAATTCCACTGTTGGTGGAGTTCAGAATGCTCTTTGATTGTAAGTTAACTATAAATCTCAGCAACTACAACTCCCAAATGACAAAATGAATCCCCCTCACCCCACCAGTATTCAAATTTGGGCATATTGGGTATTTATGCCAAATTTGGTCCAGTGAATGAAAATACATCCTGCACATCAGATATTTACATTACGATCAATAACAGTAGCAAAATTACAGTTATGAAGTCACAACAGAAATAATTTCATGGTATCGGGGTCACCACAACATGAGGAACTATATTAAAGGGTTGCGGCATTAGGAAGGTTGAGAACCATTGGCCTATAGCATTATGAAATCAAATGTTTTTGTCTCATTTCCTATCCAGTTTATTTTATCCTCCTTGCTGGTCAGACTCATATGGACTGAAAACACTTTTCCAAGAAATTTCTGCCAGTAACAAATGGTTCCCATTCTGCTTCTCACTTGTTTAATGGCTTCCTGAATATGGTTTTCTTTTATAGACTTACATTTTTCACCACTAAAGAATCCCAGCAAATGGAAATTCATTTGTTTTTACAGAAGCATTAGTAAAAAGATACATGAATCTTAAGATTTAGACCAGGAAACGGTGTTTTTCCCCCATACTGTTATTCTAATTCGAATGCCAGAATAAAATTTTATTTCACATGAACATGCATGCCACATACCAATGAGGTATGGAGCTGGTACCACTTCTCCAAAATGGAGAATTCAACTGTAGATAAACAGTTTTCCCCCACCACTTACAAACCTTAAAAAAAACTCCTTCACATCATGCTCTTTCATTTTAGTTCTCAAACATTCATGTTGCCAATTCTTTCTTTCTGTAAATCTCTGGGGAGATCATTACTGTCCACAGTAGCCCAAAACATGCTCTCTTTCACACTATGAGATACAGTAAACTATTGTAGAACTTCTTTTACCATTCTGCCCCACACAGAAGAACTATCACCTGTGTATTACTCATTTATTTGGCATTGGTGAAGGTTATTTTAGGCATTTGGGGTTCAAAGAATAATTTATAAGACTGCCCAGGTGCCTACATAAAAAAGAATAGTGTTGTTCTTGGCCATTGATTTCATTTCTGAAAATATCATTGACACTACATAAAATAATGCTTTTTGGTTTTCCTACCCTCTCTGAGATTTAAAAAACAATTTGTTTTTAAAACCCATCACACCAGTTAACCCCATTCCTCAAACCAAGGCTCCCTTGACGAGAAGAAAGGAAAGGGTCCCAGGCAGAGCCAGCCCTAGGTATTTTTCAAGTGTAGGCGAACAGAATTTTGGCACCCCCCTCCAAACCAATCACTGAAAAATAAAAGCGTTGGAGAAGCAAAAATGTTTGATAATAAGGAGGGATTAAGGAAAAGCCTATTAAACATCAAATTACATTAAGATTTTACAAATTAAGCACTAAAACATCATGTTTTACAACAAATCAACAGAAAAACCTTGCGGAGGCAGACCGCAGAAGACAGGACTTGCCTCAATGGCGCCCCCAACAAGATGGCACCACAGGCAACTGCCTAGTTGGCCTGGTGGTTGAACCGCCTCTGGTCCCAGGAAGGGTGCTTCCTTAACCACGTTCTTCAAACCCAGATCACCTTGATTGGAAAAAGGGAAAAGATCCCAGGAACAGAAAGGGGAGCCTTGTAAGTTCCCCATTGCTGCCAATTGGCCAGATCTTTCTGGATCTTTTGGCTTCCGAGCAGAAACCAAATTTTTCTATTAGCCGATTTTCGGGAGGCTTCCAAAAATGGATCTGGGTACCCAAAGAAATTTGGATACCAAAAACACATTGCCCTCTACATGAATTGCATAAGCCTAATACAGAGACATAATACACTTCTTTCTTAAAGCTTGAATCAATCAGTAGCAATTTATCTCCATAACAGTCAGTGTTTCTTCTCTACTATATCAAAACACATTTATGAGTATGTCCTGATTCACTAACAAAGTTACCACTCTATTCCTGCTGCCTCATCAAACTTCTGAAAGTGTCCGAAAATGTTACCTCTCAAACATTTCTTTTGTTACTTTTTGTGCTGCTAATGATACTGAAATGTTATTGTCTGGATTTTATGACTTTGTCTCCAGTGCCCACATGACCAAGAAGGGAAGTGACCTCTGTCGGTATTGATAGCCTTCCAGAGGAACAGCAAAAACAACATCTTGACCAAATGTTAGCCTGTGACTCTGACACTGTCATTTTTTATTATTTTACCTCTTTGTCTGATGAAGCTTATTTGTACATTTTTAATTGACCCAATAAAGGTATGACTGTGGATTTTGAATGTTGTGGCATTTCTCACAAACACTTGTTTTTCTACATTCCAATTAAACCATTAAAAGTTTCCATGTTCTTCTTCTTCATGTTGCTATAAATATCTAGCTCAATACACTATCACCAATAGGTTAATTTTCCAATTTTTTGCAATGGCACATGTAATATTTATTGTATTTCCATTTTTAATATTTTTCTTTTGAATGTTTGGGTCTCAATCCTGATGAAAAAAACATGATGTTGCTGATGGTGGTGGTGGTTGTTATTCCATTTTTCCAAATATGCATTGTCTTCCTGATTGCATAATATGTGTTTGGAGGAATGAATAAAAAACAACAAACCAAAATCAAGTTCCATAGCCTCAATCCATAATTATTGTTATGAACAATGATTGTTGTTATTATTGTACAGTCTAGTAATAATTTATAATATTTTGAAATATTGGGTGGCTCCCTGGTATGTAGGAAAAATAAACATATTGGTCATATACGGATAAACGTGTGTGTACCTGTTCACATAACAGACTCTAGTAGAACTTTATTAAAATAATAGGCATCATCCCCTGCCCATATATAAACAAGAAAAATAATACTATCATGCATAATATGATCTGATTATCGTCAAGCTACAGTTCCCCTTTGTTCCGGATACATTATTCTTGATTGTAGCTAATCATGTAATTAAAAACTGCATTATAATTCAACATACAAAGCCCTATTAATCCCTTGCCTTGGGGCTGATTCATACAGCTGATTCCATTCTTCTGCTCTTGTACACATTGAACAAGTCTTGCGAGTGGTCTTTTTTGTATGACAGTGAAATATTGGAAGGAAGAAGGCATGCCAAGCCACTGATTAAACGAAGAAGTACAAAAACGTTGAAATCTATATTCACAGTATTCTTGCTATACAATACTTCTGCCTCCTCTTCTTTGCAACTAGTGAAGAATGAATGGGTCTTATATATTTTCATAGCTTCTGGTGTACACATGTTTGTACATTTTAATTGAAAATACAAGTGTTAGAAAATAAGATCAGAAAACCTCAATTAGTTTATACAAATATAGGTGCAAAAAGTTATCCAGTTCACTACAATTTAGGAAATCACAGAGATGGACAAGTCCTAATGCCCCAAGAGGTAAGTATTTGGCTTAGTTTTCTATTCTACAAAGTTGATCCAGTAAACAAAAGAAGTTTGAGATATTAAAAAGTCTGCAACTATAGCTTTAAAGAAGGTACATCGAACATAACTTTTTCTCTCGTGTTGTGTTTCACTACAGAAGCGTCTACAGAAGAGTGGTTTCAGTAATGGACAGGCCAGTCTATTCTAGTGTGGTTTTACCACTACTCCAAGAAAGTATCTATTACATCTACCATGCCTGCTTATCCTTGGCATGAAAAGAGATTGACAACTTAATCACTTTCTAAAACTGCCTTGAGCAAGGTATGTCTTTATTGATGAATGTTTTATTTTTGCCTGAAACCACAGAAGCCCAGTGCCTTAGAAAATAAATGCATACTAAGGATTTCATCAAATGCAATGCTTAAGGGGTAGTTATGCAATATGTTCTCCTCCTATTGCTTACCCTATGACAGCAGGACAGCAGACACAAGGATTGCATGACAGCTGCAGTTCCTCAATGGTTTGAAGGTCTAACCTTCTACAAACTATGTCAGCACTGCTAAGCTAGCTGTGCAACTTTTCTTTTCGCATGCCATCTGAACTTTAAGTGACTATCATATTTCCACATTTAGTGAAAACCAGATATTTAGTGAAAACCAAATCACACTTATGTGATTTATTCTTTTTTCCTTCTTAATAGTTTTCTAGTATACTAATTATTACATTAAACATCATTTCTTAAATCCATCAAGCTGAGAGAAATCTATCCCAGGAATGAATGAGACCCATCTCTCCTTAGTTTCACTGTGTACCATATCAACTGTACCCAAGCTATTCACTTCTGTTTGATGCTTTGTTTTTATGTTGATATAATTTATTTGATAGGTTCTGTCTTATTTTAATTTAGATGTTAAGTTATAAATTGCTTTATATTTGAGTTATTATTGTTTGCTATTATGTGTTTATTGGTTGTTGCATTCAGGCATTGAGTATTTGCCTTTTTCGTGATTGGAATCTACCCTGAGTCTCTTCAGGAAGATAGGGTGGAATATTAATATATTATTATTATTATTATTATTATTATTATTATTATTATTATTATTATTATTATTATTATGACACAGCAAACAAGATAGACATGCTAGATTTCATTTCACAAAATCACAAGTTGAACACTTCCCAAGTGTCTAGGACTGTGTGATGTATTTTCGGATGATGCGTGCAGATCCCAGTAGGGTGGCCTTTTGCAGTTGGCAGATCGTGATTTTGTCAATGTCTATTGTTTCCAAATGCCGGCTGAGATCTTTTGGCATGGCACCCAATGTGCCAATCACCACCGGGACCACCTGCACTGGTTTCTGCCAGAGTCTTTGAAGTGCAATCTTGAGATCCTGATAGTGGCTGAGTTATATTATTATTATTATTATTATTATTATTATTATTATTATTATTATTATTATTATTATTATTATTATTATTATTCAGTCACTGCTGTTCCTTTTTTACAAATTAATTACACAATTCTGCAATGGAAACCTCACTTTTTCAATATTGTTGCTATTTCAATGGGGGGAGAGATGGGTCTGAATTTGAAAAAACACAATAAAATGTTCCACTCACAGATTTTTCATAAATATAATATTTCTATCAATTCAATTGCTGGGCATATTTTGCTTTGCTCACTTTCTTATGTTTCCAACTGTCCAACCTTAAATGGGTTCCAGCATGTTTCCACATCAATTTCTGACTTAAAAACCAAAACCAAAATTTAATATATCTGCCTAAGCCATTTTCCCCAACAAGTGCATGCTTGTGCCATTATCTTCAATATATGAATTTTGTGCATATTTGTTCATATCATTTGCATTTTATCTGCATTTAAATTGGAATTCTGCACCACTTTATTCGAATAAAAAGTGGGTTTAGTTTTATCTGTTGTCGAAGGCTTTCATGGCCAGGATCACAGGGTTGTTGTATGTTTTCCAGGCTGTATGGCCAGGTTCTAGAAGTATTCTTTCCTGACGTTTACTTCACAACCTCTGAGGATGCCTGCCATAGATGTGGGCAAAACTTCAGGAGAGAGTACTTCTAGGACATGGCCATACAGCCCGGAAAACATACAACAACCCTGGGTTTAGTTTTGTTTCAACTGGTTTATTGCCTGGCAAAATGCAAAATTTGTGTAATCCTATTGTTTAAAATGTGGACTGAATAAATTTATCCTCCATTACACTGTACAACCACAACCACCTGGTGCCTATTAGATCCAAGGAAGAAGGAGCTTCAAAGTAATTGCTGTACTTTATACTAAGCTGTAGCATCCTTCTTCAATACACAAGCAACATAATTTATCACAGGCATAGTGAGTCATTATTTATTTATTTAAATGTTCACATCTCACCCTTAATTGTTGGACCTCTGGGTGGTGTATGATAGAAATTTCAAATTAAAACTAAAAACAATAATTAAGATGTACATATTTTATATGGGGCAACAATTAAAACAACTTTAAAAGCCACGCCAGTTGAAAACCATGCACATTAGCATTGTGAAATCAGCCTCCAAAACTAACTACAGTACAGTCTCACTTATCCAAAACTCGTTTATCCAACGTTCTGGATTATCCAACACATTTTTGTAGTCAATGTTTTCAATACATCGTGATATTTTGGTGCTAAATTCGTAAATACAGTAATTATTACATAGCATTACTGCATATTGAACTACTTTTTCTGTCAAATTTGTTGTATAACATGATGTTTTGATGCTTAATTTGTAAAATCATAACCTAATTTGATGTTTAATAGGCTTTTCCTTAATCTCCCCTTTTTATCCAACATATTCGCTTATCCAACGTTCTGCCGGCCCGTTTACGTTGGATAAGCGAGACTCTACTGTATTTATCTTTCGGTCAATCTCAATTGAAAAGAAAGCAATGGTGGCATCACCTGGACCTCATTGGATTAGCGTTCTACAACTGAGAACATAATCTCCCATGACCTTTTGCTGGTAGAACACAGAGGAAGATCCCTTCTGCAGGCCTCAGTTCTTGGATTGAGACAGATGATAGATAGATAGATAGATAGATAGATAGATAGATAGATAGATAGATAGATAGATGATAGATAGGAAGATACATTCTTCAACTTGGCAAGGTGGCACTACCTGGAGGAATCCTCCACCTTGTGTGACTGTGGAGCTGAACAAACAACTCAGCACATGTATGCTTGCCCACAATGCCCTGCCTCATGTACGGAGGAGGAGTTGTTTAAAGCTACAGACAATGCGGTTGCTGTTGCCCGCTTTTGGTCCAAAACTATTTAGTTGCTTGTGATTTCTTTTCTTTTTTATTTTATTTCCATTATTTGAAATGTATTTGCTGTACCAATGCTTTTGACACGAAAAAAAAATATTCTTCAACTATGGCCTCCTTTGTACATAACAACTTATTTCTTTGGTGGAGGCTTCCTTATAAACTAGAGACTGAACTCATGCCAACTCTTGCCCTTATTTTTGAGTTCAATCACACTCAGCTCCTTAGATATCTGAATCAAATGATGAGCAAATATTACTTACATTATATTTCTCCCTGCTTGCTATGTTTCTAGAGCAACAACATCTAAATGTATAACATCACAATAGCCTGAGTCTATTACATATCTCTAAAGAGTTCTTATCGCTCAAGGGTGATTATTATGCCAATGAAGGACTCTTAAAATGTTATGGAAATGGAAGACTTCTAGGCTTTCATATGAAATTGGATTAGTCACCAAAATACCTCTGCATACAAGAAGCAATTGATTCTGTTTTCAATATGCCTTGCTTTTCTTTTGATTGCTAGCTACCTCCAAATCAAAAGTAATAGCATAAGATGCTGGATTTACATTCAGAAAATGACAAATAACCACTCTGTGCCCTCACCCTGTGACAAACCCTGACGTGCCACCTCCATTAAACTCACATTGAGAGAAATGATATTTGCTGCTTTAAATTTAAAGTTGTGGAAACACAGCTAAACAAAATCCAATGTCATATCAATTATACCGCTTCACTGTGCGATGGAAGATCTGATCGCTCTGCTGTCATGAAAGTGTCACTGATTATTACTTAGATGAAGCCATTGGGGGAATAACGTTTTCCTTGCAACTCAAGCCCAAGTAAACAAGAGGCAATAAAATAAAATGTTGTGCATCTGATTATCCAGATGAAGACGAGATGCTAATTTTCACTTAAAAGCAAAGTGAGAGATGTCTGTTGTTATTGGCCCACTGTGATTTTGCCCAAAACTTTCTTCATCTATTCCACAATGTGGGAAGTTTATTTTTAATAGGTTAAGTAGAAACAAAGACTAACAGTGAACATCCATGGAAAATATCTTGATCTTAAATGTTTGAAAAGCAACAACAACAACAACAACAACAACACCGAACACCGTTATTACAACCAATCTAGGTTAGGGGTTGGAATCATTTAGGTTGAAGCTCTCAGCATTTCTTCTCACCATTGCTGATGCTGCCTAGATCTGCTGGACATAAGTCCAACCATATCAGGAGGGCTGTGTGCAATCCATCCCTGACTTCAAGAGGCAATGTAATGGCAGACAGTATATTCTCATCTACCCGGAGGTGGGATGGAGCAACAAAGCAGGAGAAGTTAAGTATTGTAACACTATAAGTTTCAGGGCCTAATTATCAGTCATCAGATCTTCACGTTTACACATTACCAAATCTGTCTTTATTTTTTATATTCAGCCATATGCTTTATAGTTTATATGCCTTCGATTGGATCAAATATTAATGCTTTTCTGCTTTAGTAGTCCCATAATGTCCTGTACACCAAAACACTCAGAACTTCCAAGGTCAAGATGAAACATTTTAAAACACAGCACTTCCTAAATAGCTCATCACCGGGGGCATTATTAAAGTTGCAGAATCTCTTTTGACAGGGAAGGAGAAACTTTCTGAAACAAATTAAAAGTAAACAAGGAACAAACTTAAAGTACCCTCAGTCTTCAGAGGTGTCTGTGTGTGTGTGCAGGTGATGAACAAGCAAACGAACAGTACTTCTCACAAGTTTGTTCAGAATCCCAGAAGACTGCAGTTAATCACACACACACGCACACATGATTGATTAACAAACAGAACTTAATAGTTCAATGGATGCCACATGGATTCATTACTAGAATGTTAATGATGACATGCTCCATTCTGCCACTGTGGCTGCAAGCTCATTTTTGTTCTAAGAAAGCAAGAAAGGCAGAAGCCTCTATTTAAAATAAAAGACATCCCAGAGATCTGAAGAAAGAGGCCACACCATCACTTTAGGCAATGGATTTGATTACCAAACCACTGTCACAGTCAAGATGTTCCTTTGAATATACTATCGAAATCTATCCTCCTGTAACTTCAAACCATTTGATTGAATTCTACCTTCAGAAGAAGAGAACAAACTTGCCCCTTCGTGTCTGTGGAAGCTCTTGAGATGTTTAGAGAGTGTGCACATGTCACCTCTCAGTCTTCTCTTCACTAAGCTAGACATGCCCAGCTTCTCCAAACTCTCCACCTATGTTTTGTTCTCCATGTCTCTTATCATTCTCATTACCCTTCTCTGAACTTGCTCTAACTTCAACACTGCAGTCTCATGTTCTACTTATGATTGACAATCCTTTTTGCATATACAGTAGAGTCTCACTTATCCAACATTCGCTTATCCAATGTTCTGGATTATCCAACGCATTTTTGTACTCAATGTTTTCAATAAATCATGATATTTTGGTGCTAAATTTGTAAATACAATAATTACTACATAGCATTACTGCGTATTGAACTACTTTTTCAGTTAAATTTGTTGTATAACATGATGTTTTGGTGCTTAATTTGTAAAACCATAACCTAATTTGATGTGTAATAGGCTTTTCCTTAATCCCTCCTTATTATCCAAGATATTTGCTTATTCAACGTTCTGCCGGCCCGTTTATGTTGGATAAGTGAGACTCTACTGTAGTACTGGCAAGGTAAGTAATCCCCTAAACTTGTGCATTTGGTTTTTGTGGTCTAAATGTAGAATTTTGCATTTGTCTTTGTTGAATTTTGTTTGATTAATTTTAGCCCAGTTTTCTAGTCTATAAAAGTTTTTTTTAATTGATTCCTATCTTCCAATGTGTTAGCTACCCTTTCTCAGATTTTTATCATCCCCAAATTTGGTAAGCAGCCCCTCCATCCCATCATCTAAAACACTAATAAAAATATTGAAGTGTGTTGGTCCCAGAACAGAATCCTATGGCACTCTGCACGAGAATGCCTTCTTTTGTGAAGCACAACCACTGATGACAGGTCTTTGGGCACAGTTTTCTCATCAAGTATGTATCCATCTGATGGTATTTCCATCAATTCCATTTGCTCCAATTCTCAGTCACCTCATTCAAAATTTCTCTAAAATTATGGAAAGTCATTTTGTGAGTTTGAAAACAGCTTCCTTCAATATTACAGGATGCAGTTCATTTGACCCTGCAAATTTGAACTCACAGGTCAGTTAGGTGATTCCTAATTAACCTTTTATCAATCTTGATTTGCAACCTGGATTACTTGCCATAGTCTCTGCTAATACAGCAGAGCCTATAATTCTCTTTTTTGGGGAGAAACTGAAGCAAACTAAATATTGAATTGTTCTGCCTTTTCATTGTGGCCTGCTAGCATTTTACCAGCTTTTTAACATATTTGGGGGCAGGTGAGGGGGGTAATCTAGCCTTTTTTGTTGTGCCATGCTTGCCTGACTTGTCTCAGCTCATTTTGAACTTAAACTTTCCTTACACTAATTCTGCAAGTTTGGGTTACACAGTTGTGTTCTTCCTTCATGAGTCTTCCTTTCTTCCATTCTTTATACATGTGCTATTGCTTTTCACAACTCCCTTGAGTGTACTGTGCAGCCTCATTAGCTTTATCAAATTTCCCATTTTTCTTCTTCTATGGAATTGCTTGTGATTGTGCTATTAGCAGTTTCTCCTTCATGAAATCCAACCCTTGATGAGCATCTTTTCCCTTTAGCATCTCTATCAATATGTTTCTGCCCAATACGTCCTCATACTTTTCCAAATCAGCTTTCCTGAAATCTAAGGTATGGTACATTTTGACTTTACTCTTCTTTGGCCTTTCCCACAGCCATTGATTCCCTCCCTAAAGTACAAACTGCTTTGATTCCACTATTGGTTAGGATCAAGTCCAAGATTTCTGATTCCTTTGTTCCTCCCTCCACCTTTTGAAAGAGGAAATTATCTCCAAGGGACATCAGGAATTTGTTGGAGAACGTATGCTTAGCACAGCTAGTCTCCCAGCAGATATCTAAATAATTGCAGTCCCCATAACTACCAGTTCTAGCTTCTTCAAGATTTCAGAGATTTGTTTCAAAAAAGCATTATCCACAACTTCATTGAGGTTTGTTGGACTGTAGTAAACCCTTGCCACAAAATTGATTTAAGAAGTGAATTAACTCCCCTCCATTTCTTCTTCATCTATTCTTTATAAACAGGTTATGTCCTTTAATTGTTATACTCAAATCATGAGAGTTATCCCACCAGATCTTTGTTATACTATGGCCCCTTCTATGCTGCCATACAATCCAGATTATCAAAGCAGATAATCCAGATTATCTGCTTTGAATTGGAATATATTAGTCTATACTGTTGTATAATCAAGTTCAAAGCAGATAATCTGTATTTTATCTAGCAGTGTAGAAGGGGCCTAAGACATCATATTTACTTTCCTACACTAAGACCCCCAACTTTTCTTGTTTTCATTTATTGTGAGTGGTTCCACATAGACAATAAAATCCAGTCCAAAGTCACCTTAAGGGTGGGGTATCTCACAAGCACACCTCAATGTGGACTGCAACAACCATCCAGCTGTAACAGCATATTAAAAAAATCTTATCATAAACTCTAGTCAAAGCCATAAAATTCACTGCAGCCAATCAATGTATAGCTGCTGCAAAGCTGGAACCTGTGAGCAAAATGCAGAACACTAGTGAGGACAGAGCTAGCACTGAAGCATTCAGGGGAAGAAACTGAAAACATAGCTCGGCAGAAGGTAAACAAACATCTCCTCCTTGGAAAGGAAACCGGTGTTCCCACCTGAATATTTGCTTTCCCTTTGTTGTGGTGCCCTGCTTTGGTCTAGTGTCAATCCTTATTGGACAGGGTGCTGCCCATCAGCATATCCCACTGAATGTGGTAAGAATTTTTCCCACTTTTAAACTGACCCGCAATCAAGAGGTCTTTGTGGTCATTATCCCAGCTTCCAACTGGTTCCTGGGGTGCATATGTAGGTGCTCTGCAGAGAACCAGATGTCTTTAATCTACATCCTGACTCCATTTAAATAGCTGTGTAGAACTACCCTGTGATTGTTACTATGGCTCCCATTCTCTCTTTCAGCTTCTCCTCTAGAATTCACATCCTTATTTTTAGAGCTTGCTTTTGGACAGATGTTTAAGTTATCAACGCCAATTCCCCAAAGACATAGTGCAAAATCCTCTTGATCAGATATGCTATGCTTTTTCCAAGGACATTCTTCCCAGTCTCTGTGAGGTGAAGACCATATGTGAATAGTAGTCCTTCATCTAAGACCTGAATAGTCCCAGGAGCCAGTCCTTTCCCACCAACACTATCTGTGCAGCCAGTCACCTGCAGCATCTTTTGTCCCTTTGTGGTCCTCTATATTTCACTGTTAGAATTGGCAAGAATAACACCTGTGACTCTTAAGTTTCCTATCAGGACTTCATAGTTCAAGGTGATGTGTTCAAAGATGTTTTGCAGTATCACTGGTAGGTAGATGAACTGGAAGAAAGAGGTAATGCCCTGTGTTCTTGATGAACTTTGTCAACTTGTCAGTGACATCTTGAACATAAAATCATAGAGTTTAAAGACGCCACAAAGACCATCCAGTTCAACCCTGGCGTGTAGGAACACACAATCAAAACATCCCTGACAGATGGCTATCCAGCTTAAAAACCTCCAGAAATAGACATTCCATCACCCTCTAGGGCAGCATATTTCACTGCTGAAAAGCTCTTAATGTCAAGAAATTCTTAATAATGCTTAGATGGAATGTTTGTTCGTGCAATTTGAATCAACACCGTAATATGCCCACCAGAAACTTAGCAAACTTTCCAATTAATCTTGTCTGCTGGCACACAGTTCCCTTGATACTCCTGAGAAATTTATCACCTACTACAAGGACCTTTCTTTTCTTCTTCCTGCAATTAGTGGTTATTGTAGATTGATTCCTTCCTTGGTATGCAGTGTCTCCCTTCTGCTTGCACCTCTTCCCAAATGTTATCCGCCGAAAGATGTAGGAAGTGATTGCTTAGTTGGAGCAGGTCCAAATCAGGCCTGATCTGCTCCTGATGGTGACTATCATTCAAGCTGCCCTCTCCCTCAATCTTACAGTTTCTTCCTGTTGGCTCTGTTGGTTTACTTTCTCCCTCTGCACTATCCCAGACACTGTTGTGTTCTCTGATGCATTGAAAACATGTCTCAAAATGTAGCTGCAGTGCATTGACCTTTTCTTCCAAGAGATCCACCAGTTTGCACTTGCTACAAATCAAGTTAGTGAAAATTTATGGCACGAAAACAAACATTGCACACACATTGCAGACAGCAATGACAGATCCTTCTGCCTCCATTTTTGCGGTTATGTTTTAACCCCCTTCAAGCTGTAACAACATTTGCTGATAAGAATACACATACCCCAAGGTATTCATGCCTAGTCTTCAGAAACAACTGAATTCCAAAATTTTAAGAAGCAGTTACATAGGGCTGGTTTTTTAATAGTTTAACATTGTTAAAGGTGACCCCTTTCTTTTAGGAATGTGTGTTTTGTCTGACTGAGAAACATATTTTTAAAAACACTACCTCCAATTTTTTCTCACTTGACACAAACTGGATGAAAGACAATAAAAATAAATACTTAGATCTGCCAGTGATCCTGATAAAATATTATATCCCATGAAACTGTCCCAGAAGCATTGGAAATAAAATGGACTGCCACACAAATATCATTCTGTGCATCCAAATGCTGTATGTGTGTGTGAAAGAGAAAGAGACTTTATTCCTTCACCAACAATGCAGCCCAGCCCAGAATTCTTGGTGTCTTGGTTTTTAGATGTGTTCCTGAGGTTGTCAGGGATGCTGATTAAGAAAATTTTACTGGGTAGACTGCATCAGCTCTAATTTCTTAGATATGGTTATCATGATTTTCTGTGGGTGAGCAGATGAATACTGGTATATGACTTATGTTCTAAATCTCAAAAACTAGAGCTGATGGGGGGGGGGGGGAACTGGTGCCATTTTTGGAATCAACAAATCAAATATAGCCAGAAACAGGTCTAATATCTGAGGTATCAAATGTGTGTTAGTCAGTTTAATACAAGTATTATTTATATTTCTGTTCAAGTGGGTAGAAAGCAAAAAGGTTCGAATAGATATATTATCTGGTTTTATCATTAAGCATTTTATCATTTAGCATTAAGATCACAAAATAAATCTAACATTTCTAGATTTAATACCTCATGCTTACAATTGTCTTCCCAAGAAATGTTCCTGCCTCAATCAGGATTTAAGTGATACATTTAAATGTTGAAAGCCTTCATCTAACTTCCCTTCATGGTATTGCCCGAAGCAGGTAAATTAATTTTACTCTGGGTATGGGGTGGGCAGCAGTTCTGGTCTTAACATTGTTGAGCGTATCAGACAAGAAAGGAAAGATTAGGTGACGGTTAACTTGTAAGCAACTACAGGAGCAATATGTAGCAGAGAAGTGTAGAGTACTTTTATGTCAAGCCGCTTTGAGTCCCCTTTGGGGAGATAAAGTGGGATATAAATAAATATAATAATAACAACAACCATTGGTCATGCTAGATAACTCTAAAAGGTTGCCATCCAACAATATTTAGAGAGCCATATATGCTCACCCTGAAGTACAAAGGGTTGAATCTGTGGCCCTCCAGATGTTTTACACTACAACTCACATCAACATATGCTTCAAGTCTTCTGTGGACTTATGGCAACTCCATAAATGTCATATGATTTTCTTAGACAAGGAATATTCAGAGGTGAATTGACCAGTTCTGAAATATAACCTACAACACATGATATTCTTTGAGAGTCTCCCATCCAAGTTTTAACCATGGCTAGCCCTGTTGTCTTTAGTGGATCTGATGTCCTTAGGGTATTTAATATTGCCAATGTAGAAAAGACATCTTTAAAACAGCTGAAGGAATGAAGAAAAACTTGGCAATATCCAGTGGGATCCACAGAAGAAGCAAAATCACAGGACACTAAAAGATAATTTTAATTAGGAAAAATTATTGTCACTCTTCAAAAAATGTCAGTGTTTTTACACAGTGTTTTTCCCCAATTATATCAATTTACCTTTGATATATCTGTATTTTTTTTTCTACACCTTGCTCACAAAATATAAACATAGCCATGCAGCTTTTGTTCACATGTTTTCAATTGTCCAATAAATTCTTTAGGAGTTTTTGGTTCAGACATGTATAAGTTTGATTCTAATTAGACTACAGGCAATATACAAATAAAATAATGCTTTTATGCAATGTCATATTATACGATCTGAAGTGATGGCTTTCATGGTTGTATATTGCCCTATGAGGAAGCCCTCTTGAAGCCAAAACATGTTTCTATTAATAAACTTTTATCTTTTGAGAAACGTGAAATATGTCTCATGGTTTTTTTGGTAAAACATCTCAAGGGCCAAGAGTTCTCCATTCTGTTTAGGCAGCTGGGTAAATAAGGGAAAGTCCTTTGAAACAACAAGTTCCTCCTTTGAAGGAGTCTACAAACATTCTAGGAATTGATGCATATTAAGGACTTCATTTCAGACTTTCCCTCAATTTGTGTCATATTACTGGGCTTAAAGGCTTTCACAGCATGCATAGACTTGCCACAGCATTTTGAAGACAGCTTGAAGCTGCTTCAAATGGTCAGCGTAGATGAGGCCTGAGTTTCACTTGGTGATGCAGACTAAAGATTGATAAAAACTTTAACAAGCAGAGTTCTCAAAAATCATGTACTCAGATATGCATGTGCAAGCTGCTTGAAAAGTATACACATTTTATATACTGTGTATATTCATGCATAAGTATAACATTTTAGTTCAAAATACCAACCCAAAAATAATGATTCATTTCACCTAGTTGGTTACAATTTACTGCTTATATATTATTGTTATACATTGTTGTTGTTGTTGTTGTTGTTGTTTCCAACTTCTTTTCCCCAATTCAGGAATCAAGAAAACTTACAATAGATTAAAATAATTTCAAATTAAAACCAGTTAAAACATAAACAATAAAAAACACAACAACATAACAAAATGAATAAATAGAAAATTCAGTACATTGTACAAGGCTCATCCCCAGTGAACATTGAATTTCAAAGGCCAGTTGAAACAAAAATAGAGAGTTCCAAAGCCTGGGAGTAATCACCGAGAAGGCCTTCTTAAATACACCCACCAGATTTAGTTATGATGTTGTTGGGATAGAAAGGTATTCCGCAGTCTAGAAGTAATCAATTTAAATATTTTCAGTAATCCATTTAAATATACACAATTCTGTCATTAGACATCCATTATGGTCATGTAAAAGCCCATGTTACCCCAAGTTTCTTTACTAAATACTCAAATTATTAAAAATGTTGATCACAACAAAATTGGATTAACCAAAAATCTTCTCCATATATACTCTCACTGCATAGGCATCACAAAGGGGCTAACCTATTTCTCAGAATATTTTGGTTAAAATGTGTCTACACATACAGGCAGTTGGTGCCATACTTAACCACATCTAGGAGACCTACTGAAGCCAACAGAAGTTAAGCTACAAATGGTCCACACTAACTGGATGTTGCCATTTTTATTTAGTACTTGAAAGCTAGAGTTCCTTATACAGAACTTTCAAAAGGAAAACCAATGGAACATTTATCAAGGGAGGAAATAACGTATACGACAGCAAACATGCCAATCAGCCAAATGGTTTTTCTGGTGCATTACCTGACGCAAAAGCAGTTTCCACTTGGAAGCTAAACTGAGAATGACCTTGTGCTTTTAAAAAAGAAGGCAGGCAGCTGAGGTCACTGGAGTGAAGTGTGATAGACAGTGCTATTCTGCCTATGGTTTCCAGGCATGTCTGGCAAAAAGAGTACTACTGCAAAGTACCTGCTGTTATTTCCTTTGAAAGCAACAGAAAATACTAGCACAACTATTGTGTAGCACTAGCACTAGCACAACTATTGTTTTTCAGAAGGGATCAAGAATTTTGGAGAACTTTCTTTCACCCTCATGTTCTTCTCCCAAGCTAATACACATTAAACAGTTTCTCTACAAGCCTTTTCCATACTTGTATGATAGACAGCACTAGTCACATTTCTCCCGATAGGCAGTTCCCAGCAATGTTTTATGGATAATGACATTGAAAAAAATGTACTACTGATCTGTATTAACTTTGGCCTAACTATTGAGGCTAGATGCAAAGGCCGTGGTTATATGTAGTGACAAACCATGATTCCTGACAACAAACAACATGTGGATGCACACAAAGTTTATTCAGCTTTACTTCTGTCTGTGCAGCCAGAAATACCTAGGCCAAAAGAGATAGCCCTTCCATGTTCATTCATAAAACAGACCCAATTCAGTGTTTGAAGCCAGATCAAGCCCGTTTCATTTGTCCATGTAGAAACCCCCACCCCAGTCATTTAAAACAAGAGTTCCCTTCTCTTTTTCTTTTAATGGTCACTTTTACCTTCAAAACCACTGGAGGTTATCCTGTATGCTGTCCTGTACAGATTGATTCATAAATATCAATTTCCCACTGAATTATTTAGACAGAGACAGAGCTTAACTTTTATCTGTTTCTAGTAAAGATTGATACTATGTTAAAAAGTACATTTTGAGTGTCAAAGCAAGTAAAAAAAATTGTTTCTTTTTTCTAGGAGACAGAATGGCTTCTTATTCTGTGCCTGAAAGTGCCTTATATAGAGATTGTGGGACGACGATGAGATATGTCATTTCAGGACTATATTTAGATAAGACAAAAATAGTGCAAACTTACCATTAAAGTTTACTGCTCTGATGTAGCTAAGAAGCTCTTTACCATCAATTGTAGCCATCCGGGGACAAAGACCAATATATCCAGAACAAAGATCTTTATGCATGTTGTGCAGTGCGTATGCCATGGAGTACACAGCATCAATGACAAACTGGACCTTTCCTTCTTGCTCATAAGAAGAGTCCCTTGCAATTCTTTCCAAACCTGTGAGAAAGAAGAATCGGTTGATTAATGTTTTCTTATAGGTTCAGCAAAATGGTCAGTGGGAAATTGTATCCTAAATCTAATTATTGGACAAAACTGGAAACAACCATTATATCAATGGAACATGTATAGGAGTTGCTAACAGATCAAGTTTCAATTGATTCATTGGGCCTTCTCTAGTTGAGATTACAAATTAGATGTAGGTCTCAGGAACAGTTGGTCCACATCAATATATTGGAAGGCTTACAATTCTGCAAGAAGCTTCTACAGGCAAAATCAGTTACATTGCTTTGTCACATTTAATACATTCACTTGTTATTTGTGGTGCATTTCAGTCACTGAAAATGAGGATGAAAGTGTAAGTTTTCTCATAGGCAGGAGGAGTAATTTGGTGATAAGAGAATGAAGCTATTGGTATGGATTGGTTAGGAGTTCAATTATAAACAAGTTGTTTAAAACAATTGTCAACTAATTTAGATGCTCAGGAGAAACACCTGGAGGAAACTCCAGAGGGTTTATATTTCAACATACTTTAGGATTTTGTTTCTATTGAAAATTTGAATAAGAAGTCTTCTCAAAATAAAAATAGTTTCTATCGCAAAAGTAAAACATTATTAGTTAACCACACATGTGAAAGGGAGAGATAGCTCCATGTTTACTGATGGTATCTAGAATGTGATGAACAAAGGGCAAGGTGGGCCATACAAATGTAAATATACAGCCAGCAGCATTCACAACTGAATGGAATGAGATATATTAGTTTAATTTTTGTTGCATTTGTGGAACCCATCAGCATTCTGTGCATCTCTATACATTTTTTTCTGTTGACTAAATTGTCAACAGAATATTTTGAAATACATTTTTATTTGTGATAATTTGAAGAAGAAACAAAAACAATTAATAACTCAGTGCTCATGGTTTCCACTTGATAACACGATACTGAAAGAGCCGTGTACAGTTTAATTAATAGTCTTACAGACCAAGACATGTACAAATCTTGATTAATGAGTATTTCTCCTCTATACCTACAAAACACCAGCCATGAGGAATGATAGTCTGTCTCACTGGCAAATATGAACATTCAATTGCTCTCATTGGTAGTATTCTAGGATCAGATGAGTGCTGAAAAGAGTCATATCTTTTTTGAGCAAGGGTTATCTAAAGATCCATTTATGTGAATAGAGGTACATTTAGAACAATTTCCAAACTACATCCATAGCTGTAGTTTCCTGTATCACCTAACACTATTCATCATGGTTTTCTCAGTCTTCTGTAATATCTTGGGGAGATGTAGGAAATGTTTCAGCTAGGTTAATGGTACAACCAGTCTTTCCAAATTTGCAACAACCATTGTGTTCTTGATACATTGAGTACAAGGTATACTTTATTTGTTGTAATAAGGACTCATTCATCACAGTTCTTTAGTTTACCCCTTAAAGTCTACAGAAGCCATTAAAGCTTGGCCTGAAACAGATATTTAACTTTAGTTATACTAACCAATGTTCAAGTTAATTGTCACAAAAAGTGTGTGTCTGTGTCTATTAAGAAGAAGAAAAATTGCACATACAATGGTAAGAGGTTAAATGTATATTTCCACATAAATGTTGACATTTTTATCAATAAAAATTACACCAGGCAAGATAGAAATATGTATACTTGCCTTTATTTCTAATTATTGTATAATGCTGAAGAAGATGTCTAAGCTCTATCTTGCATTTCAGGATCATGAATAATGGTGAGGGGAGAAATATTTCAAGAAATAAAACATAAGTCTATACGGAATGCTGTTTCCAAAGCTGTTTTCAGCTTAGTGACTCTCGCAGAGCAGCTGACTAAAGTTATTTATAGGATATTTTACAGCATTCTGTCATCTCTTTCAATTGAAACAGAGAGAATACCTTTATTTCATCTTCATCTATTGTCTTAAAAACATAACACATTTCAGGAAAGTTATATTTTGTGCCAAGTGGTGCCACCATCTGCCACTGTATGCAGGACTGACATATGTTGCTCTATTTTTAAACAGAAATATATTATAGACTTAAAACTATTCTACATATAGCTATTTCATTTGGAGCAATAAAAGGTCACTCATGTTCCAAAAGTTGTGAAAAAAATTCACTTTATTGCAGTACTCATATTATGATTTTTAGTAACTGAGATCCATCATAATAATAAAACTAATAATAATAATGTGAACGAGTAGAACATGATAGTCAAGGATTGAAAAATGATTTTATATAACTGATTCATACAAAGTAACTCACACAAGTGACATGAGACAGAGATTCTTAAACTGCTCAAATCTTGTGATGACTCATGGGCCATGTAGTCCCGTTCCTAGTGCTGTTGTGGCAGATGAAGAGGAAAACTTGGGTTTTCCACCATTTCAGCCAGAAAGGGAACTTTCCCAGCCAGAATTGGAGCCCTCGCACCTGCAGGAGGTTTGTCTTCCAGAAATCTGCCAAACAAGCCCGGAGTCAAAATCTCCCCCATTTTCTCGCCGTAATTATTATCTACAGCAAAAAGGAGTGCAGCAGGCTAATCGCAGAAGCCTGAGAATTGCAGCAAAGCATTCAGATGATTAAGCCTGCTTTCATGAGAAATTTTAGGGAGTCATACATCTGGACACAGAGATTGACTTTCGGTTCTGGTTTCCCCAGAGAAGTGTTCTTTGGTGGGAATACGAGGCCTATTTAGGTTCCTTGCCCCGTTTGGAATCTTGCGGAGTCAATTCGTCAGCTACTGGAGTAGCGTGTGTGGACAGCTACTCCCGCTTCCAAGCCTTTGTTCCTGTTCCAAGCCTTCGTTTCCAGCCTTGTTTGCTCCCCGGACCTTGCCTTGTTCCCGGACCTCGCCAAGTAATTACCACGGATCTTGTTCTTGCTCCTCGTTTTCTTGTTGCCTTGAATCAAGCCTTGTGTTCCAAGAATCAAGTTACTTCCTAGCCTTGCTCAAGTTTCATGGACTAAAGGACCTTGTCATCTCCCCTCACTTTGCTTGGCAAAGTGAGTGTTTTGGTTATTGGATTACAACTTTGGACCTTAATATTTCATATTGGACATTGTTTCTTTGGACTAATTTTGACCTTTCCTGAAAGGTCTATTTCTGGACTATTTCATACACTTGTTTTTACTAACTTTATATATTTCCTCAATAAAGATATTAGATAGATTCTGGCCTCTGTGTATGGTTATTGGTGCTCTGCAGCCTGGGTCGTGACAAATCTACTATTTCATCCAAAATACTACTCAAAGAATCATATTTTTTTTCGTAATTAGTAAGTTTGATGATTTTAACTGTTTTTATAACATGTGCAATCATATCATGGATGAAACAAAATCCTCCCCTCTAAACTACGAAGGAAAATTATCACTTTTACAAAAATTATTATTCATTCAAAATATTTGAGTCCATAGTAATGATGAAATTAAAATATGTGCAACAACACTGAATTCAATTAATGGCTGTTACTGCACCTGAACTTGGGGAAAAGTAGTTTGTCCAAGCCTCAATTTATTAAGGAAGGATAGCAAACCAGGATCAAACTGACATTTGAACTTACACATATCCCTAAAGTGTGGGGATGGGTGCCCTTGTCTTATACTGAGTTATGTCTAAAGACTAATTCCACTTTTTCCATGTGCTTCTCAGTTCTGTGCCTGTTTCAGACTTTTTACACATGGTCATGGGTTCATGGCTTTGATCAATAACATTTCCCAACACAATTTTCTGGACCACAGGGATGCTGATATGAGTCCTGGTGAAATAAGCTACCCCAAATAAGATGTTTTCTGTACAAATGATGTTTGTATTATCAGTGATTGCTTTTTCAGTGCCTAAAAATGTCCATAACATCCCAATAACCAGAAGGAAAACATGAAGTGTAATTGTTTTCTCCCTGGTACTTTCATTTTGAATATTTTCTTTGTTCATCAGAAGTCTGCAGGCTATAAACCTTAAAACTTCACAATATCCAGAATATAAAAATCATTCTAGAACAATATTTCAACATTAATAGCAAAAAATTCAACCAATCGCTAAAAGGGATGAATTGTATAGCACTATGATCTCAACTCAGGAGCTAAGGCAACATCCTTTTAAGTACTGGAATTTATAGTATGTTTCTACAGTTTTCTAGAGTATCAGAAGATATAGTTAAAATGGCAGTGAGACCTATTTTTTCAGCACTATGTTGGGCACTCTAAACTTATGAGAAGTATGAAAATGTAAAATCCTTGCCTCTTGTGATAGCCAATTAGGAGAAAATATGTAGTCCACTTCTTTATGAGTTTTTTTCTCCTGTTAGTACCAATACTCATTATTCAGAGGTCTTATTTCTTGTCAGTGCACATGCAAGTTAGATGGATAGCCCCTTATTTGCAGCACAATCTTTCATTTTTACCTCTTGCAAACATTTGGTCATAAATTACATTGCTACATAAATTAGAAACAAGTTTACAATTTTATTAGCATTATATGTCTTTCTCTAATTAAGTACTAAGGGAATGAAATCATGGGCTTTTGTTCCTGCCTTTCCATTTTCTGCCTTCCCTACCCTCTAAAAAATGCTTCGGGTCTTTAGTTTTCCGGAAGCTATAAAGTTATAACAAAGACTTCCTTCTTTTTTTATAAATATATACAAAACATTACTAAGAATGTTCTCAATGTAATTGTTTCAGGGATCTAAAACAGCTATTTACCCAGATGACAGTGACTCATCAACCTAATTGGCTGTAAAATTTAATTATAGTTGTACTTCCCAAAGTAAATGTTAATGTATAACTGTAAAATGATGCATACTCTAAATACCATAAATATACCATCCACAAAATAATGTCACGCCTTCAGGATTAGTTTTACACTGGCCACTGGAAATAAAAATATTATGTTTCATCATAAAGCTAGACTGTTAGGTCAGTGAGGTTTTTGCTGAAATCTTGAATGTTGTCACTACTACAATGCTATAATAGGGAAAGCCAGACTTGAGAAGTTTGTTTCCTATGCAGTTCTTACAGGGGCGATGCTTGGATCACTTGGGGTGTTGATTCCAAGTATAGGTTGACTTTAACCACCTAGTCACATTGAGAGAGGAATGCATGGGTGATTGTCCCTTTAAGAGTAGAGAATCACCCCTCTTATATCATCAGCAGTCCCATTTCAAGTTCTGCCTCCCCATCACATTCAAATTTTGAAACTTAAAAGCTGGCAATACATTTATCTTTTGCATTCATCACAAGGACAGTATTACTTCTTTAAAAAAAAATCAGGAGAAAAAAGCAATATCAGAAAATCAAGAGATCCCTTGCCCTTCTCAAAGTCCCTTACATTAATGGAGATTGACACCAGTTTAAAACCACTTCTTTTCATGGGATCCTATTGTTCTGCCCCAAACCTATAGGATACAAAAGACAGTGATCCAGGTCAAAACCATTTGTTTCCATGGAATCATGTTGTTCTGCATCAAACCCCATATGATACAAGAGACGACTGATGGTTGGGCAATGAAACAAGACGGGAAAATTTTGATGGTTCCCATCCCACCTTTTTTTTCAGTTATAAACATGAGAGAAAAGTGTGATAAGAGGTAGGAGCTCTGAACACAATTGTTGGCCTGTGTTCAAAGTTTCCTCCTTTCAGGACATTTCTGCCTCTTTTCAAACCTGGAACATGTGATGAGCTCTGTGTCTCTCCATTCTTGAAAAGAGGCTGAAGTGTCCTACAAGAAGGAAATGTGATGAAGTCTAATTGATGGAGTTACCTCCATTCAGGACACTTCTGCATCTTTTCAGCCACGGAGGGCTATGCATTACAGCCAGAAATAGTTTAACTCATGCAATGAGCTCAGTGCCTCTCTATGCTTAAAAAGAGGCTGAAGTGTCCTACAACTGGGAAATTTCTCAATGTGATAAGGTGGAAAGAATACGCAAGATGATCATGAAGCAATGAAGAAGGGGAAGTAATCCCATTAACTGATACAAACTGGTTAGCCAAATATTCTGTTATAGAGAGAAGCAAGGCAATCATTGGTGCATCAACACAGTAGAATCAAGGCAAATTGACACAACTTTAATTGCTATGGCTTATTGCTGTTGCACCTCAGGCTAGTTTCACCTTGCTATATACACCAGGCTGAACACAGGTTGAAGTCTTTTGTAGTTTATTACGAAATAGAAAATAAATAGTTCTTTAAAAGATTGTTACAAAACAAGGCTTCAAAGAATAATCCAAGAAATCATAAGGAATAAACAAGGTCCCATTAGAGCATGACGAAGTCCCATGAACATGAACACACAAAGGCTGCAAGATAATCCAGAAAACGAGAGCTTGCTTCTTGGCTTGAGCAAGAAGTTGCTTTGACAAAGGTTTGTCTCCCAACACACTGTTTTAATACCCTTTGCAAAGCATGAAAGCATTTTTTTGGACTTTGACTTCCTTCTTGTTTGCTATTCTAACACTCCTGCGAACCCTAAATTCCAAATGGCCAGCTCGATCTAAAGATTCCATTTCATCAAGGCCAGCCAGCTCGTTAGCGTCAATCTGCTTGCTATCAGACTGAGAACTGTCCTCCTTTTCTGAGTCAATTTGCACCTGGCTAGTTTCAGTATCATCAACAACATTCCTTGCTGAGGGAAAGACTCCCTGTTCCTCATCTTCTACAACAGGGACACTCTGAACCTGAATTCCATAATCCCCAACAGAGTCACTCTGAGGTTCCAGCTGAGTCACAACAATTGCTATGAAATCATGAGAGTTACAATTTTACATGGTCTTCAGCCTTCTTTGTCAAATAGTGTTGGTGCCTCATTAAACTACAACTATCATGATTCCATAGTATTGAACTTAGGTTGGTAAAGTGCTGTCAAACTTCATTAATTCTCTAGTGTACATGCACGCCATATGGCCAGACCAGGACTAAATTATTCCAGATTGTCTCTCATTCAAATATCTATTTTTCTTCCCACTTGGATCTTTCATTGAACATAGCAAACACTATTGTACCTCTGAAAAAAGTACAAGTACACACTAAAACATACTCATCCCATTCTTATAAATCGTACGTGTCAAACACAAGGCCTGTGGGTTGAATCTGGCCCACTACATTATTTTATGTGCCCTGTGAAGTGTTCAATGCCAGGGCAACATAGGTACAATTATATAGTCTTACAATTACAGATGGCCCTTTGAATGCAATTATAAGGCTGATGTGGCCCTCGGTGAAAATGTGTTTGACAGTCCTGCTATAAATGATCATGATTGTCTGTCATTACTGTTCTCCCCATTAAACTTCCCAGAAATGTTCTCTGGAACATAGCTTGAGAATCACCACCTAAACAGATATGTTATTGGCAGTAAAGTATTGACTGACAGACAGTAACTGATTGAACAGCCATTTAACAGTGGCAGAAGCTGGGCTACTCAATTGGGACCTTTGAATGTGTGCTACACAATTATTCTATTTGCACCTTTTGGAGGCTGAGGGGTGGTGCTGGGGATTGCTTGTCCCAATCTCTCTTCTTCTCACATTCAGTGTGAGGTGTGAATAGCCTCTAATGTTATCCAATCCATACATGTAACCTTTAAAGTGGAATTGCAATCTATAACTGCAATCCGATGAAATTGTTTATGGTTTCTATTGTGACTACAGACCACTGAGAACACTATGAATACATACTATTGCAGACTTGTAGACTTGATTGTCTTTTTCTGTATCCTTGACAAAATTTATGATGATACTTACGCATGAAGATTAATATCTCTGTCATCCACAAGCGGACATGTTATTTCGAGTGTCTGTACATGTACCCCAGTTTATTATGTTGAATGCCAAAAATTACAATTCTATGATTATTCAGACATGCCCTGGTGGGTTTTTTAATGACTTGATGAAGTGTCAACAAAAGCACTAACTTGCTTTTGCTATAAATCATTTTATGTTCCCCATGCTCAAAAGAAAAATACTGAAATTAGCTGCATATATATACCCATATATTTATTGTCACAAGACCCAGGATCTGAAAATGATCGCTATGGGTTTGTAGCATGAATGGTGTATTTATAATGTAAATGTTATGCTTTTTATGAAAAGAATAAGGTTGTTATAGGATCACTGTAGGTAAAGCATGTTTATTTAGCTGCACATGTGCATTTATATTATTTTAGACCTGAAAATGAACAGTACTAGATTAAAAATTAATTCACAAACTACAAAAACATATCATTGTGTGATCCATTCTCAGTTGACTGTGTATCTGCCTAGATATGAAATACCACCACATGTCTTCATTGATGAAAATGATCAAACTTCATTGTTTACAAATGGTGTAATTTGTATGCTTTTTTAAAAAGTATATGATTTTTGTATGATTTTTTGTTACTATATGATCTGCAAAACTGGCCCTACTGTCTGTCAGAGTAGCACAGCTGCATCAGGCAACAAAACATGTATCTCCAACAATTTTGTGTTAGAATCTTCTTTAAGTTATAATAGGGAGTGAGAGAAAGGATTAGTAGCCCAAAGGATTTTAGATATTGGATTGCAGAAAGATATAGCCATTCTGTCAACACAGACTCGTTGAATTGGTTAGGGCATTTCAAACAAAACTTTCAGTGGGAGCCTTACCTAAAGGTAGATATGCCAAGACACCTAAGAATCGCTTTCTCAAGGGCCAGATTTGAATAAATGAACTCAATGGAGAAATGTGGTAGAATAAATCATATCCTTTTTGTAGAAAGACTATGCATCTGTGGCACCCCCCAAAGCTGAAGTCGAGAATTTGAACCACATAATTGTTGTATATACAATACAGAAAGGTACACATTTTTACAGCGTTTTACTTGCAACAAAACAAACTAGGAACCAGTGACCAAAACCACATTTTTACTAGCTGGTACTAACCCAGTTTTAACATCAAAAGTTGCCATTTATTTATATAAAGCATCTAAAAGGATATTAGAGTATATAGATCAGATTGGTATACAATGTAAGTGGGATTAGGACATTAGGCCCACACCTAGGATATATGGTTACCATTTAGCTATTTACTTTTGTGTTATGTTGTAAGAAACTTTCTCTGTTTGTATATTTAGTTATTTATTTATATTTTATTTGGGCTAGATGTATACTGTATGCTGTTTTATTATGTATGTCTTGATAAGGCTAATTGGCTGATCAATAAATCACTTTGCAGAGTTAGAATCCTAGAATCACAGAAACATAGTGTTGGAAGCGACCACAAGACCTATTCAGTCCAACTCTCTGCCATGCTATAGTACTCAATCAAAGCACTCCTGACAAATGTCCATCTAGCCTCTGTTTAAAAACCACCAGAGAAGGAAACTCCACCACACTCTGAGGCAGAATATTCTATGGTTGAACAACGCTCAATGTCAGGAAATTCTTCCTAATGTTTATATCGAATCTCTATCCCTGCTGTTTGAATCCACTACTCCATGTCCTAGTCTCTGGCTCCATTTTCAATATGACATCCTTTCAAATACTTAAACCTGGTAATGGAGTCACCCTTGCCCTTTTTCCCTAGGCTAAACATACCAAGCTCCCTAAGCTCCTCTTCATAGAGCCTGGTTTCCAGGTATTCTATTATTTTGGTCACACACATACACACCACTGTGTATACTGGATGCATTCCAGCTTGTCAGTATCCTTTTTGACTTGTGTTGACTAGAACTGGACACTATTACAGGTAAGGTCTGACCACAGGAGAATCGAGTAGGATTAATACTTCCCAGCAAGCTCATCAGATGACCCTCTGCAAAGTGAGGAACAGCATGGGAAATCGTGGGGCAATGTAAGGAATTGTCTGGCTGCGTTCCCTACCATCGAATCCATACCATCCCTTTCCCATGACATTTCCCCACTGCCCACTACTTCCTCTTCAGCTCCTCTGCCTTTTTTGTAGAGCTCAATTTCTCTCCGCTGTTGGCACGCTGCTGGCATGTAACCTCACAGAGTCCTGCTGGAAGTAGCCCTGAATCATCTGATGGGCTCTGGGGGATTCCATGCTGGCAGTGCAGAAAAGCAGGGAGAAGACACTTCTCTGCCTTTATCTGATGAGATCATTAGTCTCTCATTCTGACATGGCAGTGATGCCCCATGTACAATATCAAGATACGCATCAATTCAGAACACACTGCAGAAGAAGCCTCAAAAACACAACAGAGCCGGGGCAAAGGAGAGCAGATGACACAGGCGCACCAGCTAGATTTGACATGACAGAAAGCATTTGCGTTTTATCTAGTTTTTTTCCAGGCATCAAACTCTGACAAATTCAAAGTACATTTGTAATTCAACCCATGTGTTTTTCAGTTATCTTAAATATTTACATAATCACTTAAATATTGCAAAAATCTTATCTTGCATTTTCCATTTTCAAGCTACAAAAATATTTAATCAGAAACACGATATGGATCTTGGACTTGAGAGTTTTCATTTTTCTGGTTTTTCTTCTATCTCAGGACATTTACAGCAAATTGTTCTTTTTTATTCATTTTTCAGTCTAGGTTTTAAAAGAAATTGAATTAATATAGATGGTCTGAATCTTTTACTGTTCTTTTTATTACTGTGTGAATTCAAGTTGATTTCTGACTTATAGCCACCCTAAAGTGAAGAAGCCATGCAGTTTTTTGGCAAGGTTTTTTGAAAGAGGCTTGGCCTTGTTTTCCTCTGAAAGTGAGAGCATGTGATTTGCTCAAGATTGTCCTATATAATCCAACATTCAATCACTACACCCAGTGCCAGATTTACCATTGTGCATAGGTGTGCTTAAGCACAGGACCCCGTTGGCTGGCGGGGGGGGGGGTCATATTCCTGCCTCAAAACAAATTTTACAATGGATTTTGCTTATGTGGTACAATTCTAAATTTGAAGTCATTCTGTTTCTGTTTTCCCCTAATTTTCAGTAGAAATGGTGAGGACGGAAAGTGACATTTAGCAGTAGAGAAAATCAATTACCTATCCCATTCATACCCCATCTTTCCCCAAGCACTGGGACTTCAGAAGGCTTACACAATTGAAAAGAGATATAGATAAAGTGTATACCATCTTTAAAAATATTACAAAAGTTTAAAACACCACTATCAGTAGAATTAAAAGTAACTTGAAGCACATTTTAAAGTAGCCACATGGTGGCATGAGCAATGCAAGTGAAACCTGTTTTGATAGTGATGTATCCAGACCTACAAGGTTCACTTAAAATGGAACGTGAAGGCTTCAGTTTGACAATATGGGTTGAGCGTCCCTTATCTAAAATGCTTGGCACCAGAAGTATTTTGGATTTTTACAGTTTCTGGAATACCTTTATCTGCAGATACATACATATGATATATTGTACATGAACCAACGTTTGTGCACACTGAACTATCAGAATGCAAAGGTATCACAGCCACTCTTGTGGTTTCAGAATTCTGGAATAAGGGATGCTTGACCTGTATTACTCTATAAATGTAGATGAGACATAAGTTGTGAAAGAATGAGAAAGTTTCCAAATTAGCAGATCTCCTCATTCTTTTTCAGGATACCTGTGGACATTAATGAAAACTCCTGGGGCATTGCTATTGGCTTTTCATTCATTCAGTATGAGTTCATGATCTTTGTTACCATGAAGAAATAGCACCACTTACCTACACAAAAGAGGCAGTGCATCTCTATGCATATATTTTCAAAAGCAATCTCCATTCCATTTTATATGACTCTGGACCCATCTAGACAGGCCCAAAATGCAGGACCTGTCCCAGGTTTACCTGAGGCATCCAAATGTGGTCTCAGTTAAACGCGAATTAATCCAGAGTAAACTGGGATTTCCCAGTTTACTCCAGATTAATTAACACCTGAAAAGATCCAAATCTAAATGTTAGGTCCAGACCTTTCCAGGTGTGGGCACTGTGAGTCAATCCCAACAGCAATCCTGGTTCTTCAGGCTCCTGGAGCCTAAAGGAATGGGATTGCGCCACCATCCTCTCCTTCCAGCCTCCCATTTAGCCACTAAACTTACCTAAGAGACCTGGTTGCATGTTCAGGCCTCTCCATTCAGAGCTCCCAAAATGATTGGGAGGTGGGATTTTCCTTCCCCCCTCCCCTACGCCAGGAGCTCTGGATGGAGGGATCTGCATGCCTGGGGTTTGTGGTGGGGATGGGGACAGAATCCCCGGAAGAACTGAGATTAAACATCCCAATTCCTCCCAGGATTTAGTCACGTGTGAAAGGGCCCTCTCTTTTAGGTAAATGGGTGACAGAGTCTGTATAGTTTATAAGACAGCTTTTCCAGACTAGGTTTCTTCCAAAGTTATTCGACTATGTATCCCCTGATACCAAACCATCAAAGCCATTGACCATAAACATGCTCATGAGTGGGGCATGCTAAAAGATTATACTCCAACTCTTTTTTAACAAATGTGTCCCTTAGCAGCAGCACACAGAAGGTTTGCTATCTGGCACATGTTTCGTAACCTTTGGTGAACTCATATAGCAAGAAGCATATAGACATAATTACAAAGAACAAGCAAAACTAAGGTAAGGATTGTATTATGTGAAGCTGCCAGAAGACAGGGCTAAAGAAGCAAAAGTGCCTTTAACAACAACAGCAACAACAACAACAACAACAACAACAACAACAACAACAACAACTTTATTCTTATATCCAGCTCCCTGAAGGGACACGGGGCGGCTTACATGGGGACCAAGCCCAGTAAAATGAAATTAAACTATAACACCATAAAATACATTGCATTACAATAATTTAAAAAATGTATAAACATAAACCATCATCAACAACAAGCCTTTCCACAGCTTTACCTGATGAACCAGTAGCATCTGTTCTTACCGGTAGGAGAACAAATTTGGCAACAATGGGGCATGTCTTAATTATCTCTTCCTGAGTTAGATTACTGTAATATGTTCCATGTGGGGATGTCCTTAATTAATATTTAGAAGTTACACTTAATGAAATGTAGTGGATAAGTTACCTGAGTGTTAGATGCATTAGAGATCTTTTATTGCAGGTTTTATACAACTGTGCTGACTTCCAACTGGCTTCTGACTGAGCTGATTGGAAAGTTTTGGATCTAAGTAGCTAAGGATGCCTGAAAAGTTGCTTCGTTTTATATGAAATTACAAAAATTTGAGAGGTCCTCACATGTATGCTACCACACCAAGAAGCTAAGGAGTGACAGAGCTTTATATATAGAAGGACCTTTGTGGTAGAACTCCTATTTAAGGGAAGTCAGGCTGATCCCATTCTTTCTGAACTTCTGACATGTAGCCTGTGGTCTTTAGTCCTTAGAGGAAGTTTTGTGTTGCCCATGGCCTTCAGTCCTTAGAACCAGTTTTAAAAGTTGGTTTTGAGGATTATTTCAATATTTCAAACTCAGCTTTCTCTTCTTCCCTTTCTCCTCTCCCTTCCCCCTCTCTCTATACAATCTGATTTTATTTTAATCACACATTTAAGCATTATATCACCACAACACACTATAAGGTATCTCTTGATTAAGGTTTGCTTTTGGTGTTGTCAGAATGGAAGCAAATGTTTTGGGGGCCTATGGATTATTAGGAAGACAAATATACACTGCCATCTGATGAAATGCAGTTCACAAAAGCATATGCCAAATAAAATTTGATAGTCCTTTTACAGTGCCACTAGACTTAGACACATACACCAACCTAGACACACACAGAGAGCGGTGCATCTGTTTACTTGTTACAAAGGATACACACATTCTCACACATGAATTGGTTCTGAAGAGGTGTACCAATTATAGGTCTCTTCTGGATTTCACCTAAAATGAACTCTACTGGAGTTCTCACCAATGTCTTTGCACAACACTATTTATGGATTTTAATTAATTTGCTTCTTCTTTGCACCGGATTGAATCTGAAGCTTTTTGCCATGTTGTTTAAGAAACATAATGTGATTATGCTAATGGAAGAAGCAGTATGAAGATGTTCTTGGTTTACTATACCAGTTGTCTGATTAATGCCTCCAATCATCATAAAGATCAGTGCATAAAATAACTATTGCTTGTGCTGATGGAACTACAACTGCTGTATTTCAGATAATGAGTATCACTGAATAAATTAGAACCCGACCGCAGAAATAATGACTCAGGACTGCAATGAAATGCATGCAGGTGTGCAGCTGTACAAGTTTACAAATTGGCATTTAAAGCCACAAGTTCCTTTTTAAAAACCGCTAGCAATAATAATAGAAAAGAAAGCAACAAAATTCAGGAGGAAAAAAATAAAACGTGAACTGAAAAGGTCAATGTTTAGGTGGTTGTAGCTATCAGTAAGCTGTAAATTTCTTTTTTAAAAGTATTTTGTCTTGCATGGCAATGTTGGTTCAATATCTGTTTTACTTCTTTAAACGGCCACCAAGACTGTTGCAGATTTTTAACTTAATGTAGGTACCTCATTATTAACAAAATAAAGTAGTAGATTGTAAAAGTCATGCTTTGTCACTGGAACTTTGAATCACTAGTGTCAAGTATCTCTTCAGCAGATGTGTACACAGAGATTGCTCTGCAAGGCAACCGACTATGTACATTTGTTTTGTTTATCTGCTGTGATCTCTAGACTAAGACCATGGTTATTTTGTCTTATCTCACATCAAAAATAACCTCAAGTTAAGTAGAGTTGGCAATGTCTCTTTTCGCTTCCAGCATAAGAAATAATGACAAAACACAATATCACAGTAATGCCTTAGTACATCATGAACACAAGTACCTGCTCCTACAGTGAAAGACAACATGTGATAAAATCATTGAAAACTATCAACCAGTTTCTAAATGTATGGCTTTTGAAGCCTTTTGTCTTCAGAACTCTGACATATTGATACAAATCTGCAATTATTATGTTGTTTCTCTCTTCAGTAGGAGCAGCACCCAGACGGTGCCCAGGGGACATCCGGATGTTTTGATGTTTTTACTCTCCTTGTGGGAGGCTTCTCTCATGTCCCTGCATGGACCTGGAGCTGATAGAGGGAGCTCATTCTCGCTTTCCCCGGGTTGGATTCGAACTGGCAACCTTCAGGTCAGCAACCCAACCTTCAAATCATCAGTCCTGCTGACACAAGGGTTTAACCCACTGTGCCACCAGGGACATTCTAGTTAATGTCCCAGAAGAGCCTATTTGTCTTTTTAATAAATAAATAAATGTCCTCCGAAATGTATACCATATGACAAACATTTTTAAAATGTCACCTTCTATTAAATATGAACACAGAGGTGGGCACGCACCCAAGCACACACCCCCACCTCCTCTCGGCATTGGTCTGGGCCCGCTCGCCTTCGGGGTCTGCACCCGGCCTTTGAGGCCTGGCCCAGGGCCAGGCCCGCCTCCGCGGCCAGGCCCACACCTATGGCAGGCATCCTCAGAGGTTGTGAGGTCTGTTGGAAGCTAAGTAAGTGGGGTTTATATATCTGTGGAAAATCCAGGGTGGGAGAAAGAGCTCTTGTCTGTTTGAGGCTAGTGTGAATGTTCCAAGTGGCCAGCTTGATTAGCATTTAATGGCCTTGCAGATTCAAAGCCTAGCTGCTTCCTCCCTGGGGGCATCCTTGGTTGGGAGGTGTTAGCTGGCCCTGATTGTTTCCTGTCTGGAATTCCCCTGTTTTCAGAGTGTTGTTCTTTATTTAGGCTTTTCCTTAATCCCTCCTTATTATCTAACATTTTTGCTTATCCAACGCTTTTATTTTTCAATGATTGGTTTGGGAGGGGGGCACCAAAATTCTGTTCGCCTACACTTGAAAATTACCTTGGGCCGGCCCTGTATGAACAACAATGACCATTTCAACATAAAAGTAATATTCTGTGGTTCTGGTTTCATATCATTAAGTTATGGAGATTTCTTACAATAGCCATGATAATAATCACTGCTTGGCCCCACTTCCACTATTCCTTCCCATGTTGAAAATTAAAGCTACAATGGATTCATGTTCTGACCACTGTCAGTTTGCTTCACACTCAGCATGCCTCTTGAATATTTTGTCTAATTCAGGCAATAAGATATATATAAATAGAATGAGGAGTTTACCGAATAACCATGCGGATCTCCTCTTATGCACAGCTTTATCTACCAGGCTTAAGGGGATTGTTCCTTAGTATATTCACAGCATCAAAAATATATTGCATAGGTTATCGTCTGCAAATGAGACTTTTCATATGTTCTTCTTTGAATCAAATTCCACAATCTTGCTAGGGTCATCATATCTACGGCATCCCATCCCCTAAAATTTATTAACCAGAGAATGAGGTGGGGTTATGGTGATAATAGCTTGGTCCTTGTGATTGCATAGAAGTGGTGCTTGAAATGTGATGCAGGCAAGGGTTGGCAGGTTAGAACTACATCTGAATCAGCTGACTATGGAGATGGACATGAGAATAATAGTCTTCATATTTGGGTACAACCCAGCAATCCAGGCAATATGGATCCAAAAACTGGGGTGAAAGAACGTTTTCCCCAGGTCAAGGAGATGGCACAACATGTCTAAGAACTGTGGTAGTTACCATTATTGTTTCTAGGATGTGTTTCCCATGGGGCATTAGCTAAAGCACACATGGCATGTGGAACACTTTTCTAGTTCATGCATTGCTGCTAAAGTTTGAAGAAAGCTCACTGCCCATCCACAGAGTTATTCACCTTTTTGCATCAAGGTATTGAATAACAAGAAAAATCAGGAGTCACACACAACTGACAGCCAACTTATCTTTCTAGTTGGCACAGTAGACCTAGGTACAAGTATCCACATCTTTTATTGCATTCCGCTACCCTCCTCTTACTCATGCTTTTTTTTTTTAAGGGGGGAAGCCTAACAGTGCAGAAAAACAGGGAAATACTGGTCCCAAGAGTCCTGATGCATGCTGGGAATGGATGGATATGGCAGACCAAGCTTCAAAACCACTTCACAAACAAAAATCAAATTCATTCATATTGATGTCAGGCTTTAATTTGATGTTAGGTTTTAATGTTATTTTCATATGCGGGGTTTCTCTGGGATTTTATGTCAGTATTTATTTGTTTTACGGAGGCATTGAATGTTTGCCATTGTAAGTTGAAATCTGCCATTAATCCTCTTGGGGATGTAGGGCAGAATACAAATAAAGATGATGATGATGATGATGATGATTATTATTATTATTATTTTGCTGGTGTGACTCACACTAAAAAAATTCTCCCTATTCCAAGACCCAGCATTCCCTGAGACTTCAGCTGGCATCCTGATACCTGGAAAACTTGGTTAAGATATTGAAAATGCAGAGGATATCTGGTTTTATTTATACTAAAAGTTAAGACTATTTTCCCTCACAATAGGACACTAAATAGGTTATGCTCACGTACTTACTTACAACAGAATGTGTATGTTTCTTTGAGACAGAAGGAAGTGCTCCCTTTGGCTTCCCTGGGAAGTCAAAGGGTTTTTAATAGACTTTTTTTGACTTCTGTTTTATCTCCCTTTGATGTGTCAGGGAATAGTGTATATCCTGGGAATGGGGAAAATAGGAGTTATTAGTTGACCATACTCCAGTTTCACTCATATACCCTTGTAATGCCTATTATCCCGAACCTGAAATTGTCAAAGGCAACTGTTGATTCATGTGATTAAATTCATTTCAGTTAGACTGAAACTGTAAGAGTCCACTGTTAGGTTGCTTGTGAGCCTGTGAAATTTATAGAGGTTTTTTGTATCTGTCACAGGCAGAAGCTATAATATAGCATAGAGTTAGGAGTATAAAAGTCCATTGAGATTAATAGTCTGGAGAACACTTAACCCTCTTTTAGATTTATTCCCAAAGAGGACATTATAAACAAAATCTAATAAAATTAATATACAGAGTAGCAATCATATGGATGATTAACTTGAACAAAAACTAGCTAGCTTTGATGACATGTGCATGTATATAACTATCAGCATAGTCTTTAGGGTGATGACAAATGGGATTCTAACTGCACATTGTGTTCAGCTTGTAAAACAAAGAGACTTGATAGCATCTTAATGAGTGCCAAGGTAGTATAGTTGTTTGAGTTTTTGACTAAGGCATTGGAGACAGGATTCAAATCCATAGTAGTTATTAGGGGCGTGCATAACGCCCCAAAATCTTACTATTTTTAAATCTGTTTTCAGCTGCCCCCCCCCCCCCCCCGTTCTTATATTTCTTTATTTTTTAGCAGTTGCCAAAATAGGGAGTGGTGTGCCGTTTTCATTCTGGAAAAATTCAGCCCACTGGAGACAATGGGGAAACCTTAGAGCAGTGGTTCTCAACCTTGGGTCCCCAGATGTTTTTGGCCTACAACTCCCAGAAATCCCAGCCATTTTACCAGCTGTTAGGATTTCTAGGAGTTGAAGGCCAAAACACCTGCAGACCCCAGGTTGAGAACCACTGCTTTAGAGGCATGTTTCTCATGTATTTTTAGATCTATCAGGAGAAAACTTTCCTCTCTCATAGGCCAAATGTATGACTGCAAAGTACCTGCCAACTTTCAGAATGTTTCACCAATCCACTAATTTTGGAGAATTTTTAATAAGTTTTTACCATAACTGCCAGAGGGTTCTGGGAATTGTAGTCGCTGATTGGCTGAGAAAGAAAATGGAGAAACAGAGAGGAAAACTTCAAGTCCCATCATACACTCTGCAAGGGAGGGGCCTTTGGAACTGACAGTTATTAGAACTTTATTGGTTGGTTTGATGGTTGATTTATTTTTGGTATAATGTTTCTGTTTTTATGTTATTGTTTATGCACTTCTATGTACCATGTGTGAGGATAATATGTTCATATTTTATATTTTAACTATGTTAATTGGGCTCGTCCCCATGTGAACCACCCTGAGTCCCTTAGGGGAAATGGAAGCAGGGGTACAAAAATAAAGTTGTTGTTGTTGTTGTTGTTGTTGTTGTTATTAGGGAAGGAGGCTGGGAAGCACTCAGCTTTGTCTTCTAAAGAAGTGAAGAAAAAAGGAAGGAAAGGAGCAAAAAAAAAGACATTAGTCAAAGGAGGAAAAGGAAGAGAAAGGAGGAAGAGTGCTGCTAGTGCTGCTTAGGCCCCATTAGCTGAATGGGGAATTTGGCTATTCATGACCCATTTCGGGTTAGGGTTTTGGGTGGCCCTCCCCAATTCATTTTGGCTGTTCTGAATACCAAATTAGCCTAGCTTCCCAAGGCAAAATGGATATCTGCACACCCCTAGTAGCCATGTGATCACTAAATGATCTTGGACAAGCCATGCTCTCCCAGCCTCAAAGGAAGGCAAAGGCAAATCCCATATGAGCAAATGTTGCCAAGAAACCCCGTGGTAAGTTCATCTCACAGTCACCCTAAGTCAGGAACATCTAAGAAAGACACAACAGCTCAATAATTGTGATCCAGTAAAATTAACTGCAGGAAGTGATTTTGGCAAGAGGGAGAGAATAATGTAACATCTTGATACTGAAAATCAATGGTGGAGTGGGAAATTTTGAAGTGTAGGCACTCATCATCCCAATCCATGCAGCCAAGTTCCAAAAATTCAAGCAGCAGCATTGATCCATATCAACAAATCCATTTCAGTATTTTTCACTTTGACCAGGAGAAGTATTTTCTTTTTCAAAGAGGCTAATGAGTCTTAGTTTCCCTTTCAAACCGTTACAAATGCTTTCCATACACACACACATACATACACACATATATATCCCTGAGTGGAAAGATCTATCTCCCTCCTGCTGTGAAGATTAGAACTCAATTTGGAGGAGCTTAGGGGAGTAATAGTTGTTTGTAGCTTCCATGTGAGTGGCAAAGTGAATGCACTATGGGTTTGGATCCACACCTAAAAGATATTATTTTTACAATTTCAGGGATAAAATTCAAAACTGTGGGTAGCTTCTTCAAAGGTCGAACTGAAACCTGAAATGGATTTTTGGTGGTGTTGGGTCATTTCCAATGTATAGCAAGCTGAAAGGGATTTCTCATCCAGTGGGTTCCATGGTCAAGTAGAGAAACAAACTGTAGTCTCTCTAATCCAATGCTCAAAACACAAGACCTCAAATTGATATGGACTATCATGGTCCACAAGCATGGGGGAAGATGAAGCCACACCTGAAAACCAAAAAGCCAATGTGCTGCCTCCACTACTCCACTGCATGTTCTGCCTCCACTACTCCACTGCTAAGAACACAAAATGCTTCAAAAGTCTCTAGATATTACCCAGCTTATAAGCAGAGTTTCAAGGTAACCTCCCATTTTTCAAACACATGCAGTTAAAACTGCACTCTTGAAGTCTAGCAGTTTGAAAGTATGCCAGTGTACAGGTGACAGATGTACTAATATGTTGAGAGGCACAAGCTCTCAAATGGGATACAATTTATGTTTTATAAAGTGATAAAGTCATTTTTGTCTCATCTTGAATAAAAGAGCAGACAATCCAAGAAAAATAGGATTGGGAAGAACATCTAATGGTTGTACGGTTAATATTTCATATGGCTAAAAATGATATGATGACTTTCAGAATAATGCTCTGCAATAAATCTTTCAGAGAGTAAATTCTGCCTGCATTTCACATTGATATAATTGGGAATAAATTCTTCTTCCTCCCACCATGTACTAAAATGAAGTGAACAAATGAAATCAGAACAATGTATGGCTTGTTACCTGATTATGGTTTTTGTCCTATTTTAGTTATTGGAGAATCCCATTTTGGACATCATTGGGAACAGTGCCTTGGTACAAGCCAAGAAGAAAATCTCCCAGTGAACATGCAAAGGAGAAAGGAGATGGGTGGAGAAAAGCAGCATTGGCCCTGTTGCTCATTCCTTACCTTCATAATCATGGTTTGTCAATCAGAAAGATAATTCAAACCCGGACATTGAGACACAGAAGATCTTCAGATTTTAAAAGCTTTGTTTTAGAAAATCTTAACTGCTTCCATTTCTAAAACAATTTAGCAAACAGTCTTAGTTATTTAAATAAATATACATACACTGTAGTTCCTTTGTGATAAGTGGCTCTCAAGAATAAAATATCTGTAACAGAACAAGATTAAGGAAGTTTATACTTATTCTAGCAAAAACAGATGGAAAGGCAAGTTCTTGACACAAGAAACTGTCCTCACGAGTGTTGTTGAAGGCTTTCATGGTCAGAATCACAGGGTTGTTGTGTGTTTTTCGGGCTGTATGGCCATGTTCCAGAAGTATTCTCTCCTGATGTTTTGCCCACATCTATGGCAGGCATCCTCAGAGGTTGTGAGGTCTGTTGGAAACCAGGCAAGTGGGGTTTATATATCCCAGGTTGGGAGAAAGAACTCTTGTCTGTTGGAGGAAAGTGTGAATATTGCAATTGGCCACATTGATTCCAACAGACAAGAGATCTTTCTCCCAACCATAGATGTGGGCAAAATGTCAGGAGAGAACACTTCTGGAACATGGCCACACAACCCGGAAAACACACAAAATCCCTGTCCTCACTAGAATTGTCTCTTTTTCCACAGGGCCCACTGGGCTAAAAGATTAATAGATTATTTGTAGAAAGAAATTATGTGTTTCCCAATGGCCACTCCAAGATTCTAGAACATGTGATAAGACTGGATCCATTTCAAACTAACAACTGTAACACTATAATTCTACTGTAACTGCCGTGGCTGCAACCTATGGGATCCTGGAGTTTGTAATTTGGAGACATGGAGGATCACCCTGGCTGAGAACTTTCAATGCCTTTCCTTAAATTACAAATTCCAGACATCCATGGGATCACAGTTACAGTGAAATCACAGCATTAGGATTGTGTGATATAAAGGGCTGCTGGTTTTCAATCTGCAGGCAGTCAATAATCTTATCTTGCAGATAGACATTTGAAGTCCAAGGAAGACTTTCACAGAGTTGATGTTTTTTACCCATTTCTTTTTAATTTTATGTTTTTATTATCTTTTTATTATACAATTGCGTGTGGGATTTTTTAATTGACATTAACATAGTTCACAGCCTTTAATACCATCAGTTGGCAGGGATGTATAGTATGACAAATAAATAAGTGGCAGGATTTGAGGTTTAAAGCAGCAGCAGCAAAAGAGCAAAGAAACAATAACTTCTACAGAGAAACTCTAAAGCATACATTCTTCTTGAGACAGCTTGTTTTTGAGAAACATAAATTAAGAATATTCACTTATGTGGACACAGAGTGAATACAGTCTTCTATGTTTTGAATAATGGCATCTGGGTCCTAGTTGTTCAGCCAGCCAGGAATAAACAGCAAACAATGTTCTTCTGAGGCTGAGAAAGCATGACTTGTTCAAGTTCTGCCACTAGTTTGAATCCTGATCTCCTGTAGTACTACGCCAATATTCAGCCATTATGCTGGCTCCCTCTATTATCTTATGTATGTAGGTAAGTATGTATAAAACATAAAAGCATAAATAGATCTTGCAATTATCAAACAATTGAAATAACATGAGTTTTTGTCATGGTCTGAATCATTTTGACAGGAATCCCACTTTCAATTCAGATCTCTAAGCCTGCAATCACTTTCACTTTTATCTGGGAGTCAGCCTGACAGAATACAATATGAGTAGGCAGAGCAAGGACTGCATTCTAAATTGCCACTTCTGTCATTGTTTTGATGAATTTATACCCTATCATCTCCCAAGCACCGGGACTTCATAGGCTTGCAAAAATTAAGAGAGATATAGATGGCAACATCAAAGAATTGAAAGCAGTTGTTCAAAAATATCATTTTTTTCTTCTATATTATTGTTGAGATGTTTACTCCTTATGTAGAGCCAATAGAATAAATTCAGATCTTCAAAAAAGCAGTCTTCACTATATCTGTATACCCTGAAGCCTGAAAGGCATGACCTTATATCTGTGACACCCAAGCTATTTTGTTGCCCAAGGCAGAGCAATAAATGACTTTTCTGCCCAAGGCAGAACAAGAAATGTGGCTTCCACCCATCCATCACTGTGAAGATGCACTATACTGAAAACAGGTTATTGTGATACTTTAAACAGAAAATCCCACAAGTATCTCTCCCTGTCTCTGGCAGTACTAAACTCAACAATGACCAATGATATGATTAACATTTGTTGCCCTTTCATGATACCCGAAACATGCTGCATGACAGAGCAACCCTGAGGCAACTTTACTTAATGAAAGTATGAGCCCTAGTTACTTTTGATTCTCAAACGCACATTGAGGATTGGGTGTGGAAATGTAATTTTCTTGTTTCAGACTTGTTAGAAATGAGATGAACCATGACATATTTGGAGGGAACAGAAAGATCTGACAAAAAGTGTAATGATGCTCTTTCAATGTTTTTTTTTCTTTGTTGCTGTTCTGTTATTAAATTTTGCAACAAATTATTTCCCTTTCATATGTACCTCCATTAGGCAGTAAAAGGGAAATAAAGCACAAAGATCTATCTCGTTTTCTGATATGAGAAACTTAAAGGAGCTGGCAGAACTAATTATTTGGTTTTTTTCCCCCATGAACCACTGTCTTGAAGAACCGACACATTGACCTTGGACCGTGCCACTGCACAGGACATGATTACTATACATCCCAACTGGTTATTGTCAATTTTCCTGATCCTACGGGTTGACAGGGTCACACACCTCAGTGACTCCAAGATTAATTTCCTCTCAAACAAAGCCAAAGTTTAGGTTAAGTTTACAGACACTATCAGGGACCTTTGAGGTAGAGTAAAACTCCTGTTTACAGGGAAGTGGAGAACAGAACATTCACATAGATCTTGTGTCAAAATTCACTGGTGTTTTTTGAGATGAAAATGAATAAGATACAAAAGTATTCAAAAATTTCCAACCATATTTATGTACTAATGTTAGGATCTAGTCATCAAATTTTGCATTTAATTGACACACTCGTACTGCTTTCCAGAAAAGGTTTTGCTGGCATGTATGGTCATTTCAAAGGGAAGTGCATTCATAATGAGCTGTATCAAACATTATAAATTTACAAATCAATAGAAAACCCACAACAGCCACAGTTCAGGAATAATTCTTCTAAACAATACAGTAGGAATAAAAACTGGTAAGACATACGAGCTAAGCAACACAGAGTGCAAGGACACAAGAAACTGATTCCAGTTAGGGTGGCCACTCAGACCTCAACAAAAAGGGTGTATATTCCTAATAAAACTAGAAAGTACAATATTTTTACATGTGCAGAGGCAAAATCGAAGTTATTTGTTTATTTATGCATTAGTAATTAAAACAGAATAATATCAGTAGAGAAGAATGAGACCTAATGAACTATGTACCAACTGAGTTTACTATCCAGATGCTGTCTGCTGGTGGGTAGCTTTCAAGGTTTGTGAACTCCTTCTACTTTTTTTTATTTTTATACTTGGACTTAACAGTTCATAGAAGGAATAACTTAAAAAATAAGATTTTCTTCTAATGGTTTTCAAAATAAGGGTGCTTAACAAACAGAGGCCATGTGGCCACAATAATTCAAATCCCAACTCATTTACTGTGTGATTCATCTCACAGGAGAGGTACTGAGAAATTAAGCAGTAGATATTGGGCACAAAGAAACAATCAGTATGCTATCAAGGAGAGATTTCTGAACAAGGACTATAGATACAGAACTGGAGTTCAAGATAATTGAACAGAATTTACCTTACAGAAAGTGAAAATCTTGATATTTCAGAGTTTCTGAAAAGAGCTTTAAGAAGATATCCAAGACCAAGACCAAAAATCCTATCCCAGCCAGAGGAGACCCACTGAATGTTAACGTATTAAGTTATCATGTATCGAATGGGTTTATCCCAGTTGGGACTAAGAATACTTTTTAGACCAAAGTGGTAAATCTTAATTTTATATACCATAATCCTATTTTTCAGAAGCCACATATTTGCTCATATCATGGTATAATCGAATTCTACGATTAAGAAAATTGTATTTTTGTTGCTGTTGCAATGAAAAATAGTGTTAATCTTTGAAGAAACTCTGAAATACCAGGATTTTCACTTTCTGCAAGTTAAATTCTGTCCCATTTTAATTCAAAAGGTATAATGTGCATGCTCCAGCAATTATAGATATATTATGAATGTCACTAATACAATGACTGAACCTACAAAGCTATTCAAAATTACACTTGAAAATAAATTGGACTGGGGTAAACCAGCAGGCAGAAATCCTTATTATACATTACAATTCAATTCAATTATGTATCTCCTAGGACAGCCGGCATTATTGCCCACAGTCAAATTTTATCTTACGTTTGCTATGGTGATACCATACAACACCTGAACATCTCAAATTAATACTACTTCTTAAAAGGAGCCTGATTCAATTAAGCTTTTTTATAGCATTCAGGGAAAAATCAAAAGGTCAAAATGAAACCTAGAGGAGACACTCACTTGCTTGTTATTACCTGTCTCTATAATACTAAAATTCCACAATGCTGGAGTCATTTTAGAAAGCCCTTTTCCTATGCTAGCACAGTTCTTGTTTATTAGAACATGCAAGAAGGACAGATATATCACAACTTGGAAAGTTAGCTTCAAGAAAATACTTTGTTACCATTCTATTAGCCTAAATCTAGTTAATTGCTGATTATTTTTTAAAGTAATTCTGTAGTATTCTGTTTTTCAAATATGTTCAATGTGTTAATTTTATTTACTTTCTATTTGAATAGTGCAATTAGCTGGAATTATCATAATAGTATCTTTCTTTAACCCGGCATCAGGCCAAACTAATTGGTTCATTTCAGGTTAAAGCACATTAGTTCCTGGGGGCAGCGATGGCCGATAGGAAGCTATGGAGTGGGCTGGTCCATGAGGTCACGAAGAGTCGGAAGTGACTGAATAAATAAACAACAATAATAATAATGATAATGATAACAACAATAATAAAATTTTATTTATATCCCGCCACCCTGCGGGGACTTGGGGCGGCTCACATTGTTACAAAAGTAACAACACAAATACATTAGCACAATATACAAAGATTAAGACACAATAAGGTAATAAAACAAAAGTTAATACAACAGTAATAATATCAAATAACCACCAATACAATTCAGTCAAACCTCATAGGTGGGGGGATTGCAAAGTTTCTTTGTGTCGTGTGGACACAACAGGCTATAATAATCCAGTTCAAACAGCATTATATGGCAATGTAGATGTAGCCTTGGCCAGAATAAAGAGTCTACATACAAGCAAGTAAAGTACACACATGGCAAGAACTTGGGGCCTCATTCTCAGGAGATCTGTGGACCCCATTTTGCTCTAAGCACATTGTTCCAATGGGATCGCTGTGAACTGGTTGCTATGAAATTAAACAAAGTTATCAGTACATGGATCCCCATTCTTGTCCCACTGAAAGCCAGTTCCCTTCTATATTCCCTCCTATTTATACCTTGCAAGTAATGAAAAGCTTGCCCCTATTCAACAATGGATATAGCCAGAATCATAAATGAAGAACAGAGCACCTACTAAAATGAATATGAAGCAGCTTTATTGCAGGTATTCCACTCATATAGCTCATCAATCCCATATTTAGTGTTCTCAGTTTTGACACTCTTTTCTTCCAAGAGATGCACAATATATACAATACAAAGTACACAGTAAGTGGATGCCTCATAGCAAATAACCTTAGTAAGTACCAGGTTATTTGACTGTTGTTTGCTTAAGTGCTTTTGCTTTGCAGATTTTCCATCTCTCAACAAAACCCCCTGGGAGTTCAATGTCTTTGGTCCAAAATGAATGAGAAGGGAAAAAATGAGGGAAGGCAGGTGATAGAAATTCATCGAAGAAAACAAAGACTTTAATTATTAACTACTGCTTGACACATTGCATTAGTCAAATAGAATGCTAGCAAGGGTTTCTTATCATCCTGAGTTAACCTTGCAGATCTTGCTCTCAGTATTTCTCCCCTATCAATTCAGTTCTCAGCAAGTTAAAAAAAAATAGGCTGCTACAAAGCTATTAAGAATAATATAATTTGCTAGGTATGGTAGAGTATGTACGGCACTGCATTTGAAATACTGCTAAAATCAGTTATTTCTTAGATGCAATATTTGACGAAGTATGGGAACTGAAATGGAAACAAAGAAAAAGTCCCTGTTCAGCTTTATTGATGGAGACTTTAAAAAATTATTTATGGTGTAACAGAACAAGTACCAATTTTTGAAGTGTTAGAATGGGAACTCAAAGGTACTTCTTCTAAGGTACATTCAATGACTACTGTTTCCAGTTTCCAACACATGCCCTAGCTGACTTTTCTTCATAATTGGAAGCGGTAGCTCTCTTCTATTGCTTCTAGGTAACTCAGTCTGAAATGATAGAAATTGCTTCAGTGGTAGTATATAATTTTCCCCCAAGACTTTACATCAGTGATACTGGACTAATTGACATTTTCTCCATCGCTCTCACCTTACAAATGAGTTCTGAGGATCTCTAATTGATCTCTAGCATTTACTAGGCTTGAGCGATCCATGAAAAAATTGATTCTAAACTCGCTTCAAAAGAAGGGGGCGCTAACGTTTCGTTTCTGATGTCATTTCCGAATTTTGCCCCTCAAAAATTTCGAAATTTAACGAAAATTCGTTAATTTCAAAAGTAATTCGTTAATGGCAGATGCACATGCGCAGTGGCCAAAAAAAACAGCAGGGGGGAGACTTTGCAGGTCTCTCCTGCCCTCATTTTTTGAGCTATCTTCTTCAAACTTGGTACAGTGGTAGAACACATTTAACACTGATAGCTCACGAAAATTCAGAACATTTCCCTTATGCTCTGATTTTTGGCAAATTTTTATAGCTTTTATAATAAACCATTTTATAATAATTGCAGAAATCTGTTCCTGGTTTGGAAGTCTTATTTCCTGTTTCATTGGGTTGTCTTTACTTTGAAAGTCATTGTTCTACTTCAGAAACTTTGTTTTTGTGGCTGAAACTTTGTTAAATTGGTGGACTCAGGAAACCATAATGCACTACACCAGGAGTCCCCAAACTAAGGGCCGTTGGCCAGATGCAGCCCTCCAATGCCATTGACCTGGCCCCTGTCCTAAACTTTACACTTAGGGTTGACTTAAGTCTGAAATGACTTGAAGGCACACAACAACAACAATCCTAATTTTGGACTATTTCACCACAGTCTGGCCCCTCAACAGTCTGAGGGATTATGAACCCCTGCACTACATTACACCATGGTCTCTCTCTCTCTCTCTCTCTCTCTCTCTCTCTCTTTTTTTTAATGAATGCTCCCATGAGAAAATGTATGGGTGAACTACAATTCCCAAAAGTCTTGGGTCAACCATCCAAAACCCCCCTAGGATTCACAGCTAGTGTGTGCCAAGCTTGGTCCAGATCCATCACTTTTCTTCTTATCCCAGATTATCTGCAGAGAGAACTCATATAATCCAGTTTAAATCAGATAATCTGAAACTAGATCCTGGGATATAGGTTTAAAGCGCCCCAATAGCAAGCAGCCAAGCACTCCAGCACACCCAGACCTCTCCCCCGCTCCTTCTCCAAAGCGGATTAAAGCGGCCCATTGTAAGCAGCAGGCAAGCACTCCAGCACACCCAGACCTCTCCCCCGCTCGTTCTCCAAAGCGGATTAAAGCGGCCCATTGCAAGCAGCAGCCAAGCACTCCAGCACACCCAGACCTCTCCCCCGCTCGTTCTCCAAAGCGGATTAAAGTGGCCCATTGCAAGCAGCAGCCAAGCACTCCAGCACACCCAGACCTCTCCCCCGCTTGTTCTCCAAAGCGGATTAAAGAGGCGCTCGTTCTGCAAAGCGGATTAAAGCGCCCCATAAGCAGTCAAGTAGTCCAGGAGCCCTTTGCAAATGCTTGCCCCCTCCGAAACATTCGACACCATTCGAAAAATTGGCAATCAAGGGTTCGATATTGTGGGATACATACGACAGGATAACCTTTTTCTAAACACAGTTCAAAAGTGAGAAAACATACGAATTGGATACGACATCAAAAGGATTCGAATTTTTTGCCCAACCCTAGCATTTACCTATTGCCATGGGAGACCACCATTGTTAGTTCTTGTTGAAGCAACAATGTGTCCAATGAAGCTAGATTCTATTGCCTATAGGGGTCTTTGGAATGATGGGCACATTTTTTCCATGTCACTCATAAGAATTCACAGGTTAAGAGCACAGAGGGAATTTCTGCTAGAATTGACTGTCTGTGACAATGGCTAAGTTTATTTCTCTTAGTTTACACTTCCTTCATAGCTGTTATACTGGAATGGAGAATAAGAATATGGCAGATATTGAGAAAGGAAATACTCCAATTTGTTAAGTGTTCAGAATGGTTAGAGTTTGTCTTTTCCTGTCTTCCTTATAATAGAAGTTGGGCCTAAGAGGGGAAATCAGAGTGGCAGAGAACGCAAACCAGGGAAGGAGACTGATACTTATTTTATTTATAAACAAACTCATCAAAGCAGCAGCCAGTGAAGCTGTTGGAGCACCAGAGTTGTAAGGTAAAGGTAGGTAAAGGTTTCCCCTGACGTTAAGTCCAGTCATGTCTGACTCTGGGGGTTGGTTCTCATCTCCATTTTTAAGCCGAAGAGACGGTGTTGTCCATAGACACCTCCTGGTCATGTGGCCGGCATGACTGCATGGAGTGTCGTTACCTTCCCGCCGGAGCGGTACCTATTGATCTACTCACATTGCCATTTTTTCGAACTGCTGGGTTGGCAGCGGCCGCTCCCGCCGCTCCCGGGGTTTAAGCCTGGGACCTCTCAGTCTCCAGCTCAGTGCTTTAACACACATCTCTGGCTCTTTCTCATCTCTGACTTCAGATCTTTCTACCAACTAAACTTTTCTTCAAAGATAGAACGTATTATGACATGCGATGGTGTAAATTGGACTTTATAAGTCACTGCTAGTCCCAATATCTCCAAGTATGCCTTTAAATCATGATGATACAAAATATTCAGAAATGTTCTCACTCCTGATAAGATAGATTTTCTTGGGACAAATGGGAAATATCTGTGAAATCCTCTGCAAAAGCAACAGTTTTTAAAAATAATCCTCCACAATCTATTTTGTACACACACGGAAACAGTTTTACAAAAAGTCCCAACTGTGAAAAAATGGGGAAATGCAGACATATTATTATTATTACTACTACTATTTTATTATGACACAGCAAACAAGATAGATATGCTGGATTTCGTATCACAAAATCATAAGCCGAACACTTGTCTAGGACTGTGTGATGAAGTGTTCGATTTGTGATTTTGTGATATTATTATTATTTATTTATTTATTTATAATACCCCACTTTGTCTCCCCAAAGGGGACTCAAAGTGACTTGACACAAAAGCATGAGTATACAATTTAAAATATACAACTATGCAACCATTAAAACACAATCAAACACAAACAGCACTAAAATCATTCTTAAAATCCCCCCCCCCCCACAGAGACAAGAGACATATTGTGTGTGTGTGTGTGTGTGTATTTGACATAGACAGGAAACTATTTGCAGTGTTATTATGTTAGGATAGAATGAACAAAGAAATGCCATTTTCCACATTTGTGTAGAAGATGAAAACCATCTCAGTTCACACAGACATTCCTAAAGATAAAATTCCTTTGTCATTTTAACTAAGACTTTTCTTCACGTATTTCATTTTCATATGAAATGAAGTAAATGAAGGATTGCATATGAAATGAACCAAGTGAAAATGTACATTCCTACTTTAAATGTGTATACAATATGACCCCCATGTCCACAGGATTGGTATCCACAGTTTAATTAATCTATATTCAATAGTATATGTCTTCTTGTAGGCATTTTCTAAGGCCCCCTTCAGACAGAGATCCATAAGTGGGGTAATGGGGGAGAGCATCGCTTCATCCCCTTACCTTCACATGGCATTTTCGGGTTGCCCCTGACTTCCTTCCACACTGTTCCTGGCTTAGTGAATGAGAACACGGGTAGTCACCTGTGTTCTCAAGGCTGCCTCTGACTGTGCTGCCAAGACAGAGCCAAGACAGAGCCCCGCCAGAAGTAGCTCTGTGTTACATGATGGTCTCTGATCGGCTCTGTCCCAGCTGCATCTTGGCAGCATCCTTGGACAGGGAAAAAGCCTCGTGTGATGAAGTCATAAGTTTTGCAACATGATTCTATGGTAATCTTGGATGTTTTTATATGACATGGATGAGCAGACCTTGTAGACTTGAAGAAAGTGGGATTTGGAAAGTGGAAACACAATTTCCTAGGACAAATATCTGTTCACTTCAAGTACATCATTTCTCAAAACAGAAAATACTTTCATTATAGCACAGCATTAAAAATGCAGTCATGATTTTGTAGGCGTGTTGTTGACAAAAATGTGGCAAATAGACTTTACCAATTATTAAAATGTAACTTGCGTCCTTAGTACATAGAACAGATGCTGCTCAGCTATTTTTAATACTTAAAGAAATAATTAGTGATGCTTTAACTCACTTCTGTTTAAAATATATGCCCTCTATAAACCTTGTGAGCGCCAAAGCTGTCTGTTTTTGTCATCTTTTCTGCTTATGTTGTTATACAGAACAAACAAAAGAGCCATTTTAAAAAATAATATGGCAAAATAAGATTTGAAAATCCCCTACTGCCAGCTCTACAAATAATATGATCAAAATTGCTAAGAAGACTCCAAAGACCCTTTGGACTTTGTGATTCGCATCCTCACAGAGTCTTTTCAGTGTTGTGTGCAGCATGTAAAATTTGTCCATTATATCAGGAAACAAGAAGTCATAGGAATTGTCAAATACCACATCAGAGCATGACAGGGAAATATGCCATTTACTAAACTGATCTCCTTGTTAGTAATGGGAACTAAAAACCACTTGCCTATTGTGGAGGCAAGTAGAGGAAGCAAATCAGTAGCCAAGCTAAAACAATAATAATTATTATTGTCCTCTCTCAATCAGAGAAGATAACTAAAATCTAACATTTAATTTGAGGTGAGCTGCATTTCAAAGTATTGCCCTCAAAAGCAAGAGAAGAATTTCAGGTAGACTTTTCAGCTTGCACACTGATAGCTCTCTGTCTAATATTTTGTGTCAGAATTCCATGTAGAAAAGTCAATCCTGCTGAGATTTCATTTTGTACCATTGTTACGCTGTGGCTGGTACAGAATATAGCAGCCACAGATTCTGATTGATTTTAAGAAGTTCAATTATCTGACCCTAATCCTATCTTACTGCACTGATTATCATCAGTCAAGGGTTTGCATTAGTTATGAAGTGTTCTGTTGACCTAGAAGGTCCTTCAGAAGTAAGGATCAGATTGCCTTTGTGATTTACTGACTCCTTTTCAACTGATTGTTAATAGAGGTCAACTAATTCCCTTTGGGGAACCTATTCCTAGATATTGTGTGTTTATAAACCCTATAATTTTGTGAGCGGTAGTTAATAATGACAACTTCACAGAATTTAGAAGGAGCAATTGTACTTTAATTCATCCAGTCAGGGTCTCCATCAATAATAGACTTAACAACTCCTTTTGTCAAGTCAAGCTCATTGCCTATTCATTGAAATTTGATCCCAAATTTAACCTTCTTTTAAATGCAAGGTGCAGTGTTTTCATTCTAAATCATGCCATTGGGCTTTTAACTAGTTTTTAAATGTTCTAAAAGTATAAAGTCTGTTTTATAATTTAACTTCATAATTTTATCAAGTCTATATGCTTTATAAATTCATATACTTTACAATAGATATTGACACAATATACTAGAAATAAAACATCTTAAACACACAAATCCATCAGGAGAGCATATTGGAATCTGGCCAATTTGGAATGATTAATGTATATATTTACAAATATTTTACTTTTTAACTCTTTGCTTTCTAAAGTACACTTTTATTCTGATGTAATTGCAACTTTGTGTGATAAAGTTCAATCCCTAAGCTATTGTTATCTAGAATTGCTGGTTCTAGTCATGTAGACTTCATATACCTTCTACACAGATTTTTAAAATAAGTTGTAGTTGTATAAAAAGCTACTTTAGCACTATATCCTTGGAGTCTCTGTAATTGGAGAATGAAGAATCAACCTTTCAGTGATCACATTACAGTAGAGTCTCACTTATCCAACACTCACTTATCCAACATTCTGGATTATCCAACGCAGTTTTGTAGTCAATGTTTTCAATATATCGTGATATTTTGGTGCTAAATTCGTAAATACAGTAATTACTACATAGCATTACTGCATACTGAACTACTTTTTCTGTCAAATTTGTTGTATAACATGATGTTTTGGTGCTTAATTTGTAAAATCATAACCTAATTTGATGTTTAATAGGCTTTTCCTTAATCTCTCCTTATTATCCAACATATTCGCTTATCCAACGTTCTGCCGGCCCATTTATGTTGGATAAGTGAGACTCTACTGTACTAATTATTTTGCTTACTTTCTTTTGCTTACAGGACAATGAATGATGAAGGCCTAACATTTTAAATCCTGAAAATCTTCTCTTTAGAGCTGCAGATGTCATTTATCTCTCTGGAGTGAGTAGCCAACAAGATGCTGGCTTACACATTAACATACAATAGCTGTGACTGAAATTTATTTTACTCTTTATGATAACATAGTGAAAACCATGACATTAACTTAACAACAAACTTCAAAAATTAATGGACATTTTAGTGATCAGGTTATTGAGATAAATTATGAATCTTCACAAATAAGTCAAAATCTTTTTTTTCTTACGTTTAAGAATGACTTGAAAACATTGCCCTTTTAAAAAACTTTATTCTTTGTATACTGATGAGAAGATAATGAAGGTCATGCAGAAATGTAAGTAACCCATTTAAATTCACTACTCCATCTTTGTGGATAACAGATATGTACAAATGCAGTTGCTCTGTTCTTAGTTTAGGGAGTATATTTTTGTTCATTGTCTATGCCTTTCTCTTTAGGACACAGAAACATTCCTAGCCTGAAAAATAATGAAAGCTTCCTGCAAAGTGATGTGACAGTTTGTGCTTATTACTGTGAGTTTTAGATATGGAAATATAAGCTGAAACAAATGGCTGGATAACTAATTTCAGTAGCAACTGAAAATCCTCTAGTTTTTATGAAGTGGGGAAAGAAATCTTTCTGGGGCACAAATAATATTAGAATATCTTGATCAGTGGGCACCCGTGGCTTCTATGGACTTCACCAGATGGGATGAATTCAGTGTCCTATGAAGTTTTTACCCCATCCAGAGGACTGGGCCCCACACAACATAGTGTGTGAGTTCCAGTGGAGGTCCCACTTCCAACCTATCGCTGGAAGCTTTCTCCTCAACACAAAAGCTTCCTGGTTTGGCCTCGCTAGGAGGGCAGAAAGGGAGCTGTGTGTGGGGTGACAGATTTGCCCCATTGCTCCCTCTTTCCTCCTGGATGCCAGGCAAAGTGGAACACTTCACCTAGCCTTTATGATGAGGCTGTATGCCAATAAAGCAGGGGTCCCCAAACTAAGGCCCGGGGGCCAGATGCGGCCCATCGAAGCCATTTATCCGGCCCCCACGGCACAAGGGCAGAAGGGGGTTGGGCTAAATGACCCAAGGGGTCTCTTCTTCTCTTACAACCCTTATTATTATTTGAAACACAACAAGATGAGTGCACTGCAGACACTCTGCTGGCTGTTGTATTGGATCACATGTTGGACACTTCCCAAGTGTCTAGGACTGTGTGATGTATCGGTGAATAATGTGCGCAGATCCCAGTAAGGTGGCCTTCTGCAGCTGGCAGGTGGTCATTTTGTCAGCGCCGATTGTGTTTAAGTTCAGGTCAAGGTCTTGAGGCACTGCACCCAGTCTACCAATCACCACTGGGACCACCTTGACTGGCTTGTGCCAGAGTCTTTGCAATTCGATCTTTAAATCCTCATATTGTGTCAGCTTTTCCAGTTGTTTCTCATCAATCCTGCTGTCACCTGATATTGCAGTATCGACAAAGTATCCATACTTTGTTTTTTAACATGATTGTGAGGTCAGGAGTATTGTGTTCCAAAACCCTGTATTATTATTATTATTATTATTATTATTATTATTATTATTATTATTATTATTATTATTATTTTATTATGACACAACAAACAGGATAGACATGCTGGATTTCATATCACAAAATCACAAGTCGAACACTTCCCAAGTGTCTAGGACTATGTGATGTATTTTCGGATGATGCGCGCAGATCCCAGTAGGGTGGCCTTTTGCAGCTGGCAGATCGTAATTTTGTCAATGTCTATTGTTTCCAAATGCCGGCTGAGATCTTTTGGCACGGCACCCAATGTGCCCATCACCACCGGGACCACCTGCACTGGTTTCTGCCAGAGTCTTTGAAGTTCAATCTTGAGGTCCTGATAACGGCTGAGTTTTTCCTGTTGTTTTTCGTCAATGCGACTGTCACCTGGGATGGTGACATCAATGATCCAAACCTTTTTCTTTTCCACAACTGTGATGTCTGGTGTGTTGTGTTCCAGAACTTTGTCAGTCTGGATTCGGAAGTCCCACAGTATCTTTGCAGGTTCATTTTCCTATACTTTTGCAGGTTTGTGATCCCACCAGTTCTTTGCTGCTGGAAGGTGGTACTTGAGGCATAAGTTCCAATGAATCATTTGGGCCACATAGTTGTGCCTCTGTTTGTAGTCTGTCTGTGCAATTTTCTTACAGCAGCTGAGGATATGATCAATGGTTTTGTCGGTTTCCTTGCACAGTCTGCATTTTGGGTCAACAGCTGATTTTTCGATCTTGGCCTTAATTGCATTTGTTCTGATGGCTTGCTCCTGGGCTGCAAGGATCAGGCCTTCTGTCTCCTTCTTCAGGGTCCCATTTGTGAGTCAGAGCCAGGTCTTCTCCTTATCAGCTTTTCCTTCAATTTTGTCAAGGAACTTTCCATGCAATGTTTTGTTGTGCCAGCTGTCAGCTCTAGTTTGTAGTGTGGCTTTCTTGTACTGGTTTTTTGTCTGCTGTGCTTTGAGGAGTTTCTGATTTTTGACTTCAATCAAATATTATTATTATTATTATTATTATTATTATTATTATTATTATTATTAACATTGAGGCTGGGCCATCTGTCAGGAATGCTTTGTTTGTGCTTTTGGTGCACAAAGGCAGAAGGGGATTGGATTCAATGTCCCAAAGGGTCTCTTCCAACCCTCTTTTTTTATTGTTGTTGTTATTATTAATTATTATTATTATTGCTCGGTGGCCAACTATAGTCCGGCCCTCCAACGGTCCGAAGGATCATGAACTGGCCCCCTGTTTAAAAAGTTTGGGGACCCCTGCAATAAAGCATCAAGTGGATTTGTAGTTTAGGGAAGGAGATAGAATTGTTGCCCAGGCTTCTCCTATGCCTCATCAATCAGACATAAAATCCTGAATTAAGTGGGCTGTCTTGTTCAGATTGTCACACTTCATGTGGCAGAAGAGTAGTGCCCTTTGCCTCCTTGTGTATTTATTGAGCTTATATTTAGGTCATCTTAATATAGCTTTAGTCTCGTGTGTGCAGGTGTGGGTGTTTAGTTTTTACTAGACTCATAAGTTGTCTATCCCAAAATTAATGAGAATTATTTTTTTTAAAAAGTATTAAACATAAGGCAATTATAATTTAGTAAAGATAAACTTTTCCCCTAACATTTAGTCCAGTTGTGTCTGACCATGGGTGTTGGTGCTCATCTCAATTTCTAAGCTGAAGACCTGGTGTTGTCCGTAGACACCTCCAAGGTCATATGGTTGACATGACTGCATGGAGTGCCGTTACCTTCCCGCCAGAGAAGTAAGTAAGTAAGTAAGTAAAAGTTTATTTGTATACCGCCCTCTCTCCCGAAAGGGACTCAGGGCGGTTTCCAATATAAAATCAGCATAAAACATTGTACAATAAAACACTGAAAACACTATAAAACGCTATAAGAATACAAACAAAAACCCCTAACAATTGACTAAAACAATCACATAAACAGAAGCAATAAACAGAACTCAAATAACATATGAATCACAGAAGAAGAAGAAAGACCACTGGAATGGAGTACCTATTGATCTACTCACATTTACATGTTTTCGAACTGCTAGGTTGACAAAAGCTGGGGCTAATAGCGGGAGCTCACCCAGGTCCCTGGATTCAAACCAGCAACCTTTTGGTCAGCAAGTTCAGCAGCTCAGTGGTTTAATCTGCTGCGCCACTGGGGGCTCCAATTATAATCTATCCCTTTCAAAATGATTTCAGCACTCTTCAGAGCAGTGGAGGAAGTCTTCACTTGATACGTTTTTTAAAGCCCTCATTGCAGCTGCCTGGATCTTTTAACTATCCCAAAATGATATCCTTTGAGCTTGGGAAAAGAAATCACATGGAGCCAAATCAGGGTTGTATGGTAGATGAGAAAGCTTCCAAAACAGACTTTTCATGAGCCACATTGTTCTCAGCACTTAAAGTTGAAGGACACTGCTCCAAACTCTTCTGCATCTTTGCCCAAGACTAGACTCCAAAATTACTGCTAATGTACTGACTGAAACAAATGTGTGGGCCTAACTGAGGACTCAAACTGTATGTGTCCACTGCCTCAACCCCCAGTTTTCTTTCCTAGCCCTTCTGCACAGTGCAAAAAAAACCCCTCTTTACTTTTGGAACAAGACATGTGTATGTATGTATGTAGAGAGAGGCAGAGAGGCAGAGAGAGAACATGAATTCTCTGCAGCACAGCAGAGTAGTAGAAGTAGAGCAACTGAGAAAGCAAACAATATTGAGGGGCATGAACCGAAGAAACACTGCTGTTACTGTCCTACAGAATTTGGTTTGACATTTTCAGAATGATGGATGTTCCAAATCTTTAGAAATCATTGTTTACAGACCTTTCAAAACCTATTCCTGATTACCTACTGCAACCTTAAACAAATTTCATACACAAAAAGCAGAGGGGCATGATCACTGTTATACAGAAGATAAATGTAAACTCCTTACAATCACATGGAAGCATGTGGCCACATTAAAATACAAAATTTAGAAAGGTTCACTGCCACTGATATCCACTACTCTTCTAGAATAGGAGGACCATCTCAAACAAACCATCTCAAGCATCCTTTGTGCAGATAATATCTTTAAACATCTCTTTTCGGATTTTATTACTGAACAGGTCATTTTAGGGTTCTGGGATTTCAATGGAGTGGATAACATGAATATGAGAAATTAATTTCAGCATGTGAGCAAAAACTACAACTGAGGGCCCTCCCAGACAAGCCCTATATGCCAGGATCTTATCCCAGGTTTTCTGTTTATCCCAGTTTATCTGGCAGTGAAGACTCGTATAATCCAGTTTAAAGCAGAAAATCTTAGATCATATTCTGGGACACAGGGCCTATCTGGAAGGACTCTGAGAAACTCCCATTTAGATGCATGCTCTTTCTGTTGAGAGTGCTTTGACTGTGTGTGTTCCTGAATGTTAGGGGGTTAGACTGGATGGCCGTTGTGGTCTCTTCCAACTCCAGGATTCTGTGATTCTTTACTGAAAGTTGAGTCAGCCTAAATGCTCCTGTTATTAAAAATAGGGCTAGGGAGAAATTAATTGCTAAATCTGAAACCCTTGTTTTAAGAGGTAAGAGATAGAAACCAACATTTATCTCTATCTCTATCTCTGAAGCCTAACATGGCATTCTCAAACTCCTGCACTCAAAAATTCAGGACAAAAGGAGATTCACATGTAGAATGTTAGCTTATTCAGACATGTGGCACTGATGACCAATACAATTGGAGGATATTTTAAGCTTATGTAAGACATTAAATATTTTATCCTGATTCACTCATTATTTCACTCATGGGGCTACTGTTAAGCGAGGAAAAAGTGAAAGTGCACTCTCTGATTCTACCTCTTCCCTTTGTCCTCATTGCTGGGTTCATTATACTCTATGAATAGGAGAAAGAAACATCTCCAGTGGAGTGTGTATTCTACTCCTTACTAAGTAATGAAATCACAGATGAAATCTACATGAATGGAAAAAGATTTCATTCGGTCCTCCAATTTTTGAGAGTTATGACGTCGGCAACAGAAGACAAGGAGAGTGGGAAAACCAGAACCAGAACACGAAGAGGACTTTGAGGTGTCCCAAGAGTCCAATAATTTGATTATAATGGAATAGGCTACATCTGCTGAAAGCTGCTATTTGATTTAACATGTTCATTGAACCCCATGAAAGCTTCCTTCCTGCCCCTTTCATCCATCACACCTCTCTGTCACATTTGTGAAGATGGAAGTGAGGAGAAATGCTACTTTTTATGAATATTCATCCTTAAAAAGAAACAAATGAGCGGAGAAAGCAATGGAAACTAGTTCTTGATCATTTTGGTGGCCATACAGAATGAATCCTTTTGAATCTAGGTCATTTTAACCTACTGGTTGTTCCACAAATAATTACACCCAGTGCATGTTGTTCTTTCATCCAGCATTTAGTGAAAGGGGGTAGGAACTAGACAAAAGGACCAAAGAAATATTAATTAAACTTTCCCCAAAAGGTGTGTTTTAAACAGAATGCTGTGTCTCATGATTCAGTGCTGAACAGTCTTTCCAGCACTATGTAGTCTATTTTTAAAGCTTAATGATACTGATGCCATTTTCTTTAGAAGAAAAAGCTCTGCTATATTTCGATTTTACAAAAACATAAATTAATGAAGCCTCAGTTGAGATGAGGATGCATCCTGTTTGCTCTTGCCCTAAGGAAACTTCAATCTGTCCTTCAAATTTCTGTATATAGAGAGAGGGGGGTGGTGGAAAGAGAGTTGTGTCCTACTGGAAATAATTGTAGTCATACTCATTAGTAAAATATTCAAATATTTCATAGGAGTAACACTTGAGTTAATATACTAAAATGGTAGCTTGGAATATTTCTGCAGACTTCTGCTGCCTGAGACATGGGGCCCTTCCACACAGCCCTATACCCCAGAATATCAAGGCAGAAAATCCCACATTATCTGAGTCTGGACTCAGACAACCCAGTTCAAAGCAGATATTGTGGGATTTTCTGCCTTGATATTCTGTGATATAGGGCTGTGTGGAAGAGCTCATGGTTTCCCACTAAATTAACTTTGAGTGTATCAGTTATACACCAAAAGCTTTGAAGCCATTTGACATCATTCTTGGCTTTCTTTTTCTTTATTTCCTTCTGTCCTTCTTATTTTCTGTCTCCCTTCCTTCCAAGAAATAGCTGTAGGGTCCCTGTTTTAAATCTATAGGGGATTGCTAGAGAAAGCTATCATTTTCCCTACAATTGAGTTCATAAAACACTCTGTGTGAGTATTTCAGCTAAGCTTTAAGCCAAAAAGAACCAGCCCATATAGCTGCGTTGGTTTTTAGCTCAGACTTTAAAGGAACTATCCATGCTGTTGAACCTATTTTGAGGACAAAGTGCAGCATCCCAGATAATGCCTTTAATGTGGATTCATTGTCCCATTGACATGGAAGACACTGCTGTCTGCTAAGTGGTAACACTAAATGTATAATGAGTGAATTACCTGCATATATAATAGTTTTGAGGAAGTGTAGTATTATGGTAAACTCAGTGAAGCATGAAAATGACAAACAAATAACAGTAGTTCAGAGTGAGTCAAAATAAAGAAAATATCATTAAAACAAAAACTGTAGGGACACACTAAATATAAACACAAAGAAGGCTCAAGATCAAAAGGAATATTGGGTGCATGGAAACAGACACCAGAAATATTCATAAGACTATTTTTTTCTTTCAGATCTAATTGCTTGACTCTACAAAATGTAATATTTTTTTCCCTATACACAAAGAAAATATATATGAACATTTAAGGCACTGGATGCCAAATTATTTCCTTGTGAAATTTGACTGACATCAGTGAGCTTTTTGATCTTCCTGCCTGGTTAGTGTTTTTGTTTAACTACTGAAGAAATGAGTTTCAAAGAATTTTTTAAATAAAAAATACAATGTTGGCTAAGATGATAAAATGTGTATATTCAGCAGAATATTTGAATTACATCCAAAATCCATGTGGGGCCGTGCATTAAAAGTAGAATAGCTTCTTAGCATTATTTACAGAGTCCAACAGTATGTTTTCATCCACAACATGCTTTTTTACGTTTTCATTCTTGTGGGGTTTTTTTAAAAAAAGGACACAGGTGACCAAACCAATATGGGCAGATTTTATGTATCAAAGAGTTCTACACTGTAGAAGTTTGACATCATTTTAATTGCATGGTTCAATGGTATGAAGTCATGGGCATTGAAGTTTGGTGAGGAGCTAGCACTCTTTAGCACAGAAGGCTATAGGACCTTATAAGTCTACAACTCCCATGAATCCATAGCATTGAGTCATGGCAATTAAAGTGGTGTCAAACTACATTCTATCTACAGTGTAGATGCACCCAGAAAGAAATGGGTTAAACCATAAAACAGAAGTAGACCAAAGAATTGCTCCTAAATCAAACTGAATAGGTTCCTAGAGAAGATAGAGAAACAGATTTATCTGGAATAAATGTAGATAAGCTCATGTATAAGACAGTCTTGTGGTGTCTTACAGAGACTGGACCAAGACATTTTATTTCTTGTTCTCACCTACACAAATTAAAGTACATATAAGGTAAAGGTAAAGGTTTCCCCTGACGTTAAGTCCAGTCATGTCTGACTCTGGGTGCTCATCTCCATTTCTAAGCCGAAGAGCCGGCATTGTCCATAGACACCTTCAAGGTCATGTGGCCAGCAGGTTGGCAGAAACTGGAGCAACAGCAGGCGCTCACTCCGCTCTTGGGATTTGAACCTGGCACCTTTCAGTCTTCAAGTTCAGCAGCTCAGTGCTTTAACACACTTCGCCACCGGGGTTCCTCTAAAGTACATATAGGCTTATCATTTTAGAACAAGTACTTATCCCCATTCTTGACAGTGAAAATATAACTCATTATCATCATCATCATTATCTACCAGTCTACAGATTACAATAGTATACTGGCTGGAATTTTGGATAATCAATAATTCAGATTCTATTGTACAATGTAGGAATCTGCGAGGCACCATCAGATAATGCACTGTGTTCTTCTAAAAAGAGTCATTTTCATAATTCTGCTATTGTGATCCTATCTCTTTCATTCAGATGTTTTGTCTGTTTGGAATTCTTCCCAGAGCACGTATCAACACATAGTTTTCTTTTCCGAGAACTGTTGAATCTTCAGTCACAGTAACCCTGTTGAATCTTCATTTTTAGCTCTCAGTGTTACATAATTTATTCTTCTTCTTCTTTGCATCGCTTTCATGATACCCCAAAATTGGCAGCCTTGGGACAAACACCTAACAACTCTCAGCATAGAACAAACCTTGATTCTGTTTCTTAATATATTGCTAACTACAATGTCACTGACTGGTACATCCCATCATCAGGAGCTTGCGTGACACGGTTTGATGGGAGTTACATTTGAAAATTGTTCCAGGTCTGTCTAGTTATTTTGGGATGCTGCCAGACATCTCTTTAAATCACCAATGAAAAAACATCAGGTAAGAGTAACTGAATTGTCTATGAGGAAATGAATAATGTATTTTCTTCAGTATTAAATAAATACAGAGAGACTTTTTATGTTGGAAATCAAGGGAAAGCTTTCCACAGAAGAATTTTTTGTTTCTAGACTAATATGAACCTCAGTCACAATTTCTTTTTTCTAGAAATAAATGTGTAATTACTGCATATATAGTACTCCATATTCTTTGTAGACAGATTTCTAAGGGTTACATGCAGCTGCAATATTTTGAATCTATAGTAAGCTGTAAATTGTTACCATATGAGTTTCATTTAGAGGTAGCCTTCATGGTCAGGTTATTTTGGGATAAAATACACCTCCATTTCCAGGTTTTAAGTGCAGCTCTGTTCAGCTTTGATTTTCTGCAGGGCTGCTTGAAAGATGAAGATGTCAAGATGGATAATAGCTAATGAACTAAATGTTCAATAGTTCATCACCTTGGATTTTTTTTACAGAAAATATTTTTTAAAAATATGCAATAATCGTCCCAGTCTAATAAAGTGAGTTTGTTCAACTGTGAGACAGAACCTGTCCATATATAATGTTAGGGCAAAGTTGCAGACTTGTACACACATCTTTGCAATCTAGAAGGTTTATTATCACAGCTTCCCAAGCTAGCTAAAGAGTATTATCTGAGTGGCATTTTGCTCTTGTCTGATGAACTTGGGACATCTATTTTTGGACACATTACAGAGATTTCCAAAACGACCACACAATGAGCTTCACAGAGGACAAAATATCTGAATCCAATTCTCTCAATTTTTCCAAACTTCATAGTGGAAGGAATGTTCCCTCTTATTTGTTTGTCTAGAAATATGCATTTGCCCCCACCATGTTTGCACCAAAAATATCATTACACTACACAGAATAATTTTCCAATAAATGTCAGGAAATGTAAATGCCAGATGAAAACTACACAGAAATATTAGCTTTTTCCACAGCAGGAGAAAACTACGGAAATGTCCTTGCATATGTGAAGGAAACAGTCAAAGATTCATATGGCTACTTTAGCAGCATAAAACAGCAGTTAAACCTGTGTTGTATGGAAGATTTTCAGTTCAGGAGGCCCGAGCAAATGTTCCATGACAGGGAGATACAAATCAATCTGTGAAAGCATTCAATGCTGATCCTTCCTCTTTCAAAGGAGGGAACTGGAGAGAATGTGTGCTGACAATATGAATGGTTTGCAACATGCAAGATAGAAGAAACATGAGTCCCTTCACAGAATCTCTTGAAATGGAAACATAGCTTGACCAAGATTTTCGAGCGATGAAAGAAATATCAGCTTGAGTAAGGCACATAGAAGGAAACAAATTCATGCCTACTTACAGGGCAGTGTTAACAGCCTCTAACTTTTCAAAAGTCTTGCTAGGTTAGGTATATATTTTGCCTCATGGCAACCAACTTTAAGCCATACCAAATTTGATTCCCCCACTTAAAAAAAAACAAAAAAACAGAAAGTAACTGAAAGCTCACTTTGAGTTGTAAAAAAAAAATTGATTTGCCTCTTTTCCATTCCTCCCACTACATATTGAGACTTTTTGTAACCTAGGACAAAGACAAAGTTGTGTTTGTGGTCTAATGTACAAAGAAATATGCAATGTTACATTATAAGAGTCATTGTTGAGTTTAAAAAGGCTATTAAATTTGGATGGACCAGGTGGTAGATGGAATTTATTTATATGTTAGAGAATATGTTTAACAATATCCCCCCCCCCTCCACATTTCAGGTGATAGAGTCCTATGTAGATTTAATTTACTAACAAAGCTCTGTAAACTATTTATTAATTTACTGTATTTTTACCCTACTCTATCTCAATTCCAAAGGAGACTCAGTATATATCATACTTTTTAAACGCTCCCATAATTGAATTCCTCTCCATGAGCACAACTTTTAAAAACTGTTATAAATTAGTAATATCTTCACAGCACAACAATGGCAAAGTCAAATGACAATCCTCAAAAATTTGTGCAACAGAAATTATCATCATCATCATCATTTAATCAGCTCTATTTTGTGTTTAACAATTACTTTGAAGATATTAGTAGTCACATTATAAAGTTGTCCCTTTTATGAACAGTTGCTTTATAAATTTACTTCTTGAGTCTAATCAAGCCTAACATGAATTTTCATTGTTTCATCCTTTCATATTTATTTTAGAGTGTTGCCTGAGCATTGTAACATCACATTCTGGTAATGGTTCTCCACTCTTCCATAGTTGTGTCTGAGGACTAAGCCAAATGTTATCTGTGTTCAAAATGTAAAAGAGCTGCTTTTAAAAAATAATTGGCTCCACCACCACCAGCCTTGTAGTTAGCTACTGATATCTACTTTAAAAGCAAAAGTTCCCCATATTTCCAGGTTAATACCACCTGGAAATTCCTTTTTAAAAATAAATAACTAAATAATTGTTGTTGTATGGAAGAAACCAGTCTAGGAATTGAAGCCACACAAGCATCATGAAATATAGCAATGAAAAACCATTCATTGTGATGTAAATCTCAATTGATATTATTGCTCCAAATGTTCTAAAAGTTTTGTCACCAATAAGGTATATATAAAATTAACAGCTTTTTGCATTTTACAATGATATGGGAGACTGTGTGAAAACTTTGGGAAATTAGTCCCCCCAAAAAAGAAAAGAAGGAAGCAAGCAAGCCATGGCATTTTGCATATATGACAAATTCTCCATATTTTATGTTGCACATATATATATATTTGCATAAAATATAATAATCCTGAGCATGAAAAAGGTGTTGGTTCTACCAGTCTCGTGCATGAGTGAAAACACTTGCAGAAGCTAACCTTTTCAATGAGATGCCTCAACAGATGAGACACCCTTTCTTCTTGAGGATGAGAAAAATGGGTAATGTACTTTCATTTCTAGTTGCGGCTACACTATAAAGGTGGCTGAGTTCATCAAGTGAGAGGGTAGGGAAGACCAGCTGCAGTTGGTCATTTGGAAGAAGGAAAAACCATTATCTTCCTGCACTTCCACAATTGCATTGTAAGCACTGTACTGGAGTTTGAAAGGTCAACTGTTGTTTTTATTCCTAGCTGCCCAACTGCAGCCAGATGGTACTCTCAGGGGCCTTTTTAATCTCTTGGCCATTAATTAACTGTGGGAGTGAATCCTGGCATTATCACATAAAAGAGGACATTGTGCAATGAGATTGCAGATACCTCCCTGAGCCATGTCCATCAAAGTACATATGCTGACAGAATCAAGAGACACCGTTGTATGTTGCCAGTGCAAACTTGGCTAGTCACAACTTACTTATGCCTTAGCTTTTGCAAAAAGAAGATTATATATATATAAACAGACCAGCAAGTTCTGGGTCTGCTGCTTTGTTTACTTTTACCATTTGTACAAAATGTTCTGCTCGTCTAGAAAAGCAACTTTATTTAATTGCCGGTTGTTTTTTGCTATTTTCTTCCTTTCCTTTTTACCCTCCTAATTAGCTGCTTATAAAATTTGGCATTTATTTTACAAAAAAACCCACAACCTAACAAACTATTTCTTAAGCAAACAGCTTTAGCAAGAAAGGAACACTGAGGGTGCCATTTGTAACAGAAAGTATAATTTAATCCTAACTGAGATTTGTGCTTGGGTTCCTTCTGCCCATTTTCTTATTAAATTTTAATCATATAGTAGAGCACTAATTTTATATCATAGATGGAATTGCAAGCCATATTTATATATTAGAGAGAGAAATCAGGTTAACTGGATTATTTCAGAAGGAGAGCTTAAATTTTAATTGAGCGGGTATATTCATTTTAGTGAATATGTGCCTATGAGATGAAAATTAGTAATGCATAAAAATGAAGGGCAGTGATTTCTGTCCATGGATTTATCCGTCATTTTGTGGTGGGTGAAATTTACACAAGTGCAGATGGTCCATTCAGTTCTGTTCAACCTTTTTCTCTCCTAAGAACAAAGCTAAACAAAACATCTGTCCACTTGTTTTCTAAGGAGCACATCAGCATGGGAGAGATCAAATACTTAAGACCCATGGTGCAAACAGATGGCCTAGCTCACAATAGGACATCTGAATCATTGCATGCCAATACTCTGTTATGTCTACAAACAATACTCAGCAGAAATTGAGGATTATGAGGAGAGGATGTTGTGATGTCTCATGGGCCATGTAGTCCTGTTCCTAGTACTATTGTGGCAGATGAAGAGGAAAACTTGGGTTTCCCACCGTTTCAGCCAGAATTGGAGCCCTTGCACCTGCAGGATATTTGCCCTCCAGAAGCCAGCCAAACAAGCCTTGAGCAGAAATCTCCCCCATTTTCTCACCGGGATTATTATAATCAACAAAGAGGCGCTCGCGAGGCGACTCGCAGGAGCACCAGGATAGCTGCCAGACAATTAGCTGATTAAGTCTGTTTCCCTTGGGAAACTTTAAGGAGTCATGCATCTGGACACAGAATGGGTTTCGTTTCTTGTTCCCCAGAGAAAGTGTTCCTTGGCGGGAAAACAAGATCCTATTTAGGTGTTTGCCCGCGAAGAAACCCTTGCGGAGTCAATTCGTCAGCTCGTGGAGTGAGATCGTGTGTAGACTTCGTACTCCAGTTCCCAGCTCCTGAATCAAGTTTCCAGCCCTGCCTTGTTCCACGGATTTCTATGGACTCAGTTCTTGTTCCATGTTTGCCTTGTTTCAAGTTGGACCTTGCCAAGTCTCAAGTCTTGCCTTGCCTTGCGTTTTAAACCACGGACCTTGCTTCCTAGATTCAAGCCTTGTTTTCCAGTTTCCTTCGGATTTACCTTAAGCCTCAAAAGACTATGGACAGTTCCCCACACTATTGCTTGCCAAATAGTGTGTGTTTCGGTTAAGTGGATTATAACTTTGGACTCTAATATCACATATTGGACATTGTTTTCCTGGACTATATTTGACCTTTCCTGAAAGGTCTACTTCTGAACTATATTCTACACTTATTTTTATTGTCTTTATATATTTCCCTAATAAAGATATTAGATTCTGGTCTCTGCGCTTGGTTATTGGTGCTCTGCAGCCTGGGTCCTGACAGATGTGCCCACAATATATGAAACAATATAGCCTTATTGGATTGACATTTTGCCTCCTTTCCCTGACATGAAAATATTATTTAGTTTTACAGGGTAAAAGTGGCTGTTATTTCTTCTATTTGGGATGTCTATTATTGTTTTGAGATGCATTTCCTAAATCTTGTAAAGTAACAGAACAACTCCTACTTGGCAATGAGCAGGTTCAATTTGAGAGCATGCCTATCATTGTTATTGTTGTTGTTGCTTCTTTGTAGGACTGTAACAGAAAGACACCTGGGAAGAAACTATAATTTTAAAAAGAAAAAGACAATGAAGGTTTTAAAAAGGACTAAAGATATGGAGTGACAGCTGTGGTTGGATATGTTTGACATGTACAGGCAATCCCCAAGTTACAGACATCTGACTCAATTAAGAACAGGGGTGAGACAACAGGAAGTGAGACAAATCTACCCATAGTAAGGGAAAATCAATCCTGGAAGAGTTGTCATGGGGAAAAGGTGTCTCAACTGAAGATTTAGCACCAATTAGACTGTCTGATTAGGGAAATTGGAAAAATTAAGTAATGACTCAAAATATTTTTCAAACTCAGCCTAAACAACATGAAAACTGTCCTGTTGTTGCACTATCACCAAGCAATACTTTCCCATTGAACAGCTGCATTGAAAAATGTTGCTGAATAAAACAAAGCTAACAAACAAATAATATATGAAAACCTAACGGGCAATCCAATATTATAGACTGCTTGCCCCAACCAGCCTCTTCTGAGAGATGAACCTCCTAAGCTGTCAGACTTTATAAAAGAGAAGAAACTCCCAGATTTTTCCCAATGTCAATGCTTCAAGCACCATACCTAAAGAGATCATTCAAGAGCACCACCGTTTACTAAAAGGCTGGCAAGGTGCACACCAAAATCTTATAGTCTTCTCCTCCACAAACCTGTCACTTTTTGTTTAGTTCTTTGCACCCATCACGCCATTCAACCTATCCCTCATTATCTTGCACAGATCCCTCAGAAATTATTCATTTCTTTCCACTGACAGTGAATGTCATCCACACTATAAAGTTCAGACCATCAGAAAGCTATATTCAGATGTGAAATAAAATAACTCTAATTTCATCCCAGGGCATTCTGTATTTCTCTATTTGTTCTCCTAGACCAGGCATGAGCAAACTTTGGTCCTCCAGGTGTTTTGGACTTCAACTCCCAAAAATCCTTGCCAGATTACTGGCTGTTAGGAATTGTGGGAGTTGACATCCAATACACCAGGAGGGTTAAAGTTTGCCCAAGTCTGTTAGATAAATCAATTAAGGGAAGCACCACTGCCTGGCACATTTGCCAAGGCAAGATGACAGATCACATTCTAACCACCCCTGACCAATTCCTTTTTATTAAATGGAAATCATATACTCCTTGCAAGATCATGAGTATGGAAATTTCAATGTCATTTATTTCTTTTAAAAATCAGAATCCCTCACATCATCTGATTTCTACTCCTAGCAGGAAATCTTGTGTCATATCAGAGTCAAAAGAATTCAGCCAAGACATTTCACTCCAGTCCTGATCAACATTTGATATCTTATAAATTTATCTAATAGGAGGATGCAGATGTCCGTGTTACCTCTGGATGAAATTGTTTATTTTGGGATGCTCTTGTCATCTGTGTTGGATCTGATTCCAAGTAGATGTCTAACCATTGTATTTGAGGACTTCTGTATTCGTTTTTGAACATATTAACAAGCTATCAAAATAGATACAATGATGGGATGTCAAAAATGATGGAGATAAAATCTATTTTAAAATCTCGACAGTTGAACAACAAAACATAAAAAAACCACACTAATATCTTTTTTGAGTTTGAGTTAAAGACAACTGAGAAAACTACACTCTTCAAGTTTACTGAAAATATGTTGCTTCTACCCAGTAGTATGTGACAGTGTCACCTAGGCTGGGTCTACACTGCTATATAATCCAGATTATCAAAGCACATATTATCTGCTTTCAACTGGATTATATGAGTCTGTTGTTGTTGTTGTTGTTGTTGATTCGTTCAGTCGCTTCCGATTCTTCATGGCCTCATGGACCAGCCCACGCCAGAGCTCCCTGTCAGCCATCACTGCCTCCAGCTCCTTCAAGGTCAAGCCAGTCGCTTTAAGGAAACCATTCAACCATCTTGCCTTTGGTCGGCCCCTCTTCTGTTTTCCTTCCATTTTTCCCAGCATCGTTCTTTTCTCCAAGCTTTCCTGTCTTCTCATTATGTGGCCAAAGTACTTCATCTTTGCCTCTAATATCCATCCCTCCAGTGAGCACTTGGGTATTATTTCCTGGAGTATGGACTGGTTTGATCTTCTTGCGGTCCAAGGCACTCTCAGAATTTTCCTCCAACACCACAGTTCAAATGCACCTATCTTCATTCACTCAGCCTTCCTTATGGACCAGCTCTCACATCCATAGATTACTACAGGGAATACAACTGCCTTTTATATGGACCTTCATTGCCAATGTGATGCCTCTACTATTCACTATTTTATTGAGATTGGTCATTGAGTCTATGAGTATATGAGTCTACACTGTCATATAATCCAGTTCAAAGCAAATGATCTGGATTTTATATGGCAATGTAGATCCAGCCCCAGTAACACAACTCATGGGAAGGAAAGCTTGAACATTCCTTGAAGAATGCTGCTCCTCCCCACTCTGACTGATGCACCCTTAATTCCTGATGAAGAGAAGAAGCTGTCTTTTTTCCCTTTGGCTAGTCAATAGGATGAGTGTATTGCGTGCAAATACCAACACTTTCAGGAACTGTTTTGAACACCTTTTCTAGGACTCACTTCCTGTTGGAAATCCAGCATTTCTGGACGTTGTACATTTACAGTTTTTTTTAACCTTTTCTTCCAAAGATTGCTGGAGCTGCACCAAAGTACAAATCCAGGATTCCATAGTACTGAGCTATGAGAGTTAAAGTGTATCAAATACATTAATTCTATAGTGACAATATGTCCTGAAATGTTAGCTAGGTATACACCTGCTTAGTAGTCATTGTACAAAACAATTGGAAAGAGTTCTTTCTCTCTAAATTAGTTTTAACATTTGGAATTAACATTTTTGAAAAAGAGCAGAATGGTGTGCTTTTTTTGTGAAAGATTCAAATGAATTACCACTGATTTGACCACTGACAGCTAAAGGACGGGATATCATCATTTCCATTTTATTGCATTTTTGCAATCCTTCCTGCTTTTTCATTCTATCAGTTGAAATGACTTGATTTTTTTCTTCTTGCAAAGAAATAAAGTAATTTAGTTTTTGCAAAGAACAAAAATAATGTATCCATTTTGCTGTCATGTACGTCATATATGATTCTTTTTCCACTAATTGCAGTATGTTTGTGAATATTTTTCAACATTTGCAGCCATTTACATTTTTAAAAATGTGCATATGTTTTGTGCTTATGTTATTACTCCGCAACAGTGACAGCTGAATACTTCTATGTCAGGTGCTGAATCCATGCCCAAAATAGGTTCAGGAACCCAGGCAGATTCTTTTCAAGTCAGACCAAAATGAGGAGTGGATGCACCATCATAGTGGGATGAAGATTTTGCTCCAAAATGCATTGCATGCCTCCCAAATATGCAAATTTACAAATCATAGAAAGTATACATTTGTCACAGGAGGTGCCAATCTGCTATTTTAGACAAAAATTGAGAATGTACTGAAACTTCTGCTGACAATCTAACTTAATGCCATGTCGTCATTTTTCTCTATTGCTTTTTGCCTCAGCAATTCACAGAGTATCAACTGAAAACAGGTTGCCAAAAATCATAAAAGAGGAGTCACATCTCAAAGCAGATTCAGTAGATGATTACATGAAACAGCTCTGAATTATAAAGAGAACAGTCTTTTTCGGAGAAAGCTTCAGTTTTTAAAAATGTGCATTTACTCATTCTTATTTCCAAACTCTATTATGAATATATAGGGCAACTGAATCAGGCAGACTTTATTCTTCAGTATCAGCTACTGGCAACAATGGATTTCACTTTGCAAAAACTCAAGGGACACTTCCAGATCATTGCTCACACTAACAGCTCTGATATTCCAACATGCAAAGAAATCAGCAAATACATGGTTTGATTCTAAGATAAATCATACTTTTCTCTGCAGATGCATACATTTGTATTTTCTAGCTATTCTGTAAATATATGTTAACAATTTGGTCTGCGGGGGGAAACAATTTGATACTCACCACCTTTGATATTGATTTAAAGGATTTTATTACTTATTCGAAAACTAGCTGGTTCAATTAATGAACTAATAAGTTAGAAGTAATCAGAGTTCCACACTGATTACTTCATATTTCTATTAACTCTATTCTATTCCATACCTCACAACCTCTGAGGATGCCTGCCATAGATGTGGGCGAAACGTCAGGAGAGAATACTTCTGGAACATGGCCACACAGCCCAAAAGACATATAACAACCCTGTGATCCTGGCCATGAAAGCCTTCGACAACACAACTCTATTCTATTCTCCAGCTGATGTCATACCCTTTAAGATCCATCATGATGTCTGGACCACTAACCATAACCATGTTGAGTACTCACGGGACTGATTGGGAAGGATGTCTTCCCACCAAATATTTATTTATAATAAGTATGTGTACATGTGTGTATGTCCTTGGTATCTACTGGCTTTGGATTCAAAACTGCCTATAGATACTAAAATCTATGGGTGTTAAAGTTCCATTATATACAATAGCATAGTAAATGGCACTCCTTATATAAAACAACAAAATCAAACTTTGCTTTATGGATTTTAAAAATATGTTTCCATGTCATGGATGGTTGAATCCATGGATGCTATCTGTCTATTTCTAGTAATGAATTTTTCCTCACCTTAGAGCAATGGTGGAGGAACAGAGAGATCCATTTTCTGGTCTCCATAGGAGAGAGGCCAGCATTAATTCATCCTGGCATTATGTGCCAGGATAGTGGGAAAGGTGGTAGGAACTTGGATGATCTACCTGAGGCATCCCCAACTGCTTTTGCCCCGCTTTGGTCTATGGGTTTTTGCCCTATCCAGGGGTTCTGTGGCTTGAGGGCTTGTGCCCTCTAGTCAACCTTCCAGTTTGTAGTTGGCCCGGACGCAACTCTGAATTTTATGGATTCCTCCTGGGGGCTACAATGTTTTCACCCTGGAGAGGCTAGGGTGTGTCATCTGGGTGAAACCTAATGCTCCAGCAGCTTCCATCTAGGCTTCTACCATTTTTCATTTTGCTCAACAGGAAAAAAAAATTAAATCAGTAACAATTAATAAAATTGCTCTGATTTCATCCTGTATCTTGTGTCTGGTCCCACTATTCATGTGGTAAAGCAGAAATTACTAGATTGATCAAGTTTCTTGCTTATCTCTTTCTGCATTTCAACCATTTCACTGCCTATAAAATAGAACTCTCAGCCAGAACAATGGAACTAGAATAACTTTTGCTTTCTGTTATATCCCCACATCTTTCCTGAAACAAAGTCCAATTTTTTTCAGCAGAGTTCAAAGAGCTCAAAACCTTGTAGATTAAAATATAAGTCATTTTTTTAAAAGGATGCCCTTTTAAAAGGGTCAAAAACTGGTCAGCAGATTTTCTTGATGCATTTTGACCAGTTTTGTTTGTGTAATTGGATCACTTACGTTATAGCCTGGTCGGATTCTGAGTGCTCAGAAGCTGAGGAAGGGGATGCTGGGATAGATTCAGAGGGCCCAGTGTACAGTAGAAGTGGCCTGGAGAGAGTTGTTTTGGAATCTCCTGGCAGTTCCCATAAGACTGGGGAAAGCAATATCAGTTCTCATGAGAATCTGCCAGAAATGCAGAGAAATGTGGGAAACAAATGTTTGTCCAGATCAAGGTGCTTGGAACTTCAGAGGCAGAGCATTCAACAAAGATAGACTCACTTTCCCAACAGCTTAGAGAAAAGGAGAGGAAAAACAGGTGTGTGAGGAATGATGTCATGGGAGGGCTTGAGGCCTTTTAAGTGGGTTTCTGCTGGTGCAATCCTTTGTGAGAGCAACATTGTATTCAAGTGAACAGCTCTTGGTTCTTGATCTTACGTTTGTTTATTCATGTATTCAAGTTTATAAGTTTGTCCCTGGCTCCAGTTTCATGTGTGGCACAGGTCACTTACCTCAAATTCATGTTTTCATTTTTATGGATATATTTGGGAATTGACTCTTGAGACCATATCTGAAAGGATTTAGGAATCTTGGCTATATTGGAAATAACTGTTTAAATTTTGATTCTCCTTTGTGGATACACACACACATTCTTAATAAATGTTCACTTACCGGATTGAGTGTGGTTTGTGGTGAAAAGGTGTTTCAGGGCTCTAGTGCAACAACTTATAATTAACACTGAGTGCAAGATAGAATGGCCATGATACTGCATATCAAGAGCAAGTAGTATCAGCACATTATTCTGATGCTGGGGGCATTAAGATGTCAGTATAGTCCAATGTGTCAGATACTGGATACGATTTATATTCCACATGCAATTGGTTAGTCCAAACTAGAGAAGACTGAATGAATCAGTTTCTGAATTATATACATTGAATGAATTAACTAACAAGACTATTAAAACTCCAGGCCAGGGTGGAACACAAATTATAAAACACAGAAGAAAAATAAAAACTTTACCGAAAGCTTTTGTTGCATTTTCTTTACAGAAAATATATGTATATTTCATATACAATATATGAGCACTTCTTATTTACTGGTCTCTCTGAAATTCTAGTATTCTGACTCCATTCATGTAGGCTTCTATTACTGACTGCCCCATAACAAGGTATTGTACTCATATTGTTGCCATGGTTTCTATTATTCACTCACAAATCAGCAAGACATTGTGTAGAACATTAATGACTGACGAAGCCCGTGCCAATTCACACCATTTTGAGAGCAGGATGAAAATCTCAAATGCTTACTAAAAAGGGGGGAAATCTGTTTAATAACTATGATTAAAACCAAAACAGTTCATTAATCATTTTCAATGCTGGTAAACATTTCTGAAATGTTGCATGTGCTGATTAACTTCGGGAGTGGATTCCAGCCATGGCAATATGGGTGATAGAAACACATTCACGCTTTTCCATAGAGTAGTACAGAGATGAATGCACATTCTCAGATGGAGAATTCTCATCAAAAGGTACAATACACACCACTGGAAAAAGCTTTCATAGTTACGCAAAATAAAATTAATGTAAATTTGCAGTTTAGATTTGCCCAAAGAAGCAATAAAAAAGATCTAATGGAGTCTTTTCTTAACTTCCAATCAGGTGATCCACCTGTATACTAGGGATGTAGGAGCTATCTCCTTTTGCACTGAGATTCAGTGGAATTGTTTCAGTCCATATTTTTTGGATTTATCTTGGGGAGACACAACGTGCATTTAGAATCTAAATGTTTCACAGATGGCTTTTCCCATTGCTGGAAAATGTGTACAATTGAGAAGTGTATAGAAAAATGTGCATATTTCAAATGTGAACAAGATGGTGCTTAAAGATTTTTAGTTGCTACAAATACTGCATTAAAGTAATGTATATAAGGCAAAATATGCATACAAATGCACATATATGACAAATATAAGTAAAAGAATGGATTAATCTCTTCTTTTTCCTCCTCCTCCCTCAGCCCCCAGTAGAATCAGGGCACAGGCCAGAAATGGAGAACAATGGAGAACATCCACAGACATGGATTTCATTGATGAACACATCTCTGTCAAAGATATATTTTACCATTTCTCCCAATCAATACAGGCTGAGCCTTACCAAGAGCTTTTTGCTTCATTGGTTGAACTTAATGTTGGAGCAGGTTGACAAGATGCCTAAAGGTTCTTCTCACTTGAGATTTTAAAGCAGAGGCTACAGAGCAATCTTTTTGAAATGTTCTCACCCTGAGTATCCTGTAATAAGGTTACCTTAACAAATGTGAGGTCTAACTCCAGCTCCTAATGGCTCCTTTCAGATATTTGTTGGGTGAGTTTTTAAAACAAATGAAGGACTGGAAGATGAATCAGTAGGCACGAAAAGGTTAAGTATCCCTGTCAATCCCCCTGCCCCCCCCCAAGTTGGCTTGTGTCAGCATTTTAAGAAAAGTATTTATGGGTCAATATTTAAGTCTTACCATAGGGTCAATATCTCCTTCCTTCCTTCCTTCCTTCCTTCCTTCCTTCCTTCCTTCCTTCCTTCCTTCCTTCCTTTCTTGCAACATCATTCTGCCCTTGCAGTGGTCCTTACATTTCCTTCGTTATACAAATAAACCAGCTTCATAATACCAATGTGACATAGAAGTCTAAAAGTTCAAAACAATATAGTTTTCCATTGTTTATTCTACGGCTGCTTACAAACCTGGTTACTGTAGATGAAAGTATTTGCAATGTAGTGCTGAAAGACAGCAAAAAGAAAGTCACTATTCGCTAGCTAGCTGGAAGATCCTTTCTTTCTTCCTATGGTTTATTATGACAGCATGACTGACTACAGCGCTGGGTTGGCAGAGATAAAGGTCACAATATTTTACCTGGGTCAGTGCTACTAAAAGCAGTTGTCCCTAGAGCAATGCCACTTCACAACCCATTGGCTGCTTGTTGCCAGTGAGTTTCCAGGTAATAAATATGGTAACAGTCCTTGCCACGATAGTGAAAAATGCTGATCCCCCTCATCAGATAATTTGGGAAGCATTAGTCTAGACCAGGCACAACCTGTGGCCCTCCGGGTGTTTTGGATTTCAGCCTCCAGAATTCCTTATTATTAGACCAGCTGGCTAAGACATCTGGGAATTGGAGGCCCAAATATCTGGAGGGCCGCAGGCTGTGGAGGCCCAGTCTAGACTATCAGTGACTCTTTCTACCTTAACCAAAGCCTAAATAAAGGATGAAATCTCTCCTTGCCTCATCACAAAGAGCAAATCCGTCTTCTGAGCCTCCAATAGCATAACAATGTCAGAATGCAGGAAAGGGCATGTAATTCCAACTCAACCCCAGTCATGATGGATTCCAATATTTTTATAGGTCTGACTTCACAGTATAATTTTACTCAGTCCAAGGCTTATGTAAAATATTAAGTATCAGATTATCGGTAAAATCAAGAAATATTCTGATTCTCACAACCCCAAAACTAGGGGGAGGGGGGGGGACATCATCAAGACAGATACCATTTGGCAGGATGACTTCCCTCTTGGCAGTCAATTCATTCTAGGTCTCTTGTGTTTTGTTGGCAACCTTTCAACATAATAATACATCTTATTTATGTGATGCTTTTCATTTTGAAAGCAGTAAAGAACCATTAATTGGTCCACTCAACATGGCCTGTGGGAATAAGGAAAAGATGACTTTGGTGTGATTGACTCAACTTGTACACATACCACCAGCTGCTTTGTATCTGGAGCCACATAAATCTAGGATGTAAGAGACAGAAATAATCTCTACTACACTTTTCGTTTGGGACAGGATACATCTAGGACAAAGCCTGACACATTTTCTACCTGAAGTAAAATTTAATGAGTTCCTCCAGATAAGACACTACCTGATGTATGTAAAGCTCTATGCTGAAAAAAGCAATTTACCTTATCCTGTCCTCAAATTTCCATACCATTCATCTTTTTTATTAGGCCTCTATAAATTAGTTGCCACTTATGTAACCTTAAAGGAATTGATACATTTAAGTCTGACTGCAGAAACTCTACATGTCTGATAATGGTACCTATAAAATATAAGTGATAACTATAGAGCAGCCAACAGGTCATATTAGCAAGGTTGCATTTATATCTTCTATTACATCCGATCTATCCTGCTGTAACATTGACTTTGCAGGACCATCTGAACACAAGTAGCTTTTACAAAGAGAGAAACTTTGAATCCACCTGGATATCTTTCTCAACAGAAAATAGGATTTCTATATTGGTGAAGAAAGAAGCCTTGTCTAAGCTGGCCCTGGATTGCCCCAGCGGGTGTTCACAGGCCCCTTTGCCTCAGAAAGAATAAGGAATTGGGTTTGTTCTTATGACTTGGTCTGTGTTGAAACAATTCATCATTCTCTGTTTACCCCAAATACGATAATATACGGATGAAATACAGGAATTCTTTTTTTTTTTTTTAGTGTTCTCAATGGCAAGGGTGCTATAAAATTCCATATCTTCTGAACAACCCTGATGCATTCTTTTGTGAGACTATTGCAAATTTTATCCTTGAGATTAGTAATTTTAAGTATGTTTTCTTTTTATCCGTGACTACTTCTTGTTGCATATACCTGTGTTGTGATTTTATTGTTATATGCCAATAAAGGTTGTGTGTGAATGAGATACAGAATGAACACAAGAATGTTATTTTAACATATGATTAACTATTGAAATTATGCTGATCTGAATTGACCTTGGAAGCTAGTGAAACTCTTATCAAAGCACATGAAACACATCTCTATATAACACAGAATTCTGCGAAGCCAGACTCTGCACTGATTGTAGCTAGTCAGGGTCATTGTCAAGGAAAATAACTATGATTACTGTGATGCAGTAATGCAGGTAGAGGATGGATCACCATAGTCATGTCATCTTTGTCTATTAATAATCATAACTGAAGAAGCATAAAAAGTGTGTCATCAAAGCGATCAGAGGCATCAAGGTAAAACAGCGGATCAAAGAGTATTCTCTGACTATGTCCCTTAATTTTTAGGGGTTTAACATCATAGCTTATATTATTTTCCCATGCTTAAGAGTCAGCTAACTACACTTCTTTTACATATATGACGGTGCTTGCCAGTCCTAAACATGTCATTGTTTCCCCTTCCACAAAACTTTTCTCTGCAAGGATTCACATTAGCCTTCTGAATCTAGATACTAGTTTGGTAACTGCATTGTCTCATTTCTAAACTAATGACACTTCAATTCCAACCTTCTCATTTCCACATCCAGAATCCTCAGATAGCAATTAAAGAGTACAGGAGGCCTTGGGGTCCCCTGCTTAGACATTGCCTGTAGCCCTAGCATGCTTGGAAAAACCTTTTATCCGTAATCCAGGCAAAAGACTGTCTGTTGACCAATGGCAACCAATCACTTGAGTTGGCTGCTAGAGAAGACTTGGAATTACATATATGGGAATCCACATGGGAATAACAGTTCTCTATAACTTGGAAAGGAGTTGGGCATCACAGCCCCTGAGTTTGGATGCTTCTCTGAAACTCATGATATGCTTCCTTAATGGGTCCTCCAAACTAAAAACAACACATACACAGCCCCACTTTCTCCTGAACTAGCTCTTGCCCCATGTCAAAACCACCTTAGGTTGCGACAAAGAGTAAATAAACAAATAAAGCAAAGTAGGGAGAAAAGTTTGTTACTAGCAGCAACAACCTCACATGCACAATATTGTAGGAGAGACAGTGAGATAACAAACTGAAACCAAATGAAAAAGAATACCAGGGGATGGATCCAAGGATTTTTCTCGATGTCCATGGGAATTAGCTTACTTGTCCCCCCAGTCCAGTCAGTCCAGAAATTCATTGTTTCTGTGGCTTGTCATCCCAGGAAAGCCCGTGAAATCATAAGCTTATTGGAAAAGTCATCTCAGGTGGAACGTGGGGATTTGCTACAGGATCCTCAGGTAAATCTAAGGATTTATGCCTTCTGAAACTCTTACTACAGAGGCAGTACACTCAATATTGAGATATCAGCCACCCTGAGTCCCCTATTGGGTGAGAAGGGTGGGATACAAGTACTGTAATAAATAAATAAATAAATAAATAAATAAATAAATAAATAACTATCATGATTGATGGTATGAAGATTGACTAAGAGGTCAAGAAGACCTAATAGTAGTCCATTTTCCCATCTCTTTTCACAGAGGCCATCCAACAGGGCAACCAAGAACATTTTGGTGTTAAAGATGGCCTGAATCCATTTTAAAAAATTTTTTGTCAAATACCTTTAGGAAAATATTTTCCAATCACTCTTTGGCTTACAATTTGTGTTTGGACCACTCACAAGATTATTTTTCATTTATTGAATTTCCCAAATTTTCAACCAAAAGCCAAGAGCAATTAAAATTTAATATAAAAAGCAATTAAAATATTACTTGTTGGTACTGGGAGAGGCAGAAACTCCACTCTCAGGCTCCAGCTGAAGAACAGAAGTGAAGTGATTATAAGGGGCGGGGAGACAAAAAAAGTATGCTGACAGTGTCACAGCTGAGGTGAGTTGTGTTGAGGCATTTCTTGGTTGCTGGAATGAGGCTGGTCTTCCCCTAGGGTTATTCATGTTGGTATAGAAAACAGGAATAAACAAATAAATACATATACCTGACCACACATGTTTCTTTGAAGACAGCAGTATGATCAGAGCACTTATATAAGATACCCTAGTTTGTCCTCATTGTTTCCATTTAAAAAATTAGAAAAAATGAAGAAATAAACGTTTCTCTGTGCGTTTATCATTACAGTATCCACAGTACTTCAAAGAGGTTGTATCATATACTCATAGAACAAGGAAAAGACATTCTGATTCTTGAACTAAATTACCCGATATGATCTTCCATAACTAGCAGGCATTTCCTATATGTATCTAAATATCACAAACAGAACAGCTCAATATACTCAGGATAAAGTTATCAAATAAGGCACACCTCCTAAATGATTCTGCTTTAGACAAAATTCCTAAACTCGTGAAAAATTAAAACATGCAGTGATTTTGCCATTGTCAAGGCTCACTATGCGCTTTATCAATTTATTTAGATGTTATATTACCAAGTATATATTTTATATTTTCTGATATACAGTGTTCTCTCACTTATCACCAGGGTTAGGTTCCAGGACCACCTTCAATAAGTGAAAATCCACGAAGTATATTATTTTAATATTTATACATTATTTTAGTAGTTATACACTATTTTAAGTCTTTATAAACCAAATGTGTGTTGATAAATCGCCTCCTTCTCCTCCCGTTGCCGCTTGAGCTCCTTTTCTCTCCCTTTGGCTTCTCCTTCCTCCCTTCCTGAGGCTGTAAATTGTAATTTTTATGATTTATAATAGTATTTTAGAGTTTATTGAAAAACCGTGAAACAGCAAATCCGTGAAAAGTGAACCGCAAAGTAGTGAGGGAACACTGCATACATTTTTCATTTGATAGTACGTTGCCCTGGTTTTATTTTTTATCTAAGTTAATTAACATTTTAAATATCCTGAAATATTAGTTCCATCCTGCTTGCTATTCCTTAAAATGTCAACTTATATTCCTTAAAATGTAGTCTTTCCTGTAGACAGTAGCTGGAGTCATGAACAATCTTTCCATCAGATCTACAGAAGGAACAACTTTATCAGGTTATTCTCTCCTATATAGATCTGGGGGCCTTTCACACTGCCCAATTATAGCACTATGATTCCACTTGAATGGCCATCCCAACATCCTCTGGTTCATAGTATGGGGAAGCACTGGACCTCTCTGGCTGAGAATTTTAAATACTCTGTTCTAAACCACACATTCTAGTATTCCATAGAATGTGCCCATTGTACATAAACTGAAATAGAACATTATAACTATCTCAGTGGTGGCCCGTCAGCTGGGGAACTTCCTCCCTAGTGGGATTAGATGAGCCCCTTCCCTTGTTTTGAAAACAAGTAAAAACTTGGTTTTGGGAGCAAGTACTTGGCCCAGCATAATTATCTGTACAATATAGTTAGAATTGGCTTTGGACTGATGAATATGATTATCTGATTATCTGGCTTCGGATCTATACACAATAGTCATCTAATGTTTACAAACATTGTTTCAATGTTGTTTTAAATTGTGGTTTAATTGCTTTTAATTGTTGTTGTTCAGCCATGGAATAATGCCATTCATGTAAGCTGCTCTGAGTCCTCTTCAGGGTAAGAAGGGTGGGATATAAATGTTGTAAATAAATAAATAAAATAACCTGGGATAAACAGATAATCTGAAATCAGATCCTGGGGTATAGGGGAAGTGGGGAAAGGCCCTTAGTCTGCACTGCCATATAATCCAGTTCAAAGCAGTTGATGTGGATTTTATACAGCTGTGTACAAGGGGTCCCGGTGGCGAAGTGTGTTAAAGCACTGAGCTGCTGAACTTGCAGACCGAAAGGTCCCAGATTCAAATCCTGGGAGTGGAGTGAGCGCCCGCTGTTGCTCCAGCTTCTGCCAACCTAGCAGTTCGAAAACATGCCAATGTGAGTAGATCAATAGGTACTGCTCTGGCAGGAAGGTAACGGCGCTCCATGCAGTCATGCTGGCCACATGACCTGGGAGGTGTCTACGGACAACGCCGACTCTTCGGCTTAGAAATGGAGATGAGCACCAACCCCCAGAGTCAGACATGACTGGACTTAACATCAGGGGAAACCTTTACCTTTTACTTACAAGGGGTCTAAGATATGCTCAGCAAGTGTCTTCTTTATAACTGATGAAATACTAAGCTGCCCTGGGATGACTAAAAGGCACTGCCGGGAAACAAATAAGGCCAACAAGATTTGTAAATAATGGACTTGCAAAAGCAATTGTGTTGTCATGGTTTAAACACTGGCTTCGGATTTTGAGATGCCAGGGTTTGAACCTCTGCTCCATTGTAGAAGACCACAGAACAAGTCACACACTCTCTGTCTTAGGGGCAAATGCCCTCTGAACAAATATTTTTCCAAGAAAACCCCATGATATGGTGTTAGGGTCATCATAAGTCAGAAATGACTTGAAGGCACATAACAACAAAGAACAAAGCATGATTCACCTGCAGAACCTCGGCTCTCACACTCTTTTTCAGTTTTACCTTTTCAGAAGTGACTGCTGACCCATGTGTTGCCACAATACTGCCCTCCACTCATAGTAAGAATGTATTAGCAACTTTGGGTCAAACTACATCATGCACAGGGAGTTTTGACAGAGAAAACACATGGATGGCAGGTTTGAATTGGTCTGAGAAATTAAGGGTTTAGCTGTGGCAAACACTGAGGCTTCAAAATACCACTGATCTAATAGAAGGAAAAAAACTAGCTGAGAATGGGGAGAACAAGGAAAGAGAAGGTTAGACAGAGAATGAAAGGCAAGCATTCCTATCTCTGCATCTGTTCCTTTATTTTTTCACTTTTTGCTTAAAAGAGAAATCCAAGCTACCATGCCTGCATCTCTGGTAAAATTCAAAGAATGAAGCAGGGGAGCTGAACAATAAAAGACTCTGTTCAAAGCAGCTTTGGTCCCTTCTGTATGCAACTGGTATGCCCTACAACTGGACTATGCCCCCATGGCATGTTATCCTGCATTTTTGTCTCAAGAAAGAACTCATTTGGTCTCCTGGGGAAGCAGAACTAGAAGAAGAAGAATGGGCTGCAAATTTAACACAAACTCACCAATGGATCTCCGTAAGTACAACATCCATTTACATACAGGCTCTAGATTTGGTGAGCTGCACTTTTTTAATTGTGTTGTCGAAGGCTTTCATGGCCAGGATCACAGGGTTGTTGTATGTTTTCTGGACTGTATGGCCATGTTCCAGAAGTATTCTCTCCTGATGTTTCACCCACATCTATGGCAGGCATCCTCAGAGGTTGTGGGATATGGAGAAATTAAGCAAGGAAGATTTATATCCCCTGGTTAATTCATGTCTGGAACTCCTCTGTTTTCAGAGTGTTGCTTCCTATTTACTGTTCTGCTTTTTGACTTTTTTAATACTGGTAGCCAGATTTTGTTCATTTTCATGGTTTCCTCCTTTCTGTTGAAGTTGTCCACATGCTTGTGGATTTCAATGGCTTCTCTGTGTAGTCTTACATGATAGTTGTCGGCGTGGTCGAGCATTTCTGTGTTCTCAAATAATATACTGTGTCCAGGTTGGTTCATCACGTGCTCTGCTATGGCTGATTTCTCTGGTTGAGTTATTCTGCAGTGCCTTTCATGTTCTTTGACTCGTGTTTGGTGGTCCCTATATAGACTTGTCCACAGTTACATGGTATACAGTAGACTCTTGCAGAGGTGAGAGGATCCCTCTTGTCCTTCGCTGACCATAACTAGGGGCAAGTAACGGCTCTGAACAAAGGATGCTCCCAGGCAGGAAGAAGCCAGGAGATGAAGCTATTCAATGCTAATTAAGGTGATTAACTACAGCATTCACACTGGCCTCCAACTGACAAGAGTTCTTTTCTCACCTTGGACTTTCCACGGATATATATAAACCCTCCTTGCTTAGTTTCTCCATACCTCACAACCTCTGAGGATGCCTGCCATAGATGTGGGCAAAACGTCAGGAGAGAATACTTCTGGAACATAGCCATACAGCCCAGAAAACATACAACAACCCTTCTTTAATTGTGTTTACCTTTCTCTCATAAACTAGGAATTTTTGCTGCAAGGCTCTATTATTTGGAAAGCTTAATCTTTGGAGCAATGCTTATATCATGGTATTGTGTGTGCCCGCGCTCTTCACCAGCTTTTTATGACTTAAAGAGAAGACATGATTGTGTCAGAGGTCAAAGGAAAAACCTAAATAAATAATGGAAAAAATTAATCATCCTGAGATTTACTATCCCTTCTACTGGAAGTTGGTGTACTGCTGCTATTGGCTTCTTCATTTTTATACGTACTCATGTGAAAATGTGCTGCAATATTATACCTCACAGCAAAGCTTTCAAAACACAAACTCATTCTGCTAGTGCCGCATCTGTCAATCAATATGCTTCACCGTTGCCTTGTCACATGTGCTTCAAAACTGAGAGGTTTATGGCTGCTCACTGAGCCATGGATCTTGGTTGTCGACCCCAGTTGACAAGAGAGAATGCACCATTAAGTAGTCATATGTTTCATTTTATTTACACCATATGGGCTTACTTCTGGTGGGTCGTTTCAATAGTTAGGAATACTCTTGGCTCACAAAGGCACTCAAAGCTAGCTATGATAAAATAAAACACATAAAACAATCCAGATATTACTTTTTAAACATCATAGAAATACCACTCCTCTGCAGCTTGAGTCCAGTACCAATAGGAAGGGGTGACTCCCATCACAGCTATAATGTGTAAGACTATTGCTTATGTTGATGCCTTTAATTCAAAAGCATTTGGCATTTACTTTGCTTATGCAGCATTCAGGTTCTCAATAGTTTCTCTATAGCCAACATGGGATCCAGAAATAGAGCTGAACTTGAATCTGAAAGATTTTGCTCCATCAAATGCCCACTGTAATAATAATATTTCTTGGTATCTTTTTTCTGTCAGTAAAGCAGCACATTGCACTGGATTGTCATGAAAATGAATGTGATCATGATATGGTTTCTAATCTATTTTAATACCAAAAATCAGTGCAAATGATGAATCCCACACCATAAGGAATGCATAACAGCAAATGTTCAGATTATGTATTTTGGCATACAGTTTGGGCTCCCAGATGTTGTTGGACTGCAAGTCCCATCAGCTTTAACTAGCACTGCCAATGATGGGGATTGCAGTCCAATGACATCTGGAGGACCACATGTTTCCCATTCCTGGCATAAAGCATCTGGTTCATCCTTCAAATTAATAAATGCTAGTAAAACAATGTATGTTTTTTCAACTATACCTAAGTAAAACCATAACACAAAAGCAAAATCTAAAGAATAACCTCTTTATTGTTTGAAATAAAGAAGTTGTCCAAACTAGGAATAGGATGACTATCCAAACATAGAGAAAGTTTTCTTTCCTGAAGGGAATCCCATAACCATAAATATGCTAGAGAAAGGTGGCATAGTGGCTTGGAGTTTTGCTTAAGTGGTAAAACTTCCACTTGCCCAAGGCAGCTCTAACAAATTATTTCAACTGGCATACCCACTTCACCTTATATGTCCCATCATGTATTGTTCGAGGGAGTAGACTTGTGCATTTTGACAACAACAATCAGCCAATACTTTTTTATTATTATTATTATTATTATTATTATTATTATTATTATTATTATTATTATTATTACAAGCTGAAATTCAAAAAGCAAATAGAGAGAAATTGTGGTTTGCAAAGGAATGAAATTATTAGGTAGGTAGCTAAGTACTAGGTGGATAGGTGGCAATTTTCTGAGAATGAGGCTTGTATTTACTATTATTATTAATAATAGCAATTATCTTTTAGAAATATATTTTCAGAAGGAGAAGAGGGGAAGAGAAAAAGAAGCTAAAAGGGTGACTGTCCCAAGCCCCAAACGTGCACACACACCCATCTATACACCCGTTCCACATGTTCCCATCTCACAGCCACTCCCATTAAATAAAAAGAATCAAGAAAATAAAGGAAAATCAAAATGTTTCCAGAGAGAGGCCAAGCCAGCCAAGCCAAGCCAAAAAATAAAGCATAGAGACAGAGAACACCAGAAGCACGGCAATAGGACTGAAGCCAGGATGCAACTGAGAGAGCAATAGAAGTGGTCACCCCATTACATACCGTAGACGCAGCTTGAGTAAGATGCATCACTGCATTCTTCTGCTCCAATGGGCCCAACAGGCAGGCTTCACAGAGTGTTTCCGTATGAGGAGCACATGGTGGCAGACTCTTTACGCACTGTGTGCTCCCGAAAAGGGGAGGAGGAGCCATTATCGGCTGCCACGTGGTCCCATTATGGATGGGAAACCATGACGGCTGGGCCCTTGACATTACGGCCATCTGACCAAGCCGAAGAAGCCAGACTGGCAAAGGAAAATGGCTAAAACGTATCTGCACACAAGCCTACCAGGGAGTCTCTGTTTCAAAGAAGGCTGAATGAATAATTCATAACTGAATGCTTGTGGGAACACCACATTTCTGAGTTATAAAAAAGGTAAAGGTTTCCCCTGACGTCAAGTCCAGTCATGTCTAACTCTGGGGGTTGGTGCTCATCTCCATTTCTAAGCCGAAGAGCCGGCGTTGTCCATAGACACCTCCAAGGTCATGTGGCCAGCATGACTGCATGGAGCGCCATTACCTTCCCGCCGGAGCGGTACCTATTGATCTACTCACATTGGCATGTTTTCGAACTGCTAGGTTGGCAGAAGCTGGAGCTAACAGCGGGCGCTCACTCCACTCCTGGGGTTTGAACCTGGGACCTTTCGGTCTGCAAGTTCAGCAGCTCAGTGCTTTAACACATTTCGCCACCGGGGCTCCAGTGTTATAGCAAGACACAAACAGACAGACATACACTGTCCCTCACCAAACCCTCAGAAACATACACACAGAGAGCTAAACTGAAGAGAACGCATAAGGCACTGAGAAATATTTATGTTCCATGTTGTCTCATGTATTTGAACTCAACACCATTGAGTACTTTTTCACAGCAGGGGTCCTTTTGTACTACACAATTTTACTAACTGTGATTCCACATTCATTTGCATAGCATCCTCCTACTGACATTTAAGGTTTATTGAGAGGTACTATATTTAGACTTCTCTTTCAGAGGACTGTAGTTCCTCGATAAACTACATGACCAGAGGTTCCAGGAAATTCTCAGGGTATTCCCATCTGGTATTTTTCAATTTAATTTTTTTTTAATCTATGGTGATGCCATATCTACAGTTGCCCAAGCTTCTTCTAGCTACATCAGAACTTTAAAAATTAAACTAAGTTTTAAGTTCATATTTTTCTAAAGTTATTAGTTTTATTATTTATGCATTCATACATTCATTTATTGAATTTATATCCTTCCTTTGGGGCCCCTGGTGGAACAATGTGTTAAAGTGCTGAGCTGCTGAACTTGCGGACCAGGTTCAAATCCCGGGAGCAGAATGAGCGCCCGCTGTTAGCCCCAGCTCCTACCAACCTAGCCGTTCAAAAACATGCAAATGTGAGTAGACCAATAGGTACCGCTCTGGTGGGAAGGTAACGGCGCTCCATGCAGTCATGCCGGCCACATGACCAGGAGGTGTCTATGGACAACGGCGGCTCTTCAGCTTAGAAATGGAGATGAGCATCAACCCCCAGAGTCGGTCACGACTGGACTTAACATCAGGGGAAACCTTTATCTTTACCTTTTATCCTTCCTTTATTTCAATGATTTCCAAGGTGGCTTACAATAAATTAAAGAGGGATATTATTTACTGATACTACTATTTTAAAACTCTCAATCTCAAGAGTTAAGGGTGGGGAGTAGAAAGTCCATTTCTGAATGAAGACTTTTCTTCTCTCCTCTTTGGATCCAGCTCAATGACATTTCCAGTATTAATTTATTAATATTTAAATACCAGATGAGTTATGCAAACATTTGATTAGAAGAAACAATGATTACTGTGGGGGAAAGTATCTAGTATCAGATGGTTTCCATATACAAACACACACACACACACACACACATACACATCATATTATTTTGGCAAAATACTCCTAGTAAAAGACAAGAGTACACACTTTTCACTCAGTAAACAAACTCTTCTTTGTTCAGCACAATACATATAAGATCCCAACAGCAGCAAGCCTTCTTTCAGTGAGAAATAATATCCACTACAAGATGCATCAAAGTTCTCTCCCCTTTCCCCTGATACCTTGTTTACTTCCTGGGATTAGTCTATCAATGGGAAAAAAAGAATATTGCAAGGAATGAGACAAACAATCTGCTCACCATGGTGAGCACCAGCAAGGTGAGCCCCACCCTGCTATTTCCCCTGAGTGACATGCCACACCACCCAGTGCCCTCTCCTTTCACAAATACTATCCTTCTGGCCTTGCCTGCCATCTGCAACCACCTCCCACCTGCGCCCTCACTTTCCCAGCCTCCTCCTCCTTGAGGATGAGCTCTTTCTCACCCCTCTGCAGCCTGCATGGCCTGCCTCTCCCACAGAAAAAGGAGAGCCTCCATCCTGTCAGCGGGGATGATGGGTAGCAGAGTGAAATCCAAAAATTCACCATCCCGGTCTTCACCTCCTTCTCTCCAGACTATTTCCCCGTGTGAAAAAACAGCACTGGACAAACTCACTCCAGTAGATGAGGGTTCAGTTGGTAGTCCAACGGCAAACAACTTTTTTTATATGATCTATTTACAGATAGAGCAAATTCAGTCCTTTCTCCTCCATGAGTCCTTTCCGAAAGACTCATGCACACTCACAGCCATTGCTCATTGCTGTTCTCCGCTCGACACAGGAAAACTCCCACAACATTCCACAGGAAAAGGATAGTAAGTCCCGGTCAAAACACACTTGACCCCATTGGTCCTGTGATACATCAATCATAGCAGACTCTCATTAACTCCATAATTGCTGAATCCAGATTGGTTTTAACATTTCACAATACACAATACCCTGACACAGACTGCCCAATGTTCCTTCCTTCAGCAGAAGCCCTCTGGTGTGCATACATGAGACCCCTGTGGCAGGCATGCCATAGGCTTGCCACCACCAGTCTAGTTTCTTTTTCTGGCATGTTTTTTGCATCACATATAAACTTCAGCTGCAGAGATATGTGATACAGCATTTAAAACAGAACTCTGAACACTCTGAATTCTGGTAGACCTACCAAATAGGATCAGGTTCCAAAATGGTTACATTTAAATTTAGCTAAAGTTGTGCTGTATGTTCCTGAACAATGGGGGGGGGGGGGGGAGGGAATCCTGTGACTTCAGGCAAAGTCTTTTTTTAAAAAAAAATATATATGTTTGTTCTCTGACATTTTGCATTTAAACCCACTCCACTAGCTTTAATAGGAGGAAAAAAACTGAAGTCAGCATTAAGCTGGTATGTATGAAGTCGGTTCAAATTGGAATCCAGCCCCAGGACCATTATTCAAAAGACTTACCTCCTCACACTTCTGCTCCAAATCAAGGAAGGGCTTCATGAGAACTGCCACTCCTCTTGATGTTCCCCCAGCAACAGCAAGGGTGTCCCTCTGGGCAGCTAAATCAGGCAATCCCAACTGGATGGCCCCCCATGAGGGTCTGCCTCCAGGGGCAAACCAAGAATGGGCAACTTGGAAGTCCCTAAACCGATTGAGAAGTGGAGTGAAAGTGAAATCCTTGAGTCACCAGGCACGGTCTTCAAATGTTTTGTAGAGGTACAGGGGAAAGAAAGCGAATTTTGCACAGAAGTGCTAAAGGATTTTAACTGATATATCAACTGTTAAAAATATTTTTTAAATGCACAATAGCAATGATATAGAAATTACTGAAGTACACACACACGTGTGTGAGTGTGTGTGAAGGTGTTTATGTATAGAGAGAGAGAGACAGAGGCAGAGATTAAAAAAGGTTAGATGATGGACCAAGCTAATGAGTATTTATACAGGTATTACTAACACATTAATGAACAAAGTTGTCCCTAAGAATATAAATGAAATGTTATTATTAAAAGTAAGGAAAAATAGAAAATATTATGTATAAGCAAAGTGACAAAATAATTAGAAGAAATATTAATGGTATAGGCCCAGAGGAGAAGATAAGAAAAAGATGGGACAATGTAAGAAGAAAGAAGATCAACGAGAAAGACAAATGGAATAAAAAAGAAAAAAAAAACAATTATTTTTGTTTTTCCTAAGCAAAAGACATTGTGAATGGAACTGCTTTAAAAATATGTGTAACAATACCAACCCTTTTTCATTCTTGGATGTACATTAGACTTATGGATAGACTTAACTTACTAACAAAACTCCGTAATCAACTTATTATACATTCCTTGGCCTTTCCCCCCACTCTTACAGTATAAAAATGTGAAAATGAAATTTAAAAAATGTATGAACAAAAAAAGTGCTAAAGGTTGAATGCCCTTCTTTTGAAGAGTTTCTTGTAGCAGCGGGAAATTGCTAGAATTACTTAGTACTTTGATTACAAAATTACTGAAGAATTCTGTTTTTGCTAGAATCAGATGAGTCACTTCTGGATTCTGGAGTCTACCATTATCTTCTTCATCCACACCCTCAAATGTACAAGTACCTTCCTACTGTGAAAGGAGGGAGCTCTTTGGAATACAGAGAATGAGGCTGTTGCTGCTACTGTTTTGTGCTTCACATTGTTTCCAAATTATGTTGATCCCGGAACCCATAATGGGGTTTTCTTCACAACATTTGTTCACAGAGAGTTTGATATTGCATTCCTCTGAGATTTGTGACTTGCCCAAAGCAACCCAGTGTCAGCTGGAGATTTCAACCTTTGTCTCCTAGACCAACACTCAAACCACTACCAAATGTTTATCCTAATAATGACACAGCTGTTCCTTATTTATTTAGGAGGTTTATATCCCATCTTATAATAGATTGATACCCAAGGTAGCTTACAACAGATTGCACACACAGCCCTTGATCCCCTTCTTGCTGATAGGGGAGGAGTGTGCTCCCTCTTCTATTTTCTAGCCAAATGTTATTTCTAAGAGAAAGAGAGAAACAAGTTCCCTGCAGCAGCAGCTTCTCTGCTGAAAAATATATGCAGATTAGTTTCCTGTTCTAACATTCTAGAGGGGAGAGACCACTGAATCTTTTGATCAATGTTGGAGGATAAAGTCTGCTACCAGGCTAGGATTTGCCATGCTTTGATCAACAGCTTTTGCATGAGCAATACATCAGTTTCACAGTCCTGGCCCATTTGCCAATAGTGGCCTTGACAGTGATGGAGACACACAGTCTAGAAAGCAGTTAACACCACAGGTTGGGAATGCTATTTTTTGAACGATGACCTCCAGTATTCCCCAGCAAGCATGGGCACTGGTCATGTCTACAAGTTGTAATCCAAAAGAGCAGCTTTTTCCAAATTCTGACTGTGAGCCTACCTATCCCAGAAAGAAATGCTATCTCAAGTTTTGAAAAATGCAATAAAGACATTGCTACTAAACTTGAGTATTGGGGGGGAAACAGCCCAGTACGGTTTCATCCTTCATTCTCTGAATTCCTAAAAATGGCCATATAGTCAGTAATGAGGAACGATGAAACCCACAGTACAGCATCATCTAAGATGACCAGCTATGTCACTAGGAATTTAGACCCATATCTAGGTGTTAAGTTCCAAATGGAGATCCACTGAATAGCTGCAGCTTGCAAAGCTCACTGGTGGGAAGGATATTAGAGGCAAAGATAAAGTATTTTGGCCACATCATGAGAAGACAGGAAAGCTTGGAAAAGATCACGATGCTGGGGAAAATGGAAGGAAAAAGGAAGAGAGGCCGACCAAGGGCAAGATGGATGGACAGTATCCTTGAAGTGACTGGCATGAACTTGAAGGAACTGGGGGCGGTGACGGCCGACAGGGAGCTCTGGTGTGGACTGGTCCATAAGGTCACAAAGAGCCGGAAATGACTGTGTGATTGAGCAGCAGCAACAAAGCTCTTGTCTTACCATATTTCTACTCATTCAATATATCTAATCTTACTGAAATTAACAATTAGATTTAGACATCTGTCTATTTAAACAACTACACCAATATTGTTTTTTAAAACATTTCAGCAGATATTAAACCAAGGATGGGAATAGCATAGCTGTCCAGATGTTTGACCGTAATTTCTAGTAGTCCTCACCAGCGGTTGTGCTGGCTAGGAAAGTTTGGAGTTATTTTTGTTGCTGTTGCTGCTGCTAATGATGATGTTAATTTATTTTTATCTTGCTTTTTTCCTAGTCTGCAAAAGGTAGTTTGCAAAAGTTGAAACAGATACAGCTAAAAAAAAGGCAAGTTAAACATGTAATTAAACTATAATTAGGCTATCAATAAAATTAAAAGCAATTAAAAGCAAACCATTAAAAAGAAAAACAGCATATACAAACAACATCATGCAGATGTGGCTCATCAAGATTACAGTGTGGTTGGGATAGCAAAAAGTGATTAATGAGGAATAAGACAAGCTAAGGAAAGGTTGTAGCAGTTTGCTTTTGTCTGAGCCTACGAAGGACAAGATTTCTTCCCCTCTTCCCCTTCCTGCACACTGAGGTAATTGAATGCACTTTAAATTCAGTTTGCAGCAAATTAAGTAATCTGAGGACAAAGGGAAGAAATGGGAAGAGAAGAGAGAAACAGGGACACTTTAAAAACAGCTGAAAAGTGGAGCGGTAGAGGATTTATCAGGCGTCCTTGCCAAATCAGAATAGTTAGAAAGCATATAACACTAGCCCATGAATGGCACCAACACTGTTTGGCTAAAGACCTTGTAAAACTACAGCCCCCATGATTGCATAGCATTGAGTCATAGCAGTTAAAGTGGTGCCAAACTGCATTAATTCTACTGTGTAGCTGCACCATGAAAGCAGCCTCCGAATAGGCCTCCTTCATTGTTCCCATAGGAGTATTAGTTCATCAACAGCTGAATGACTGGATAATTCCCACCCCTAATTTAAATCAAAGTTTATTAAAGCCCAGTAGATGCAGCCCTGACAAAATGTAATTATTATCATAGTAAGCAATGTTTTACTAAGGTCAAAGAAAATGATCTGCAACAAAATTTAAATCATCGTTCTTTGCTGTTTTTCTGTCAGATTTTTTTCCTGTTTGTTTTGCTCTTAAATCAACTTGTTTGGGGGACGTGCTGACATCTTGCAAATCATATACAAATTAATAAAGCAGAGGCTATATAAAGTGGGAAGCTGATGGGATATATCTCTAATATTTATTGTGTAATTGAATCTGTAATTTAAATGCACTGGGAATAAAGCTAGCTTTCTTTACTGTAATGAAGCAGAACCAAACAGAAAAACCTGCCCTTTTTTGCAGAGTATATTATTCATCATGCTAGCAGTGACAAGTATGACAATGTATTTCATGGATTTTTCTGAACACTTGACAGGAGTTAATTAATTAGCTTTATTCATAAATAATCAACAATGCCAGCGCAACCAAGTTTGCTTAATCAAGTTTCTAAAGTACAGGAATTTCTTATGTAACACATCTTGATGGCATACTGGCTTCATCCAGACATCACAGTAAACTATGGTTAAGGAAGCGTGATTATGCTTGAATTAATGATGTGTGCAAACACCCATCTGCTGGAATCTTATTTGAGTGTCTAACTATAAGTCCCCAGTACAGATGATCAAAAGAAAATTAAGTTTGTTTTTAAAGAAAAGTCTTAATAACATATTCCAACAAAGGGGGGAAAATTCTTGGTGTCATGGTTTTTGGGGCTGTTCCTGGGGTTATTTGGGGTGCTGATTCAAAAAATGCATTAGATAACTGTATCTAAGAAACAAGTGCTGATACAGTCTATCTAGATTTTCTATGAGTGAGCAAATGAAGACTGATGTATGACATGTTCTGTATCTCAAAACCTATAGCTAATAGGTGAAAACTGGTGCCGATTTTTTTTGGAATCAGAAGGTCTAATATACCCAAAATCATGTCAAACTTTGAGGCACCAAAATGTATGTTGGCCAGTGTAATCTTTCATGGTTTTTATGTCTACATGTCTGCAGTGCACAGCCTTTGGTCATCAGTGGACTGCAATTCCCATCATTCATCACTACTGGTCTAACTAAGCCCGATGGAAGTTGCATGTCCTGCAAATTTGCTGATTTGTATTGTTTTACTTTTGTACAGCACCATGCAAATGAATGGTATCATTATTATCATCATCATCTCCTCATCATCACCACCACCACCATCATCATCATGTATGTTTTTGCACAACCACTTGCAACCTAAAGTATAAGAACAGAAAATCAGCAGCATGTTCCTAAACTCTTGTTCACCATGCAATACACATCTCCATGCAGTGGCTCTTGACTGGCTGCTGGAACATAGGACATTATCAGATGAAAGTTGCTATCCCACAACATTCCTGCAATACAGGATAGCAGCTACTCACTGTCGTTGTGACGCAAGGTATCAGTCATTGCATTACCTCAGTAGTATGAAGCTGCATTTCTAGGTGGTTGCATAAGCCTGCCCACCCACCATTCCACTTCCCTCAATTGTTTCTTTCTTTCTTATTCTTACTTAGAAAAGTGCTGTGTAAAAAATATTTAAAAATTGCGAGCAGAGGATGCAGAAGGGTCATCATACGAGGTAAGCCTCAGGATCATGGTATGTCAGAATTTGCTTGTCAATGGCTTCATTGCAAGGAAGGAAGTGGTGGTCCAGCAATGGGTATTGCATGATGTTGTGTGCCATTTTCCAGCCCAGTGTAATAAAGTCTAGAGAGAAAGTCCTGGCATCCGTCAGTCTGGATGCATAGACAGGGGCAAACTCATTAACCAAATGTGTGACACCTCTTCACAGATACTTTTCCAAGGGGTTTTTCCTCTTACAAAAATGGCCCAAATAATTAGGAAAAATCATGTTATATTTAGCTAGATAAATGCACATGTTTGTTCTGAGACACAATGGTTATCCAGATTATTTGAACAGGTATATCCGCCTATATGAGCCTGACTGTATCTTCATATGTGTTGTCGAAGGCTTTCATGGCTGGGATCACAGGGTTGTTGTATGTATGGCTGTATGGCCATGTTCCAGAAGTATTCTCTCCTAATGTATTCCGGGCTGTATGGCCATGTTCCAGAAGTATTCTCTCCTGAGGAGGAAATACTTCTGGAACATAGCCATACAGCCCGGAATACATACAACCCTGTATCTTCATATCTTTTGATGCTATCTTTATCTCTGTTCTACCACACTCACAGATACATCATAGAACACAGAAGAGGGTCTTCTTGGTGGTTGCTCACAGATTCCTTTCCAGAAAGATCAGACAGGCACCTTCTATATCATCCTTCCACCAATCCTTCTTTTTCAGTAGGCCTTTGAGGACAGACAGTTCACCAGGAAAGGGGGCTCATATACATGAGCTTAAAAACTTGTACACACTATGCAATCATTTCTGGATTTCCCAATAATGTTCTGCATCTTCTGGTACTTCTCTGAGGTAAAATGAGTTAATCTGGTTTAGTCCTTCATTAAGAAAAGTTGGAGATTCTTCAAAGTTTGGCTGAATTTTGGAAGCAACCCTGTGGCTTTGATGCAGATAGGACAGCAGGACCAGCTTGAAGTTGGACTGGTCCCTGTCTATATGCACTCTCTGCCATCTTCTTTCCCTGTGACCATCAGCACAGAGCAGAAAGGAATGATTAAACCCATGTCACTGCTGCTGTTGCTGCCAGATAGTCCCAGAACTGCTTGAGTGCTTCTGGCCTTAGCAGGCGCCCCATACTCACATCAGCAGATATGTCCACTATTGCTGATGTCAGCATGTGATCTACACAATGACCAAGAGCTCTCGTGTAATTCTGTGACTTTCTGACAGTAGCAATGGTAAGGTGACATTCTAATGACACTGATGGGGTCTCATCCCATCTGGAGATCTACAGATTGAGGAAAATGTGTATGGATTCCTCCGGAGCCACAGCAGAACATTTCTGCTTTGGGCTGGCCCTGGATTAAGCAGCCCAAGTAGATGAGGCCAAGGTTTATAATATATATATATATATATATATATATATATATATATATATATATATATACACACACACACACACACACACACACACACACACACACACACACACACATATATATTTAATGACTTGCTTTTAACTTTATTGCCTTATTTAGAGCTTAATTATATTTTAAATATTTGTATGGAAATTGTCAGCCCTCAAAAAGGCCACAGGTATTACTAAACAGACAGACTGACAGATAAAAAAGATTATAGATTGATGAAATTAGCCAATAATTGTGAAAAATATAACAGTAGCAAAACATTTCGACTTCCTCCTTCTTCAGCTGCTAAAGATAAAACTGATCTACATACAAGCTGGCAGATTAGAGCATTCTATTTCTATCATTCTCTAGTGGGTGATGATATTCTCTGAATTGAAACATGTGGCATTAGTGTCTTAAATCTATAGATCCAAAATTTTCTCTTTGGTCCTGCCAGCTTTGCATTGATCCTATCCCATGTTCTTTGCCCTGCCCATTGCTGTGATATTGCCCTTAAGCCCATTGCACATTATTATGTCTGTTTTCAAAGCAAAAGAGCAGATGCAATTACATATAAAACCCAAACCCCAAACAATCTGTATGATGGTTATGCAAATGGAAATCCCTCTATTGCCAGCTCCAGGCAGGTTCCTATGGGAAAGGGAAGGAAGTGACAAATGATATCATACTAAGGGCCAGTCTGTCACAAAGATAGACATAAAAAAAACTTGTAGCCCACCTTTTGATTAGTGTGTCTGCAACTCTACCACCTGGACTAGATCTGAACATGGAAAATATATGATTTGACCCATGCTCTTGCAGTCAATAAATATGCTACTTGAGGGATGATCTATCATCTCAATGGCAAAAGTGAATGTTCTTTACCTCCATACATTACTTAGAATATGTTTTAATGATAGCAAGTTGATTTACTGTTACATCAGATAGTCTTGGTTCAGCTGAGTTTATCTAACACAGGTTATAAATATTCTGAGATAGTGCCCAGCATGAGAATCAAACGGAAAAGATAAATGCAGTCCATTACTGCCCTCAAATCCTTGATGTTCAGTATAACAAAAGCTGAGGAAGCGAAATACCAAACACAAAAAGCATGTCTATTCAGTTAACTGTCAATAGCAGATAATTAAAAATACTTTGCAGCACTCAGTTGGTGTTTTTTGTCCAGACACAAAGATATAATGGAAAGTACAATGAGAAATGGAACTAGGACAGCTATGTAGCCAGCTACTATTCAATTTATCCTACCTCTTCACTTGGATTCCATTTCCTTTGGTACCTTCGGTACCTCTGGGAGCCCATAATGGTAAGGGCCTTCCCCGTACGAAAACCTACCTGCAACTAAAGCAAGTGGGAGCCAATCTCAGCTCCTCCTCCCCCTGTTCGGCATCACAGTTTAATCTTTTTGATTTTCCTTTATTTTCCTGATTATTTTTATTTAGTGGTACTGACTGGGAATTGGGGACCCGAGGCATGGTAGGTGGGGTGTGCACGTTTGGGGGCTTTCACCCTTTTAGCTTCTTTTTCTCCTTCCCTTCTTCTCCTTCAGAAAATATTTCTAAAAGATAATAATTATTCATAATAGCAATCCCAGCAAACAAAAAGAGAAGCCTACCTCTCCTCTAGAGTAGAAAGTAGAAACAGCTTTAAGGAAGCAAAACCCAAAGAAGAAAGGAGATTGCAACCTTGCAAGTAAGTGAGGGGATTTTTAAGGTAGCCCAGGGAAGATAGCTCCACTGAGCTCCAGGTCATCTTGGAAAGCTGTGTGATGTGCTGCTGATACTGGAAGAGAAGAACGTATATGCACCTGCTTATCCTCTATATTAGAACAGCTTTAAGAATCATTAAACCCCCCTCTACAAACTGAAGGGAAAGGATCCAGAAACTTAAGAGTGTTAACTCTAATGCTTTCTTAAATTCAGGTCTTAATGAAGGATATAGAAAGGGAGCCTGTGGGAAATCCCCCCCGGGGGGGGGGGGGAGCTGGATAGGGTGCTTTCTTAACCCTGGTGCTGACACACAGGCTCCCTTGAATGGAAAAAAGGAAAGGATCCCAGGAGAAAGGGGAGCCTCGTAAGTTGCCCATTGCCACCAATGGGCCAAAAAGAGCCACTTTTTTAGATGCAGAACAAAAATACTCATTTGGCAGTGTGCCCGTATACAGGAGGCACTGGAAAATGGATATGGAGGGCGTCCGGTATCCAGCAATCAGAAACAGATAGTGATTCACCTGAAATGCACAAGTCTACTCTTCACATATACACATAGTGGAGTGAGGAAGTGCATATCATAATGTGTTCAAGGTTCATAGCATAGCTGAATCACACCAGTTTAGCAATTTATGAGCAGGCCTTGAATCCCAATTTGTGTTGCATATGAAATAAAGCTGGTGCATGCCCTTATTTCTCTGGTGCATAGTCAGTTCATGGAATTGACATGGATGAATTGCCCATAAAAGCATAATATGTTCCTCAAATGATGCTATAAGTCTGTACTGGGTGCTGCTATTTACCACATAGGGTGGCTGTACCTTATAGCTCCATTACCACTAATAGTATATTCAATAAAGTAATGGCATCATTCCACTGTTGGCAATTAAAGTATGGACATCATGTTCACTAACCTCAAGTAGTGGGGTTGAGGAAACAGACATGTAAATAGTCTCTGCTATATTAATGGGATAATGCAGCATTAAAGGTGGCAATAATTTCCAAAGTCTTTCGCAGCCCATCATTATTTTCAGTTCAGTTCACTTCTTTAATTCTTTTCTTTCAAATAAATGAACCCACTATAGAGCCAAAGATGTGGAGATGCACGGCAGGATGGATAGATAGGTAGATAGATAGAAGGATAGAGGATGGACTGGTGTGTGTTAATATTATTCAAGTCACAATAAAGAAACACTAATTTACTGTATATTCCATTAGATCCAAGTCGATAGGGCTACTTTAGAGTAAGAAAGCCTTTATAAGCAATTAAGGGATAGACATTTCCTTCTAATTTTTCACCCTCAAAATTCACACTCCATAAGAGGGGAAGCCAACCATAATGAAAAGATTTAAATATTGCAACTAAGAAGTACAAACCCATCAAATACAGGTTTTATATCTATTATAAAGCACCATAAATGTCTTCCAGTGAAACAAATATTATGGCTTGTTCAAGACCTGCACAAATTAGGCAAATGTGAACTTGCTGTATATGGCTCATGAAATCTCTTCTCCCATCTCTATTTTTAACACTGCAGTCAGTCATTATAGGCATTTAAAGGCTGATTAGGCTTGCAGAATAGTTAAAACAAAATGCTAACCATACAGAAACATAAAGCTGCTTCCTTTACAGGAAAAGGATATGCATGGAGGAATAATTTTAATTAACATTTGTGGTGAGGTTTTGATGAGAGCAGTTCATGCTTAAAAATTTAAATTGTGAGATAAAGTCCTTAGGATCATCTCAGAAAGAAAACCCAGGTCAGATCATAATAAGGTTATTTAATATATAACATCTACAGGGATGGGCAACTTGTGGCCTACCAGATGACCACTGACTGAAATTCTCGTCAATTCTAGCTAGCATAGCCAATGGTTAGAAATGATCCAAGTTGCTAACAATGACATTGCGTATTCCAGTCTACACCACTATTCTCTAGGTTTCATAAAATCAAATCATAAATTATGCTTGACACAATGCAGAAGTCTGGTCCTATAAATGAATTACAAAGAGTAAACAAATCTATGCTGTGGTTAATACTCTGAAATATTCTAACTGTGACATTAATTTCATTTAGGAGTTCGTCAGATGGCTTCCCTCCTCCGTTTCTACACACTTCAAAGACAGTTCAAAGACGGACTCCCACAGAGCCCATCAAACAATGCAGGACTGCTTCTTATGGTTGCGCATCTCCCCAGCATAGGACTCCATCTCCTAAATGGGGAATTCTAAGTCTGGCACAAATCGACTCCACTCCATTGCATATGGGTAGAAACACCTAAAAACAGGCATCTGTCCATGGGATAGGGAGCGGTGGATTTCTCCTACCCTGTTTCCCCTAAAATAAGACATCCCCAGAAAATAAGACCTAATAGAGGTTTTGCTGAATTGCTAAATATAAGGCCTCCCCCGAAAGTAAGACCTAGCAAAGTTTTTGTTTGGAAGCATGCCTGCCAAACAGAACACCAGAGTATGCAGGATCGGCAAATGTACATACCAGAGTGTTGTACATGGAAATAATGGTAGTAACAAGAAATTCTCGATAGGATTCACAATTTGTCTGGTTATGCTGATTTGTGATGACAACTACTGTACAGTATATAATAAATGTTCATTTTTTTGTTCAACAATAAATGTGAATTCTTCTTCATGGAAAAATAAGACATCCCCTGAAAATAAGACCTAGAGCATCTTTGGGAGCAAAAAATTAATATAAGACACTGTCTTGTTTTCGGGGAAACACAATTCACTCCATTTTATGAAGTGCCCCTCCATGATCCTTCTGTGGTTTAAAGACGATGTGGGTCCCATTGAAAGAAGTGTTCAAAACTATACTGATCTTCTCTAGAGGGAGACCACCAAATTGAAAAGAGTGTTAAAAGTAGAGGGAAAATTCCACTGAAAAAAGTGTTACAAGTGGAGTTAAATTCTGCTGGTCTACACAAAGGAAGGGATTCAAAGAGAAGAGAGGAAGATCCCACTGAAAGAAGTGTTTTAAAACTGTTACCTGTAAAAAGACATTGGCTTCTCTGATGTACAGGACTTTGGGAAGGGCAAGAAATCCCAGGGAAAGAAGAGATTTAAAAACAATGTCCTGCCTCCTTTTAATGTAAAGGGCTTTGGGCAGGGCAAACGATCCCATGGAAAGTGGTGTCTCAAAAAGGATGCCTGTTTTTAAAAGTCTACTGGTATCCTTGAAATGGGAGTAGACATTGCCAGCCACTGTGATGAGAATTACTGTATATACTTGAGTATAAGCCGACCCAAATATAAGCCGAGGCACCTAATTTTATCACAAAAAACTGGGATAACTTATTGACTCAAGTATAAGCTGAGGGTGGGAAATGCAGCAGTTACAGGTAAATTTCAAAATAAAAATAGATACCAATAAAATTTCATTAATCGAGGCATCGGTAGGTTAAATGTTTTTGAATATTTACAGTATTTCAAAAAAAAACAATAAACTAGCTCTATAAGTGGAAAAGTGGGGGCAACAAAAACAATATGGTATCAAAATAACCTAATAATAATAATAATAATAATAATAATAATAATAATAATAATAATAATATTTCATTTGGATCCCACCCTATCTCCCAATGGGGACTCAGGCAGGCTTCCAACATAGTAACAGGTAAACATTCAATGCTTATATAAACAATGCAGAGCTAGATATAGATCTATATAGATACTAATTTCACATATGCATTTCCCCCTGAAACATTTGCAAATCCCTCTGTGCGTGTGTGCATTTCCCCTACAATATTTGCAAGCCATATATGTGTGTGTGTGTGTGTGTGTGTGTGTTCATTTCCCCCCTATAATATTTCCAAGCCCTATATATAGGTAGGTAAGAATATATTCATATCTATCCAGACATCTCTCTTTATATAGATATTTGCTGAGACTTGCAAACATATGAGGGGAAATTCATATAAAAAATAATGTATATGTACAGATACACAGGTACATGGATCTATATGTATAAAGGATTTGCAAAGACCTGCAAACTAGGCTTGCTCAAATAATTCGTTTTCCCCGTTTACCGTTATTGATTCGTTTTTTTCGGATTTTTTGAAGCAATATTGAATCTTGGCTGTCCACACGCCTGGATATCGCGGTTTCGAACCGCGATTGGCCGTTTTCCGTAATGGCGCCTTTTTTTCGTTTTTAAAAAATGCTTTGTCAAATCATCCAAACTTTTTTAAGTCCACTGGGGCAATCTAGTGTGTTGTTTGCCCCTTGTAGCCAATCAGAGAGCACGTTTAACCAGGGGGAGGGGCTGGTAGGACGTGCTTAATGAAAACAGCGTGCACACGCCTCGTGGCTCAGTCGCACTGGGACTTTTGGAGAGGGTGGAAGGGTAGAGATTCATTGGTGTAGGCAGGCAGGAAACATTGCTGCGTCACAGCATGGCTGTGTGAAGACCAGGACAGGAGAAAAGGTGGGGTGGTCTGTGGCTGAGTTTGGTGGTGTGGGTCTTAGGTCTTTCTATTTGTTTTGTTGTTGCAAACTTGCAAAGGGCTGTCCTGTGGGTGTTTTTCCTGTTCAAAATACAACTCCTTTTGGGGAAAGAAAAGCTTGCCTTTGTGCCTTGCCTTCCTTGTGTGTGTGTCTGCCAGGGACGCTTTGAAAAAGAGTTGCATATCCCATCCTGTTCAAAATACAACTCCTTTTGGGGAAAGAAAAGCTTGCCTTTGTGGCTTGCCTTGTGTGTGTGTCTGCAGGGACGCTCTGGGAAAGAGTTGCATATCCCATCCTGTTCAAAATACAACTCCTTTCGGGAAAATAAAAGCTTGCCTTTCTGCCTTGCCTTCCCCTGGGCTACGGGTGTGTGTGTGTCTGCAAGGAACGCTTTGAAAAAGAGTTGCATATCCCATCCTGTTCAAAATACAACTCCTTTTGGGAAAATAAAAGCTTGCCTTTCTGCCTTGCCTTCCCCTGGGCTACGGGTGTGTGTGTGTCTGCAAGGAACGCTTTGAAAAAGAGTTGCATATCCCATCCTGTTCAAAATACAACTCCTTTTGGGGAAAGAAAACCTTGCCTTTCTGCCTTGCCTTGTGTGTGTGTCTGCAGGGACGCTCTGGGAAAGAGTTGCATATCCCATCCTGTTCAAAATACAACTCCTTTCGGGAAAATAAAAGCTTGCCTTTCTGCCTTGCCTTCCCCTGGGCTACGGGTGTGTGTGTGTCTGCAAGGAACGCTTTGAAAAAGAGTTGCATATCCCATCCTGTTCAAAATACAACTCCTTTTGGGAAAATAAAAGCTTGCCTTTCTGCCTTGCCTTCCCCTGGGCTACGGGTGTGTGTGTGTCTGCAAGGAACGCTTTGAAAAAGAGTTGCATATCCCATCCTGTTCAAAATACAACTCCTTTCGGGAAAATAAAAGCTTGCCTTTCTGCCTTGCCTTCCCCCGGGCTACGGGTGTGTGTGTGTCTGCAAGGAACGCTTTGAAAAAGAGTTGCATATCCCATCCTGTTCAAAATACAACTCCTTTTGGGGAAAGAAAACCTTGCCTTTCTGCCTTGCCTTGTGTGTGTGTCTGCCAGAGACGCTTTGGGAAAGAGTTGCATATCCCATCCTGTTCAAAATACAACTCCTTTCGGGAAAATAAAAGCTTGCCTTTCTGCCTTGCCTTCCCCCGGGCTACGGTGTGTGTGTGTCTGCAAGGAACGCTTTGAAAAAGAGTTGCATATCCCATCCTGTTCAAAATACAACTCCTTTCGGGAAAATAAAAGCTTGCCTTTCTGCCTTGCCTTCCCCCGGGCTACGGGTGTGTGTGTGTCTGCAAGGAACGCTTTGAAAAAGAGTTGCATATCCCATCCTGTTCAAAATACAACTCCTTTTGGGAAAATAAAAGCTTGCCTTTCTGCCTTGCCTTCCCCTGGGCTACGGGTGTGTGTGTGTCTGCAAGGAACGCTTTGAAAAAGAGTTGCATATCCCATCCTGTTCAAAATACAACTCCTTTTGGGGAAAGAAAAGCTTGCCTTTCTGCCTTGCCTTGTGTGTGTGTCTGCAGGGACGCTCTGGGAAAGAGTTGCATATCCCATCCTGTTCAAAATACAACTCCTTTTGGGGAAAGAAAAGCTTGCCTTTGTGGCTTGCCTTGTGTGTGTGTCTGCAGGGACGCTCTGGGAAAGAGTTGCATATCCCATCCTGTTCAAAATACAACTCCTTTTGGGAAAATAAAAGCTTGCCTTTCTGCCTTGCCTTCCCCTGGGCTACGGGTGTGTGTGTGTCTGCAAGGAACGCTTTGAAAAAGAGTTGCATATCCCATCCTGTTCAAAATACAACTCCTTTTGGGGAAAGAAAACCTTGCCTTTCTGCCTTGCCTTGTGTGTGTGTCTGCAGGGACGCTCTGGGAAAGAGTTGCATATCCCATCCTGTTCAAAATACAACTCCTTTCGGGAAAATAAAAGCTTGCCTTTCTGCCTTGCCTTCCCCTGGGCTACGGGTGTGTGTGTGTCTGCAAGGAACGCTTTGAAAAAGAGTTGCATATCCCATCCTGTTCAAAATACAACTCCTTTTGGGGAAAGAAAACCTTGCCTTTCTGCCTTGCCTTGTGTGTGTGTCTGCCAGAGACGCTTTGGGAAAGAGTTGCATATCCCATCCTGTTCAAAATACAACTCCTTTCGGGAAAATAAAAGCTTGCCTTTGTGGCTTGCCTTGTGTGTGTGTCTGCAGGGACGCTCTGGGAAAGAGTTGCATATCCCATCCTGTTAAAAATACAACTCCTTTCGGGAAAATAAAAGCTTGCCTTTCTGCCTTGCCTTCCCCTGGGCTACGGGTGTGTGTGTGTCTGCAAGGAACGCTTTGAAAAAGAGTTGCATATCCCATCCTGTTCAAAATACAACTCCTTTTGGGAAAATAAAAGCTTGCCTTTCTGCCTTGCCTTCCCCTGGGCTACGGGTGTGTGTGTGTCTGCAAGGAACGCTTTGAAAAAGAGTTGCATATCCCATCCTGTTCAAAATACAACTCCTTTTGGGGAAAGAAAACCTTGCCTTTCTGCCTTGCCTTGTGTGTGTGTCTGCCAGAGACGCTTTGGGAAAGAGTTGCATATCCCATCCTGTTAAAAATACAACTCCTTTCGGGAAAATAAAAGCTTGCCTTTCTGCCTTGCCTTCCCCTGGGCTACGGGTGTGTGTGTGTCTGCAAGGAACGCTTTGAAAAAGAGTTGCATATCCCATCCTGTTCAAAATACAACTCCTTTTGGGGAAAGAAAACCTTGCCTTTCTGCCTTGCCTTGTGTGTGTGTCTGCAGGGACGCTCTGGGAAAGAGTTGCATATCCCATCCTGTTCAAAATACAACTCCTTTTGGGGAAAGAAAAGCTTGCCTTTGTGGCTTGCCTTGTGTGTGTGTCTGCCAGAGACGCTTTGGGAAAGAGTTGCATATCCCATCCTGTTCAAAATACAACTCCTTTTGGGAAAATAAAAGCTTGCCTTTCTGCCTTGCCTTCCCCTGGGCTACGGGTGTGTGTGTGTCTGCAAGGAACGCTTTGAAAAAGAGTTGCATATCCCATCCTGTTCAAAATACAACTCCTTTTGGGAAAATAAAAGCTTGCCTTTCTGCCTTGCCTTCCCCTGGGCTACGGGTGTGTGTGTGTCTGCAAGGAACGCTTTGAAAAAGAGTTGCATATCCCATCCTGTTCAAAATACAACTCCTTTTGGGGAAAGAAAACCTTGCCTTTCTGCCTTGCCTTGTGTGTGTGTCTGCCAGAGACGCTTTGGGAAAGAGTTGCATATCCCATCCTGTTCAAAATACAACTCCTTTCGGGAAAATAAAAGCTTGCCTTTCTGCCTTGCCTTCCCCTGGGCTACGGGTGTGTGTGTGTCTGCAAGGAACGCTTTGAAAAAGAGTTGCATATCCCATCCTGTTCAAAATACAACTCCTTTTGGGGAAAGAAAACCTTGCCTTTCTGCCTTGCCTTGTGTGTGTGTCTGCAGGGACGCTCTGGGAAAGAGTTGCATATCCCATCCTGTTCAAAATACAACTCCTTTTGGGGAAAGAAAACCTTGCCTTTCTGCCTTGCCTTGTGTGTGTGTCTGCCAGGGACGCTTCCTGATTTTCCCAAGACAACTTTGGGAAAGAGTTGCATATCCCATACTTTCCTGTAGAACTGGAAAGTACAGGTATCCCCTTGTAAATAAATAAAACTAACTAAATGTTATAGACTACGCTTTTGCAACAGTAAATTGGCCAGAATATAACACGTTGCCAATCAAGATTCAACAAATATTTCCCACCAGTAACACAACACCTAACCATCATCCCTTCTGTTACCTGAAAACACTCCCCTTGACATGAAGCGCTCAGCTGTACGCGGGTCTGGGGGAGCAAGTCCTAGTAGTGGTCAAGCCACGGCCAGGACACTGTGGGGGGCCAAAAAAGTTAAGGTGGGTCCCATACGTCTGGAACGGCGAACTATGGGAGTGGGTGGACTTGATGAAGAACCAGGCTGTTCTAATGCAGACAGTTCACAGGCATCCACCCGGAGCCGGCTGTCGCATGGAGCTGAGACAACTGGACGATCATTGGAACATACAGGTGTTGCCGTCGTGGAACTACAGGTGGTGGATAGTGAGGATATAGATAACCCCACCCCTCCACCCGCTACTGACAGTGAGGAGGAGGTAGAGGAGGTACTACCATCAAAACGTAGACTTCCTCATGCTGCTGAAAGGGTGCCCACGACTCCCATCTCTGAGGGCGTCGCCACAGTGGCTGTGGGGAGGCCAAGGTCATTTATTTGGGACCATTTCCATGTCCACTCTCAGAGTTCTACTTTGGCAGTTTGTAGACACTGTGGGGCAAATATCAGCAGAGGCAGAGACACGAGACATCTTGCGACCTCGGGTTTGAGCTCTCACATGAAGCGACACCATCCCTCCATTTCGCTGGGAGGGGGAACTGCAAGCCCTTCCAGTGGCAGCCTTAGCACGCAAAGTTCACCAGGTGAAGATAGTGGAAGGCGGACACAGTCCACCATGGAGGATTGGGCCATTCCATTACCCAGAAAGAAAACGGGGGAAACATTGCTCACACCCCAGCAGATAACCCAAACTGTGGGAGAGATGATTGCCCTAGATCACCATCCCTTCCGCCTGGTAGAACAAGAAGGCTTTGTACGCCTTATGAAACGACTGTGCCCCCGCTACAAAATCCCCTCCCTTCACACCTTTTCCAGAAAAGTAATCCCCGGCTTGTACGAGGGCTGTAAGGAACGCATTATCCAGATGTTGCGTAGCGCCATGGGAGGACACATCCATTTTACCTCTGATATTTGGTCAAGCTTGGGAGGAGGCCACTCCTACCTCTCTCTCACGGCACATTGGTGGGAGAAGGAAGGCACTATGGATACATCCCATCGTTGGGCACTCCTCGCATTGGAGGTAGTTGATCGTGATCACAAGGCAGAGACCATCTGCAACTATCTGGAAAACATGATGGGGGAATGGATGCAGTGTAGGCCGGAAGAAATGAGGAGGGGCTTTATGGTGACGGACGCAGGGAAAAATATGATCAAAGCGGTTGAAAGTGCCGGGTTTCAGAATGTGTCCTGCATGGCCCACTTGCTTCACAATACCGTCAAGGAAGGTTTAAAGAGCCAGGAAGAGCAGTCGGGCAGCAACACAAACATCTCCCTGCTGATCGAGCGCTGTAGAAAGATCGCGGGCTACTTCCACCGGAGCATCAAGGCAGCCCGGCAGCTGAGAGACAGGCAGAGCCTTGAAGGCCTCCCGCAGCACAAGCTGCTCCAGGACGTCTCGACTCGGTGGAATTCAACCTTAAAAATGCTCGAACGCATGGTCGAGCAGCAGAAGGCGGTACACGGCATCTCCCTCACTTTGGTTGCGCCTGTTAGCAAGCTTGTTCCAACTAAGCAAGAGTGGGACACCATCTCCCAGCTAGTAGACGTACTAAAGCCATTCAAACATGCCACTGAGACACTTTCGGAATCAAAAGCTCTTCTGAGCCAGGCAGTGCCCATGGTCTTGAGGCTAAGGAGGCACCTAGAAAGGCTTGGGGCCGGTCGAACAATGGACTCCCTGGCTGGACCGCTGACACCGCCGGTCCAGGAGGTGGTGAGGAGGTTGTCCTTTGCTGTACGGAAACGGCTAGAGCCACTTCTTTCCAGCAAGGTCCATATGCTGGCGGCCTTGTGTGATCCACGGCTAAAGTACAACGTCTGCCCAAAAGACTTTACCATGTGGAAGGCCCAACTTGTTGACCTTGTGAGGGAGGTCTTTGCTGCCAGGGTGGAGGAAACGGGCACAGCGGCCCCTCTTCCAGAACTGCCTGTCACCCCAAGCACTAGCGCTAGTGGCGAGACGGAAAGTCCCGCGGAGCCGGTAGGGGGTTGCCGTAGGGATACGGATCTCCAGCCGCGAACAGGAAACGTTTTCTTTGCAGAGACGGTGGCCATACTTGCCTGCTCTGAAGAATCCTCTTTGCTGGCTTCTGCTCAAAAGGTAGACTCGGCCGAATGCTCGGTCAACAGGTACTTTGAGGAGCCTCCGGAGATAATTTCTTGTGATCCATTGTCCTATTGGGCTTCACGCGAACACATGTGGCCGGATCTGTCGCACGTAGCCCGCCAGTTCCTCAGCTGTCCTCCCACCAGCGTCCAGAGCGAAAGGGTCTTCAGCATAGCGGGAGATGTAGTCACGCCCCACCGCAGCTTGCTGGACCCTCAAACAGTTGAGAAACTTGTTTTCCTGAAGGCCAACCTTCCTGTGTTGAATTTCCCAGATTTGGATTTTGAGACCGACTGCTCCTAGAGCAACAGTTCTCCTCCTTTAACCAACTCTGCTTCAGAGTAACTTTGGCCAATTTTTTGGGCGTCCGGGCGGGGGGGTGGCCCCTTTGGACTCTGTCCAACAACTCTCTCCTCTATCCTACAATGCTTTCCTCTCTCTTTTCCCTTCCTTTCTCCTCTTTTTCATCACTCGACGTTGCCCCACTGACGTTTTTGGGTTCATCCATCTCAAGGGGCCGTTTCACGAATCATGTAATCATGGAATCATAGAAAAGTAGAGTTGGAATAGAACTCATGGGCCATCGAGTTCTCCCCCAAGAAAGACGCAGGAAGTATCATTCAAAGCATCCCCGACAGATGGCCATCGAGCCAATGCTTAAAAGCTTCAAAAGAAGGGGCCTCCAACACAGTCCGGGGGAGACTGTTCCACTCCCGAACAACCATCGCGGAGAGAAGTACTATCTTTCATTTGTCCCTGTTGAACTTAATATACTTTTGGCCCATCTCTGTATTCGGAAGTTACAAAACGTTTTCTCTCATGTAATACTGGCTCTGTAGAGGTTGAAGGATATTCTGTGGAAAATTAGACCATAAAAGCCAAGGTAGATAATGCTTCCTCTTTGTGTTCTGTTCGGATTTCATTCAATTCCCTTTTTATTTGGGGGGGGGGGAAATATTACCATCACGAGCCATGACTGTTTGCTCTTCTACAGATCCTCGCAGCTCCTGTACAGAAAGAGCACTGTTATATTTGATGTGGATACTTCAGATAATCATTTCAGGTGTAGGAATACGCCAGACTCTCACTTTACAGAGGTATACTATCTGTCCATCTGAACCTTTGAGGATGTCTTTATCCACTGGAATTAATACACCTCGACTTGGGACAGAACTTCTCTAAATTGTCATCTTTCAGTGTCCCATTGTCTAGAGCGGGTGTGGTTGCCGCAGTGGTCATGGGACGGCCGCCTTTGGGTCCCCTAGCCCTCTGCCCGCTTACGCGGAGGGTGCCTTTATAACTCGGAGGGGGGAATCATCAAAGACAGTGGTACTCCTCCGCCTTTGCCAGCATTTCTCCAAATGGTTGTCTAGTGTCCCTTCTCCTTTATATGCCGTGGTCTACGCTGTGGTCGTTAAACGGCCGCTTTTGGGTCCCCTCCCCCTTTGACCTGGCACGCAGAGGGTGCCGTTCCCCCTTCAGGACGTGTGCCTTGCGGCTGCTTTAGATGTTTGGGCGCAGGTTACGCCGAGTGGGAATTGCCTTTTGCTGGCTTGTTGGGAAAACGATAGAAGAGGTACACGGCCTTCCCCTTGGGTGGTGGGGTGTTGCTGTGGGTAGAGGCTTAAATCGCAAAAACAAAAAACTTTGTGGGAGGGCCGTGCCGAATTCTCCGGGATGCATGCCGGCCAACTGTGGCCGGCTGTCTCAGGGTGGGGTCTTTGCTGCCCTTTGTTTTTTCCCCTTACTTTTCTTTTCTTTTTGCTGCCTCTCGGACTACGTGACGCCAGACTCTAGAGGTATATGCCCTTCCCCCTTCAGGGCGTGTTCCTTTGCGGCTGCTTGCAATGTGTGGGCGCAGGTTACCCAGAGTGGGAACTGCCTTTTGCTGGCTTGTTGGCAGGACGATAGAAGAGGTACACGGCCTTCCCCTGGGGTGGTGGAGTGTTGCTGTGGGTAGAGGTTTAAGTCGCAAAAACAAAAAACTTTGTGGGAGGGCCGTGCCGAATTCTCCGGGATGCATGCCGGCCAACTGTGGCCGGCTGTCTCAGGGTGGGGTCTTTGCTGCCCTTTGTTTTTTTCCCTTACTTTTCTTTTCTTTTTGCTGCCTCTCGGACTACGTGACGCCAGACTCTAGAGGTATATGCCCTTCCCCCTTCAGGGCGTGTTCCTTTGCGGCTGCTTGCAATGTGTGGGCGCAGGTTACCCAGAGTGGGAACTGCCTTTTGCTGGCTTGTTGGCAGGACGATAGAAGAGGTACACGGCCTTCCCCTGGGGTGGTGGAGTGTTGCTGTGGGTAGAGGTTTAAGTCGCAAAAACAAAAAACTTTGTGGGAGGGCCGTGCCGAATTCTCCGGGATGCATGCCGGTCAACTGTGGCCGGCTGGCTCAGGGTGGGGTCTTTGCTGCCCTTTGTTTTTTTCCCTTACTTTTCTTTTCTTTTTGCTGCCTCTCGGACTATGTGACGCCAGACTCTAGAGGTATATGCCCTTCCCCCTTCAGGGCGTGTTCCTTTGCGGCTGCTTGCAATGTGTGGGCGCAGGTTACCCAGAGTGGGAACTGCCTTTTGCTGGCTTGTTGGCAGGACGATAGAAGAGGTACACGGCCTTCCCCTGGGGTGGTGGAGTGTTGCTGTGGGTAGAGGTTTAAGTCGCAAAAACAAAAAACTTTGTGGGAGGGCTGTGCCGAATTCTCCGGGATGCATGCCGGTCAACTGTGGCCGGCTGGCTCAGGGTGGGGTCTTTGCTGCCCTTTGTTTTTTTCCCTTACTTTTCTTTTCTTTTTGCTGCCTCTCGGACTACGTGACGCCAGAGTCTAGAGGTATATGCAATTCCCCCTTCAGGGCGTGTTCCTTTGCGGCTGCTTGCAATGTGTGGGCGCAGGTTACCCAGAGTGGGAACTGCCTTTTGCTGGCCTTTGGGTAAAACGATAGAAGAGGGTGGAACGATTCAAAGTCTCCCATCACCCTGAGAGGCTGTGATTGACGCTATTGCTGCGGAACGGCCGCCTTTGGTTCCCCTTGCCCACTGTCCGCGCACACGGACGTTGCCGATTGCCCGTCAGGGCGTGTGCCTTTGCGGCTGCTTTCAAGGTGTTGGCAGAACGTTTCGCCGAGTGGTAAATGTTTTTTGCTGGCCTGTGGGTAAAACAATAGAAGAGGGTGGAATGATCAAAGACAGTGTTACAGTCTCCCATCACCCTGAGAGGTTGTGATTGACGCTGTTGCTGCGGAAAGGCCGCCTTTGGTTCCCCTTGCCCACTGTCCGCGCACACGGACGTTGCCGATTGCCCGTCAGGGCGTGTGCCTTTGCGGCTGCTTTCAAGGAGTGGGCGCAAGTTCCGTCTCGTGGAAACTGTTTATTGCTGGTCTGTTGGTAATAACGAGGGTGGAGTGATCACAGACTGTGGGACAGTGTCCCATTCACCTTAAAAGGAAGTGTACTCAACGATGTGGCGGCAGAACGGCCGCCTTTGGTTCCCCTTGCCCACTGTCCGCGCACACGGACGTTGCCGATTGCCCGTCAGGGCGTGTGCCTTTGCGGCTGCTTTCAAGGAGTGGGCGCAAGTTCCGTCTCGTGGAAACTGTTTCTTGCTGTTCCCCTCGCCCTCTGGCCGCGCACGCGGAATCACTGAAAGAAGTGGGACACCTTGGCCTTTACCACTTCTCAAAATTGTCTTCTTTTACTGTACCATTGCCTTGTGCGGGTGTAGTCGAGAGCATGTGATGATAATCTTACGCAGAGTAAGAAGTAGAGAATCAATCCACTCAGAATCTCTTTTGCTATTAAAAACAATTACTTAATAATGCCTTCATGTTTCCTTTGGAATCCACATTTCTGCTTTGTTTCTACTTTGAATTACTTTCTACTACATAACACATTATATCTTTCATAATTGTACTTCCTCAAGTTTACTTAAACTGTATGTATACCAACCAACTGAAGTCATTTCCCTCTATCCAGGTCATCTGCAGGAGAACTTTAATAACCCCTGAAGAACACACTAGTCTTACCTGCAGTGGAACTGCATGGAAACATGTGCCTAACATCAGAGCCTTAAAACCTTCCCCCTCCAAAAAGCATTATAGGTCTGTGTGGTCGTTTGTAGCCTATTTAAGAATAGCTTGACAGGCCAATAGTATTTCGCACTGTATAGTTTTTTAACTGTCAAACTACCTCCTCTTCAGTCCTCGGACTCGAGCCGTGTTTTTACACCACTGTTTTTTAAGCTGGTAATGCTGTATGCTGACTGTGACTTCAGTTATATCTTATGTCTTATTGACCCAACATGAACACAGAAGAGTCTCACTGATCAAAGCCAAACGGGCCTACCACTGCTGAAATAAGCAGATTTCTTGGATTGGACTTGTTGAAGAAAAGCATATAACACATCATATCAGGTTATTATTATCCAAATAAAGCACCATAAATGCATGTTATACAACCAAGGAGACATAAGAAGTCGTTCTATATGCTGAAATGATATGTTGCTATTGCTTACTTTATGAATTTAGCTTCAAAATATCACAATATAATGGAATCATTGACTACAGAAATGGCTAGATTTTTCCAGAGGATAGACGGTTTGCTGTTATGGAGTGTATCTTTGTGTCATGGGTTGTGGTGTGTGGGCGTGGGGCCGGCCAACGGTGGCCGGCCCCCCGGGTCTGATGGGCTTGGGCCCACATTTTGAAAGCAGACGTGAAGAAAGCATGCCCTTCCCCCTCTGGGTTCAGCGGTGTGGGCGTGGGGCCGGCCAACGGTGGCCGGCCCCCCGGGTCTGAGGGGCTTGGGCCCACATTTTGCAAGCAGACGTGAAGAAAGCATGCCCTTCCCCCTGTGGGTCCAGCGGTGTGGGCGTGGGGCCGGCCAACGGTGGCCGGCCCCCCGGGTCTGAGGGGCTTGGGCCCACATTTTGCAAGCAGACGTGAAGAAAGCCTGCCCTTCCCCGTGGGTTGCGGCGTGTGGGCGTGGGGCCGGCCAACGGTGGCCGGCCCCCCGGGTCTGAGGGGCTTGGGCCCACATTTTGCAAGCAGACGTGAAGAAAGCATGCCCTTCCCCCTGTGAGTCCAGCGGTGTGGGCGTGGGGCCGGCCAACGGTGGCCGGCCCCCCGGGTCTGAGGGGCTTGGGCCCACATTTTGCAATCAGACGTGAAGAAAGCCTGCCCTTCCCAGTGGGTTGCGGCGTGTGGGCGTGGGGCCGGCCAACGGTGGCCGGCCCCCCGGGTCTGAGGGGCTTGGGCCCACATTTTGCAAGCAGACGTGAAGAAAGCCTGCCCTTCCCCGTGGGTTGCGGCGTGTGGGCGTGGGGCCGGCCAACGGTGGCCGGCCCCCCGGGTCTGAGGGGCTTGGGCCCACATTTCCTTTTTTTTGGTCTTCTCTCTCTTTCTCTGGGAAGGGTGCCGGCCAACGGTGGCCGGCCTAGTATTTTAAAGTGTGGGCCTTTTTGGCGGTGGCTTTTTCTGTCTTTTCTTTGGTCTTTGCTGCCTCTCGGCCTACGTGGCCGAGTTTCCCCGATGTACCGCCTCTCTCTTCTCTCGCCGGCTGTCGTTCTTTAGCCCTTTATGCTATTTTGCACAGAAGCCTCCTTTGGGGCGGTGTCCTCTGGTTTTTTTTTTCTCTCTCTCTCTCTCTCAGGGATGCGTGCCGGCAAACAGTGGCCGGCCCGGCTTAATGTATGGGCCTTGTCGCCTGTGGCTTTTTTCTTTCTTTTCTTTTCTTTTCTTTTCTTTTTGCTGCCTCTCGGCCTACGTGGCCGAGTTTCCCCCGATGCACCGCCTCTCTCTTCTCTCTCGGCTGTCGTTCTTTACCCCTTTATGCGAGTTTGCACCGAAGCCTCCTTTGGGGCGGCGGCCCCTCTTTCTTCCTGTCTGGGAATCGTGCCGGCCAACGGTGGCCGGCCTAGTATTTTATAGTGTGGGCCTTTTTGGCGGTGGCTTTTTCTGTCTTTTCTTTGGTCTTTGCTGCCTCTCGGCCTACGTGGCCGAGTTTCCCCCGATGCACCGCCTCTCTCTTCTCTCTCGGCTGTCGTTCTTTACCCCTTTATGCGAGTTTGCACCGAAGCCTCCTTTGGGGCGGCGGCCCCTCTTTCTTCCTCACAGGGAAGCGTGCCGGCCAACGGTGGCCGGCCTAGTATTTTATAGTGTGGGCCTTTTTGGCGGTGGCTTTTTCTGTCTTTTCTTTGGTCTTTGCTGCCTCTCGGCCTACGTGGCCGAGTTTCCCCCGATGCACCGCCTCTCTCTTCTCTCTCGGCTGTCGTTCTTTACCCCTTTATGCGAGTTTGCACCGAAGCCTCCTTTGGGGCGACGGCCCCTCTTTCTTCCTGTCTGGGAATCGTGCCGGCCAACGGTGGCCGGCCTAGTATTTTATAGTGTGGGCCTTTTTGGCGGTGGCTTTTTCTGTCTTTTCTTTGGTCTTTGCTGCCTCTCGGCCTACGTGGCCGAGTTTCCCCCGATGCACCGCCTCTCTCTTCTCTCTCGGCTGTCGTTCTTTACCCCTTTATGCGAGTTTGCACCGAAGCCTCCTTTGGGGCGACGGCCCCTCTTTCTTCCTGTCTGGGAATCGTGCCGGCCAACGGTGGCCGGCCTAGTATTTTATAGTGTGGGCCTTTTTGGCGGTGGCTTTTTCTGTCTTTTCTTTGGTCTTTGCTGCCTCTCGGCCTACGTGGCCGAGTTTCCCCGATGTACCGCCTCTCTCTTCTCTCGCCGGCTGTCGTTCTTTAGCCCTTTATGCTATTTTGCACAGAAGCCTCCTTTGGGGCGGTGTCCTCTGGTTTTTTTTCTCTCTCTCTCTCTCTCTCAGGGATGCGTGCCGGCAAACAGTGGCCGGCCCGGCTTAATGTATGGGCCTTGTCGCCTGTGGCTTTTTTCTTTCTTTTCTTTTCTTTTCTTTTCTTTTTGCTGCCTCTCGGCCTACGTGGTCGGGTTTCCCACGATGCACCGCCTCTCTCTTCTCTCGCCGGCTGTCGTTCTTTACCCCTTTATGCGATTTTGCACAGAAGCCTCCTTTGGGGCGGCGGCCCCTCTTTCTTCCTCACAGGGAAGCGTGCCGGCCAACGGTGGCACGCCTAGTATTTCAACGTGTGGGCCTTGTCGGCCTACGTGGTCGACGTGTTTCCCACGATGCACCGCCTCTGTCTTCTCTCGCGGCTGTCGTTCTTTACCCCTTGGTGCAATCTTGCACAGAACCCTTCTTTGGGGCGGCGGCCTCTATTTCTTCCACTCAGGGAAGCTTGCCGGCCAACGATGGCCGGCCTAGTATTTCAGTGTGTGGGCCTTGCCGGATGTGGCTTATTATTTCTTTTCTTTTATTTTCATGAAATCAGCGGGGGAGGATGGGCGGGTTGTGTTTCCACAGAACACCACTCAAAGAAACAGTTAGCGGTATCCTATACTGTTCTAAATTGCTCGACAACATAATGATAGAATCATAGAAACATGGCACCAAACATCATATAATCATAAAGCTAGAAGAGACCATCCAGTCCAACGCCATTCTGCCATGCAAAAACAATATACAGTAGAGTCTCACTCATCCAACACTCGCTTATCCAATGTTCTGGATTATCCAACTTATTTTTGTAGTCAATGTTTTCAATATATTGTGATATTTTGTTGCTAAATTCGTAATTACTACGTAATATTACTGCGTATTGAACTACCTTTTCTGTCTAATTTGCTGTTAAACAAGATTTTTTGGGGCTTAATTTGAAAAATAACCTAATTTGCTGTTCAAAAGGCTTTTCCTTAATGTCTCCTTATCATCCAACATATTTGCTTATCCAACGTTCTGCTGGCCCGTTAATGTTGGATAAGCGAGACTCTACTGTATCCAGAAATATCTGGTGCTGTAACCGATATATCATTTACCGTCCCGGAATACTAGCCAGATGGCCCATGAATGGTCACAAAAGTCATAGAAATATGGTCACAGAAGTCATGGAATAATAGAAACATGGTCCCTAAAGTCATAGACTCAAAGAACCAAGTAACAGAATCATCCCAAAAGTCCTAGAATCCTAAAATGATAGAATCATAGAGTCATGGCGCCAAACATCATAGAATCATAAAGGTAGAAGAGACCATCCAGTCCAATGCTATTCTGCCATGCAAAAGCAATATAACACTCTTGCAGGCTTCATCATTACTGGATCCGTCCTTCAGGACTTTTGCAAACGTTGGATGTGCAATGTTGCTATTTCATCCAAGGCAGAAATTCAACTCATTCTTGGATGGACAAACAGAACCACAACTGCTAACGTTCCCTTAAGGCAGTGTTTCTCAACCTGTGGATCTCCAGGTGTTTTTACCTACAAGTCCCAGAAATCCCAGCCATTTTACCAGCTGTTAGGATTTCTGGGAGTTGAAGGCCAAAACATCTGGGGACCCACAAGTCGAGAACCACTGCCTCAAGGGAGAAACTGTGGCATTACCTCCGAAGTTAAAAAATTGGAAAAACCAAACTCTTCCTTGAAAAGCTGTGATTGTCTAGACATGTGGGGGTTAAATCTAGGGCAAAGGAGGGTAAAAATAGATGGGAGGGTCCAATGTGAAAGGTTTGGAACCCCTCCCCTTATATATAAAACAAAGACTCCGCCTCCAATATGTGGCATTCAGTGTGTGTCCACACCAGGGTAGAATTGGCACCATGCTCTCCAGATCAGCCATGCACGTGCCACATTATGCCCCTTCCATGTTCAGGGAGTTTGACAGATGGAAGGGCTATCTGAGCCTTGCGAAAGTGGTTACGGAGATCATCGCGGAACGCAAGAAGGTCCCATTTCCATCTCAGAGTTGGGACACAATGGAGTACGACATGCAGCTAGTCCTCAACGAGGACAACTTTGAAACAGCATCACAATGGGTTAATGGAAGCAGTTCCAGCAGCAAGAGCTCCAAAGGTAGTGCCAATGGCCAGGCTTCCCAAAACAAGGAGATTTGCAATTTCTGCAAACACAACGGGGAATCCAAGCAGGTCTATTCGTCCCACCGGCTGAAGGGGATGGACGGCACCGTGGAGTGCCCCATCTTGCGCAAATACACCTGTCCGCTCTGCGGTGCCACGGGCGAAAAGGCCCATACTTTAAAATACTGCCCACTGAGCCAAGGGAAGAGGTCGCTGTATCGCAAGTGCGGACGTAACTCGGCTGGACGCAAGGTGAGGAGATAAGAAGATCAGGAGAAGACCGAAGCATTTATTCTTAGTTTTAGTTTGACTTTGTAAAAGAACAACATTTGATTTCGAGCATCATTAACACTCTTTACATTTCCTCCCACTTTGTTTCAGGTTTGGAGAATGGAAGCCCAATTCTCTTAGACTACATTTGTGAGTCCAGAAATGTTTTTTTATGTATATTGTTGCCTTCTTTCACATTTGTTGTACCTAGGTTAATTATATTGTGTTTCTTTTAGATGTGTCAGTTGCCTAGTGTGATGACTCATGGGCCCTGCAGTCCTATTCCTGACAGTATTGTGGCAGATGAGGAGGAAAATATGGAGTTTTCCCCAGATTTCCGGTCGGAGTCAGAGCCTTGGCAGCTGCCTGAAGTTCTAGTCCAAGAACCAATTAAACCTGACCTTGGTGGGAACTCTCCCCCTTATGGGAGAAAACAGGCTTACACGACTGATAGAGGATCGAGAGAAAAATTTAGAAGTAGTGCTCGCCTTGCTGCCAAATATGCCACTGATTAGAAGTATTTCCCCTGAGAAAATACGGGGAGTCTTGCACCTGCAAGCTGGTTTCCTTCGCTCCCTGTTCTCTAGGGAAAGTGATTGTTGTTTGGGGAAACGAGACCCAATATAGGGAAATTGCGCGAAGGATTCCTTGCGGAGTCAATTCGTCAGCTCCTGGAGAGAGGTCATGTGTGTGTGGACTTCGAATCCTGTTCCTTGCCTCCTGAATCTAGTTCCAAGCCTTGTCCTCGTCTCACGGATTTACCACAGATCTTGTTCCATGCTTCAAGTTGCTTTGCCTTTAGCCACAGCTCCAGCCACGTTCCAAGTAACTTTCAGCCTTGTGTCAAGCTTCATTGGATTCAAGACTTTTTCTGTTTTCCCAACGCTTTGCTTGGCAAAGCGTGTGTTGCGGTTATTGGATTATAATCTTTGGACTCTAATATTTCATATTGGACAATAATCTGCTGGACTATATTTGGCCTCATTTGAAAGGTCTGCTTCTGAACTTTATTCTACACTTGTTTTTATTGACTTTATATATTCCTTTAATAAAGATATTAGATAGAATCTGGCCTCAGTGTATGGTTATTGGTGCCCAGCAGCCTAGATCCTGACACCTTGTATCATGCTTTTTTATACATATAATCATGTTTTTTACATATGTAATATCACGTTCCTTTGACATCTGTAATTGCCTTATATCATATTTTATATTGTGTTTTATATATGCAGTTACTTTACATGTTTCTTTTATGTATGGATGTATAATTTTTACATGTTTAATTATATTATTTGCAACTATAATTGCCTAATATCATGCTTCTTTTATATATGCAATGACATCATGTTTATTTAACGTATATAAGTGCCTTATATCATGTCCGGGTTATCATGTGTGTCTCCAGAGGGATGCAGCCCTATCCTTTGCAGGGAAAATATAGAAATATCTTCTAAATGGCTACTGTCTAGAATTTTGTTTTGTAAAGAAAGGAAAAGTTTATATGCTATTGGAAAGAAAGATACTATTTTATGTTTAAATTTTGGAAAGGAATAGAATTGGTTATTATTACTGTGGTCTAACCTTCAATTGTTTGCAAGTTGTTCTAAAGTTTGGATCGTAGAGTTTAATAAACAGAGTTTATGGTTTTGGCATCAAAACTGTTCATGTTGTGCTTAAATGGGATTGAATTTTCTTTAATTTGTGGCCCATAATAGGCTGGTTATAAGCCTGATCTGGAAGGCAGCCAAGGCAAAGACCATTGAGCTGCTGAACTTGCAGACTGAAAGGTCCCAGGTTCAAATCCCGGGAGCAGAGTGAGCGCCCGCTGTTAGCTCCAGCTTCTGCCAACCTAGCAGCTTGAAAACATGCCAATGTGAGTAGATGAATAGGTACCGCTGTGGCGGGAAGGTAATGGCACTCCATGTAGTCATGCCGACCACATGACCTTGGAGGTGTCTATGGACAACACTGGCTCTTGGGCTTAGAAATGGAGGTGAGCACAACCCCCAGAGTCAGACATGACTGAACTTAACGTCAAGGGATACCTTTACACACACACATATGCAGGGACTACACCAATTTAACAAAGTTTCAGCCACAAGTAGAGCAATGACTTTCACAGTAAAGACAACCCAATTTAACAGGAAATAAGACTTTCAAACCAGGAACAGATTTCTGCAATTATTAAAAAATGGTTCATTATAAAAGCTATGAAAATTTGCCAAAAATCAGAGGATAAGGGAAACGTTCCACATTTTGGTGAGCTATCAGTGTTAAATGTGTTCTACCACTGTACCAAGTTTGAAGAAGATCACTCAAAAAATGAGGGCGGGAGAGCCCCCTAAGTCCCCCCCCCTTCGGGCTGTTTTTGGGCCACCGCGCATGCGCGTCCGCCATTAACGAATTAATTTAGAAAATAACGAATTTTCGTTAATTTCGAAAAATTTTGGGGGCCAAATTCGTTATTACCAACAAAAACGAAAAACTGCCCCCTCTAGTTTTGAAACGAGTTTAGAATCAAATTTTTCATGGATCGATCAAGCCTACTGCAAACATATGAGGGGAAATTCATATATAAAATTAATGTATATAGATAGATACACATATAAAGGTACATAGAGACTGCAAAAGCTTGCAAGGGGTTAATGCCTATATATCTGTAAGAGAGTTTAACAAATATATCAGGGGAAAATGCTTTCATAAGATTAATGAATATATATTTTTCTTCTTCCTGACTTGCAAGGGTGTCTCTCTTTTCAAAACATTCCCTTGCTTAAGAGCGAGGGAGGTTTTGCAAAAGTAAACACACCGATAAGGGAGGATAAGAGAGAAATACATCACATATTGCAAGCAATAGCCTGTAGGCTACATTGCCGGCCTTGACCTTGACCCGATTATAAGCCAGGGGAGGCTTTTTCAGCTCATAAATAAGGGCTGAAAAACTCGACTTATCTTCGAGTATATACGGTAGTAGATGTTTGAGCTAGAAAGGGGAGGTGGCAATCCTGTGTGATTGGGCTGATTAAATTTTCAGTCTTCTTTCATGACAGAACCCCATGAAATGATACCCAAAGAAGTTGATTCCACCCGCTTTCCCCACAAATGGGATGAAGTCCTTAGTCTTCCCTCTGCTTTCACTTTACACCTATAGTTTACAAAATTATGATTTTCCTATGAGTTTTAACTACTAGGTATGTTAGATAATACATTAGAAATTCTTAGAATAATCAGTGCTTACATTTTAATTGCTTAGCCACAGTATGTCAAATCCCATTAATGAAAATTATGTTAAAATATGAATATTATCACCAAGCTAGATTGTGCTAACATTGTAAAGATTGCAATCCAAACAACAAGTAATGCTGGATCTGCACTGTCATATAATCCAGTCTCCAAATCCAGAATATTTTATTTGAACTGGATTGTATGAGTTTACACTGCCATATAATCTGATTCAAAACAGATAATCTGGATTCAGAAACTGGATTACATGGTAGTATATATAGGGCCTTAGTCAGCACTGCTGAACTCAGTGACGTTCAAATCTGAGAAATATAGCCTATTACAGACAACAGAACAGAAAAGACTTTTAGGAACTCAATCAAGGTATTAATTCTGATAAATGTAAATTATAAACTAACAAGCAACAGACTTACAGCAATTACAGGTTTCTTCTCCCAACCTGATTGTCAACACATCATTACAAAATGAATGAACACATGCATGAGATTAGATGATTTCATTAGTAGAAGCAAGCATAAATTGATTTAAGGAACTAACCACCTGTTGAAGAAGGTGTAATTTGTTAATAAAATCTTTTCAAGAGATGCAGCAAACACTTTGGGAAGAAGATATACATTCAAGTAGTTACCTGTGCATTTCTTTATATTGCTATTTCTTTTTCCATGAGAACCCAACTTGCATCCAAAATTTTCTTCCCAGAATTCTGCAAACCACACATTCCTTCTGTTATTTGCCAGAGTTCTGCTTCTAAAATACCTGTCGAAACCTAGATTAAAAATACATACATACACAAAGAAAAAGCATTGAAATTCATTTTAATGAGTAAAGTGAAATTCTCATGGGTTGGCTTGGAGGTTTTTTTTTTAATATCAAACAAATCTGTGTCATATTACAGTAGAGTCTCACTTATCCAAGCTAAACGGGCCGGCAGAAGCTTGGATAAGCGAATATCTTGGATAATAAGGAGAGATTAAGGAGAAGCCTATTAAACATCAAATTAAGTTATGATTTTACAAATTAAGCACCAAAACATCACGTTATACAACAAATTTGACAGAAAAAGTAGTTCAATATGCAGTAATGCTACGTAGTAATTACTGTATTTATGAATTTAGCACCAAAATATCATGATGTATTGAAAACATTGACTACAAAAATGGCTTGGATTATCCAGAGGCTTGGATAAGAGAGGCTTGGATAAGTGAGACTCTACTGTAATTCTTTATATCAAAACCAGACTGAACATTCAGTAAGATACAGTTGAAGCTAAGTCATGCCTACAAAAAAGAACATCCCAGCAACTATAGACCATGGTTTGCCACAAAAGGAAAAAGAGTAGCTCCTCCTACTCTCTGTGCCTTCCCTTTCTAAATGGCTGCAAGAAGTGAAACTTTTCACTTACGTTTTTGATTATGTCACTCACTTCTGACAGTTATATAGTCAGTCTTACTATGGTTTATTTTAAACAAGGCAAAATAAAAATGGACAAAGAAGATGCCTTGCTTCATCAAAATATACAATTATCTTTCAGTGCACAAGATAATTCATATATCTGGTCTAGTATTGCCAACTCAGACTAATAGAAGCTTATTAAAGTTTCAAGAAGAATTATTTCCTAATCCTATCTGGTAATCTCTGCTATTCCCTAATAATCTCCCTTCAAAGTACATGCAATCCTGCCTCGTTTCTACAAACAGACTTAGGGATACCTAAGAATAATCATTGTTTAGGGTTTGGATATATTAAACTAGGATTAATTTAAAACAGAAGTGGAAGCTCCCAATCTCATTTTTATCGTCATGCTGGAAGAGGAGGAAAAATGTGTGAATCCAAATCCAGGACCAACCCAACAACAGTAAGAAATGGTTCTTACTATCTAATACATTGATTTTTTTGCTGGGAAGTATAAAACTTACATTGTGCATTTATGCAATTCACAAAACCTGTTATTTATTTAAAAGAAGAGAAGAAATAGTGCTAATAAGAACAGTAGTTGTGGTGATGTGATGGTGATGAACCTATCAATCTAGATATTGGGAGACATTTATTAGATGAAGAAGGATTAATTGTCATGGAAATTAAGGTTCAACTATTAGTGTGATATATAGCCCATTTTAAACATATTCTACATTGTGTGAACAAATTCAAAGACTTGCTCTGTTCTGAGTGGCAACAGATCTCAATGATTTCACAATGGACCTTGCTCATTGGCTGATCATCTGATTGTGTTAACTGGGTATTTTGCCATTGAGCTATGTTATTCTTCCATATGAAAATGTAGCTGTGCTCTTTGGTCTAAGTGAGTGTAAGTGAGGTACTAATTAGTTCTTCAATGAGAATTTTATATGCCTTTGATTTTATATGTTTTAAATGTACCTTGTCGTATTTTTTGGTGTACTTTGGGCTTGGTCCCCATGTGAACTGCACCAAGTCCCTTTGGGGAGAAGAAGAAAGTTGTTGTTGTTGCTGCTGCTGCTGTTATTTACATACTGGTGATGTGATTGACTCTACCTCTACGCAGGCATTTTTTCTTGTTGTGTGTAAAGCAAAAAACTGTGTAAAAGGAAATTGATAGCCACATAAGACCTGTCCTCTAATATCATATACTCCAGAGCAGCATTCCAGATCTTTAGATATTGAAAGGAGAGGGCTGAAAGTGTATCTGTAATAATGCCATGGTGGTTACTAACATGATGACAACCTAGTGAGAAGATCTAGAACAGCAGTTCTCAACCTGTGGGTCCTGAGATGTTTGGGCCTTCAACTCTCATAAATCCTAACAGCTGATAAACTGGCTAGGATTTCTGGGAGTTGTAGGTCAATACACCTGGAGATCCACAGGTTGAGAACCACTGATCTAGAATGTTGCCAGGGCTTACTCATATGGCTCACACCCAGAGCCACACACAAGTGCTTGTGGAAGGCTATTTTACATGTCATAATAATGTGTATTATGAAATAGATATACAATAACATTAAAGGATATTTTCTTAGCAGTTTAACATTCATGCTAATGGTTTCCACATTCATTCAGTTACTTCAAAATGTGGACAAGGATGGTTTGTCCCACTTCTGGACATAAGCAGTAGACAAATAAATTGTCAGAAGGAAACTGCCAATGGAGAAGAGGTGACAGCATAGGACAGATCATTGCAGGAAATGATGTGATTGGTGAATTAAAAAAATGGGCAGGGCTCTGGGTAGGACAAGGCATCCCATATACAGAAAACAAGGCTTATAAATATAGCTGGCTGTAGATATTCCATTTTATTTTGCTTTGTCTCAGAGAAGTCATAAATTGGAAACACAATGTAATCTGCTTCAGACAACTGGCTTCAGAAAGCATTTCACTCAGTAATTATACATGAGGGAATTAAAAGATAATGCAGCTGAAGGAAACACAAGACAAGTATAATTCAAAATCTCTATAGCCATCAGGATACCATAAAAGAGGGCTTAACACACTGAATTCCCTCCAGCACTGAGCTCAAAGTAATATAAAATTTGCACTTTAAGGATTCTAGTATCTCATTGTCACAAGAGTCAATAGGATAATCCTACCGTCAATGGAAGCTCTTTTGGGCAAAATGGTGACTGCCCCTTCTGCAATCTCTTCTTGCTGATAAACAGGTGAGATTTTAGACCCCCAGCTGTCTGAGCCGATCCAAAGGAAATGTCCACTTTGATTAGCTCTCCTGGCTGCTTCCAATATTCTCCTGTAAAACAAAACAAGAGACAAAAACAAGTGGTCCTTTTAAAATGTACACTGAAAACCATTTCTCATACAAGATCCATAAAATGAATTGCTTTTATGGAGTTCATCAAACATTCTTTATGACAGAATGAAGTATCTTCCTTCTCGAAACAGGGTACAGCTTCACGTCTTTAATATGATAATATGGTAACATGGTAATTTGCATCAACCTTTCCTCCTTGCTCTTTTTAACATGCTCCCATATATCATTCTTATTTGCTTCATTTCTTTCAGTGCCAAAAGTTACAAGAGTTGCAAGTGAAGTTCTTTCAAGTCAGGAAGGAGTACAAACTGTGTACTCATACTAATCCACTAAAATGACAGGTGTTTTTTTTCAAAGCCACCCAAACATCTCTCAGTGATCTCACAAAAGATCTTAAATCAAAACCTGATCCAAAGGAGAACCTCTTGTCCATGCCTGCTGACTTCCAAAACAATGCCTGCAAAAAGGACCTTGCAACGTTTGAATGACAAAGGAAATATGTGGAACATCCCTCCCACCTTCTCTGTCATCCTGGTGTTAGTTTTCTACCCTGACCAACCATAAAGAAAGTGATTTCATTATTCCATGAACATTTGATCCAAATGTCAGGCCCTTTCTACACTGTCCTTATATACCAGGATCTGATCCCAGATTATCTATATATCACAGATTATCTGGCAGTGGGGACTTGTATAATCCAGTTCAAAGCAGATAACCTGGGATCAGATCTTGGGATATAAGGACCGTGTAGAAGGGGCCTCAAAGTCATGAAGACAAATATTCATTTTTGTCTATCCCTCCATACCATCTCTATGGTTCATCTCACACTTGTCCTTTCCTGATAGCTAAGCAAAAAGATGAGAGGACTTCTTTTTGTAGGGGAAAGAAAATTGTTGTGACACCATCTCAGAAAAACAAAAATTGATGGTTATGTTTTCTCGAAGTGATCACATTCTTTTTGAGGAATAAATTAGATTTTTCTAACTTCTCCCCCCCGCAACTCCCCAAATTTGGATATTTACCAGGATAATTCAAGCAATGCTTAGGAAAACCAACTGCTCTCTAAGCCACCAATTTGTCATCCATGGCAACCTAGAAGTTATTAGATTTCACTACAGCTTATATGAGATATAAAAACAACATTTTGTCTTCCCGTCCATCTGAGGATTGCGGGAGGTTCTATATTAGCATCAAACCGGAAGCTCATTAAGACAAGCAGTATGTGTGGAACAAAAAATCACTCTCAACAAGGTGCACATCGTAAATAAAGGGTGCTGGGGGGGGGGGGGGGTACATACCTGATATCATCTTCATTGGCGAACATGATTACTGCCCGAGCATTCGGTGTCTCCATCAAGCGCTTGATGATCTTATCAAATTCTCCTGGTCTTGGTTCACGGGGGATTTTCAGAGACTGAGCAATGCAAACACCACCTAAGGATTGAAGGGGAAATAAAAAAGGAAAAGCTAATTGGTGACAAGCTATAAAATATACTTGGCACATTTCACCATTTCTAATTTACAATGAAAACAGCACAGTGGCTTTATGAGAGACAAGCGAGCCAGAAATATTTAGAAATGCAATCTTGTAACTGTAGTACGCCCACCGCAATCCACCAAAGTAAACCTTATATGGCAGCCAAATATTCCAAAGGCCTCAGGTTTTTAATAGAATTGTAGACTTGCTTTTGTGATAGAAGAAACACTGTGTATCAAAAGTTTCCTTGGCATTTCTGTCACGTTGTGCTGAATACCTTAACTTATTAGACACGACAATGAGAATGTGTTTCATATAAAAAAATTACAATGGGGACAGTTGGGCGGCAGTGAGCTTGTATGCTTCTCTTGGGAGCCATAGCCTTATCTATTCCAATTGCTAACTACAGCAGTTTAATTAAATTGCCTTCGTGATTTAAGTATCTTATTAAGGTTGTGTTCGGTCATCAATGAAAAAATGGGATATTACTCACAGGTGAAATAGCATGGCAGCAGTCAGGGGGAGTAGCAGTTTTGATGGGAGCCTGATAGTGCATTGACACTGTAGAATTAATGCAGTTTGACACCACTTTAACTGCCAAATCTCAATGCTATAGAATCATAGCTACAGGGTCTTTCACATTTTCTAATAAATAGTGCTGGTGCCTCACCAGACTCTAAATTCCAGAATTCCATAGATCTAGCCTTCACAGTTAAAGTGGTGTCAAACTGCATTAATTCTGTAGAGTAGATGCAACCAGTGAAAGACACTCTTTAGTGTCTCCCTTTACATTTTCCTTATCTCCCAGAAATCGATTGAGTTTGCATTTACCTAAAGTCTTTTGCCTCAGAAATCTGCACCTTTTCAAGATTTATAATGGGGTTTGACAAAGAAAAATGCACATAAACTTCCAGGAACCTTTGGCAAATGACTGTGATTAAAATATGTCTTCTTTTTAATGTATAATACTTCAGTTCAGTGTTTCTCAAACTGTGCTCCTCCAGGTGTTTTGGACCTCATCTCCCAGAAATCCTAGCCAATCTACCAGCTTTTAGGAGATGAAACTGAAGTTCAAAACATCTGGAGGAGGAGCACAATTTGAGTAAAATAAGATGTATATTAGGAAAATACATTCCAGCATTTTGAAAACCTGGCCACACTTATTTCTAAATAAAATTGTTCAAAATCCTATAAAAGACCAGGATGGGGGGAGAACATTTGTAGGATCATGGAAAATAAAATGAAAATGCGACTGGTGATTTCTTTTATCTCAGCTTACCAGATGTGAAACATATAAGGGCATTAGCAATAGATAACAGAAAAAAACAATGCAACAAAAGAGAAGAATACATTGAGGGAAACGCTGTCACAGATGCCTTTTACATTTTAGCCCCAGCCTGGGTTCCACTTCCACTGTGTACATTGGGACTGCATTCCAAAAGTTAGCAATGAAGAAGACAGATACATATCTAACTAGCTTAGTACTCCTTCCACAGTGCTGAGTAATTTTAAGAAATGTAATTAAAACAAAACTCCAGAGAGCATTGTCATCAAGTATAAAAGGTCTCCAAGATCCAAGTGTCAAAAATCTTCACACTATGCTGACACCCATGTTAATATTTAAATATTTTGCTGACAAAATGTGGAATGGGGCTAATTAGAAATGAGAATGGGTACACAGTTTCTATATGTGGACCATTAGAAACTATCCAGCTTACTGGAAAAAGAAGTACAGTGTTTCAATAAGACCATATTTCATGTAATACTGATATTAATACAGCAAATTTATTCTAACTCAATGTGATGCAAAGCAGAGGTGGGAACTGTGTGGTCCTCTATGTGTTGCTGATCTGCAACTTCCAGAATTCTTCACCATTGCCATTATTGGTCAGGACTTCTGAAAATTCAGTTGTATCTAGAGGCCACATAATTGGAACCCTGGCTGGAAAGAAACTTCAAACATTTGAAAAGTCTGAATCAGCTCTCATATTCAGACTTTTAACAACTGTCTCCATATTTGTACTCCAGCAAAGAAACGATTTAGAATTGATTTTACCAGAACCTTCTACTCATTAATGAATAAACTGGAAGGTTACTAGCAGTACAAAATGAGAATTCCAGACATAGGATTATTAAGAAGAAAAGTATCAATAAGGAAACTGGCTTTATAACGGCTTGATATATTTATAACGGCTTGGTCTATTTGCAATACTGTATTCTCCATCTCAAAAGATATTGCTTATCTCAATACGGTGCTGAAAAGGCCAACCAAAATAATCGATGTGGGTTTTGCCTACTTATAAAGCAACAAAAGAAAAAATGGAGTCATGAAAAGGAAATGTTTTTAGATTTATTTAGCAAAACAGAAGAAATTGCAAGGTGTAAAGACATCTAGGGTCTATCCTATAATCATTTATCTGGCAGTAAATCCTAATGAACTTTGATAGACATCATTCTGAGTAGGTAAGAACAAGATTACTTTGTTCAAAAAACATTCTAGCTAATATTTTTCTGCTTCAGCAAGCTGTTAATCACCAGTGGAAACCTTTTAAGTGTTTGTAATAATCTCCCTGGTGGTGGCACAGTGTGTTAAAGCGCAGAACTGCTGAGCTTGCAGACCGAAAGGTCCTAGGTTCAAATCCCAGGAGCGGAATGAACGCCCGCTGTTAGCCTCACTCCTGCCAACCTAGCAGTTCAAAAACATGCAAATGTGAGTAGATCAATAGGTACTGCTCCAGCGGGATGGTAACGGCGCTCCATGCAGTCATGCTGGCCACATGACCTTGGAGGTGTCTACAGACAATGTCGGCTCTTCGGCTTAGAAATGGAGATGAGCACCAACCCCCAGAGTCGGTCACGACTGGACTTAACGTCAGGGGAAACCCTTTACCTAACCTAAACAATCTCTTTATTATGCAGACTTCATCAGATGGACTGCCAGAATTGCCACGCATCTTGGCAAATCTGACAATGCCCATCAGGGCATGTGGGGAACCCGTTGACCCATGTCCTGCATTGCCCAACTTACTTGTGACCCCATCTCATGGGGGGAAGCATAGGCCACCAAGCTTGCCCCCATTGATCCAGTACAACATGGGAAGCCTCCCTTCATCTATACTTTTGGAATGGAGCCCCACCAGAAGTAGCTTGATGTCATGGAATGGGAGCCAGCGGGCTCCATCACAAAAGTATAGACAAATTAGTGCATGCCACCAAAAAGTACCCAATCTGATGAGGTTGTAAGAAGATCGATAGAAATTCTGTCTGTCTCATCTACCTCCAGGTTTACAACTGGTGTGTTAATACAATATTGGTCAATCAAAGGGAGGCAGGCATGTATCATGGAAATCTCCTCCATAATCATAACAAGAATGTTTTTGAAATAAAGTCATTTTGATGTCCCAGAAGGAGTGAAGTCAACTTCCAAATCCTTTGAACGTTTTATGAATTAACAACCTGTTTACAGATTTATTAAGCAAAGGGATCAAAGAGCTGTAGCTCAATAAATCCAAGGCAACAAGAAAGTGAAGTGATAAACATAAAGGCCAGGAGAGGAAAGCTCCTCATTTGACTTGAGATACTCTATATATTTCAGAGACTTATCAATCACATGCAATGTCCTCCACATTTTTGAGTTTAACTATTGCAGATTGGAGTATTTGCAGATAATTTGATCTGGAGATTCCTAGAGATAATGCTTTCTCAAATTAAAAAGTAGAATTTTTATTCATTTTTTCCACTTGTGCCAAGGATCTTCCAGTCTAAGGCCCAGTGAAAGTGGAAGGCTTGTTGTATATTTCATATATCATTGTCTGTTTTCCTAGAATTCCAACAAATGCATTTGAATTGAATGAACCATGTTTCAAACATGTTGGTGACTGCACCTGCATTGCCTTTATGAAAGCACTTGGCACTGGTTTCTATACATGACATTTCCACTTGAGATATAATTATTCATTAAATTTGTTCTCAAAGGAATCAGTAAACAATGTTAGGAATTCATATCCCACTGCAATGAGATTTTCTAAAACTACAGTTTTCAAGCCATTTGAAGCTTAGAACCTATTTTGTGGAAAATTTGCATGTGTACTTTTTGTATATACTAAAATAGCATTTTCTGTGCAAGAAAAAGAACATGCCTTTCTACATAGAAAAGGTTGTAGTTGGGGACATATTCTGTCCAAAATGCACATGCAAAAACTGTCTGGTGAAAATTTTGCACAAAATAAACCTAAGTGCAGAATCTTGTCAGACTAGACTTTTTTTGTTAATTACCTGATAATGAAGAATCATGTCTTTTAAAAAAATCATTTTAAAAAACTCAACATTTCTTTTTCTACCTCTCATCCCCATATGTCTTGAAATCTCTGTAGCTTTATAGCGGTAACAAGTTCACAAGTACAGTTTTTGGCTAGTGTAATTTTATGGGTTGTCCTAAGCCCCTGCTATACTGCCATATAAAATCCAGATTATCTGCTTTGAACTGGATTATATGGTAGTGTAGATTAACTACTTTGATCATCTGGATTATATGGCAGTGTAAACGGGACCTTAAATACCACAGAGGACATTGGTCTTTTTAACTCATTGATGGCTACAAGTCTTTACCAGCATCTGTCTCTAATACCCTTTCTTGGAAGTGCCATGAACTATGTCTGCAAATATAAACTTGCAAAGCATTATTCTACCACAAGACAATTCCCAACCTACCTTCATTTTATCCTTCTTTGCTCTTAATGTAATGTTGATAGATTTCTGAATTAATGATTTAATTTTAAATCTACTTATACAATAGGGCTGTGCAAAACTTTGTTTGTAACTCGTTTGTCATATCTATTTCGTATGATTCATACATATGAAGTGATATTTAGAAACACGAGGGGCACCCATGCAAAAAAACCTAAGATTTAAAATAGTGACCTATGACTTTTGGATGATTTATATAAGTCTCGTATGTGATTCAAGGTCTCTGTCATGGGAGACACTTCTCCCCCCAAAAGGGCTTGGTTAGGTTCCCCAAAAGGGCTCCAAGGAGGATGGTGAAGCCTGAAGTTGAGGGAGAAGCCCTGCTCTTTCCCCAAACAGGATAGCGAGGGGGGGCCAGGCAGGCGGTAAGGAGAGAGGATCCTTGGCTGTATGGCCAGACAAGGAAGAAGCCCCTCTGGCACATGGGCATCGCATTGAGGTTTATATGAGGGCAGACCCAGTATTCTGAAGCGAGCAAAATTCTGGGAAATGTAGTTTAGGGTGGGGCCTTTTGAGTTGTCTGCCACAGGGTTCTCACCTTCCCACATGACATTTCCCAAAAATTCTGCTTACCACCATGTGCCTCCTTCCCCTTCCTGAATGTTTTGGTGGGGAAAAAACCCATGTTCATTTGCTAAAGGGATTTCAAGATAAAAGAGGATTGTTGAGAGTTGAATCAACCCTGTGAGGTAGGCAAAGTTGAGAGGCAGTAACTCCAAAGTTTACCTAGTAGGTTTCCTATTATTATTATTCTCATCATCATCATCATCATCATCATCATCATTTCAAAGTCTGGATGGGCATCTGTTGGGGTGCTTTTACTGTGCTTTTCCTGCCTGGCAGAAGGGGGTTGGATTTGATGCCCCTGGGGTCTTCCAGTGAAATAGTACTCTTAAGTTTATGTTGGTTAAGTGGATGTAGAAATCTTTCTGGAACTTGGGAAGAATAATGCCCTGGTTATGCTGTATAATTGAAAATAGAAATTCAAAGAGATAGCTCTTGTAGTTTTTTTTTAAATGTTGTTCATTAAAACCTTTTTAAATTCCCCAAAAATCAGTGATTGAGTGAAACATTATGAAACTTTGGGGGGGGGGAGTAACAGTGGTAAATGTGTTCTACCATTGCAGCAAGTTTCCTCCCAATTGCTCTAAAAAAATGAGGGAGAAAAGAGCTTCCACTCTTGTACAATTACTTAAGGAAAATAACAGAAAATGTGTTATGTCATTATAGTTACAATATGGACTCCTAAAATATTTTAGAAACACTTTAGAACTGATTCGCCACCACCCGTAATTTAGTAATGAGCACTGAAACATTTTTTTTCATTGATCACAGAGGCCTATTATACAATGCGTTAATTGTTACTGTGTTCCTTCCATCTCAGCTATTTTTTCTGACCTTGACCAATAGCTCTTGACCAACATTCATTTAGATTCGAGTGCCTTTCATGTCACAAGCATTTCTTCCAGTACCTTCAGAAACTTTGAAGCTGAGGCTTTCATGGTGTCATACATTTTAAAAGACAGGTTGACATGAATGTATTTAAATAATACTTGAATAACAACTTTACCTTTTCTGACACACAGTCAATCAGATAAAGAGATCAGCTATTTCTGAATTAATGGGGCTTCAAAACTGACAATGTATGCTTTGGGAAATACTGAACAGATGTACCATCGTGTGTGTATTTTTTTTTGTTACCCAAGTATTCAGATCTCTGTGAGAAAAAAAAAGTATCTGAAAAGAACATTAAGCTTTCAACCATCCCCTAAAATCATCCAGGCACAGGAAAGAAAACTGATTCTTAAGGAAAAGTGACAGAGGAAGGACAATATGTTACCTCATAAATTTCACTAATAGAATTTTCAGCTACTGCTAGTCATGCAGTGGCTTTTAAGAAAACCATTCTCCTTGCATGTAATAGACCCTGAAAAGTTACAAATGCTTATCTATTATATACCACATTCTGCCATCTATAAAGAATTGATATCTTTAAAAAAGGGGGAAAAAACACAGCCCGCAATATCTGAATAGTTGCTTCCAAGAGTTAATAGCACAGGAAAAACACCACTTCCATCATTACAAAGGTTCATTCAATCATACCCACATTGGGCATCTTAGTATCTCTGTGTTGAAGGATGTCTTTGACACTAATAGGAACAAATCAAAATGCACTTCAGCCTTCCCACTACATTCATAATAAATTCTGTAAGCTCTCGCCTGACAAACAAAGCAATTGCTTTATCTCTTTATCTTTCTGCCACCCACCCTGTGTGTTCAAAGCAAGCAGCTGCATATTGATTTACAGGAAGCAATCAAAGGTCAGCATCATGTAACAGGAAAACACTAAGCACTATATTTAAACAGGGCTTGTAGACCTGATCTACAAACACACATGTTATCACAGACAGTAAAGAGTAGCATAACACCATAGCAAGAAAAAAAATCAAAAGATGTATTGCTTGAAGGGGGCACTGGAAGGAATGCATGGGTTTAGAAGTCAACCATCTTCAACTTGTCAAGGCTATTGTTGTTGTATGTCTTCAAGTCACTTCTAACCTATGCCAGCCCTAAAATGAGCCCATCATGGGGTTTTCATAGCAATATTTGTCAGGTGGGGGTGTTTTTGCCTTCTTTGGAACCTGCCCAAGATCACCCAGTACCCACTGGGCTTGACCAGGTAATTGCACCTTGCTCTGTAGAGACATAGTCCACCCCACAAACTATGACACTATGTTGACTCTCCTGGGATGGTGGGAGGAACTTTACTCTATATACTTGTATTTAAAATGATGGAAAAAATCTTTGCATTAATTTTAAGTACAGTAGAGTCTCGGTTATCCGAGATAATGGGGCGGGACCAATCTCAGATAACCAAACTCCTCGGATTGCTGAGAGGCCTTATTATCCCTCCCAGCAATCCGGTTTAGGGAAGCGCCCATGAGTGCTGCTGCCTAGCAACACTCACGGGCGCTTCCCAAGCAGCGAGTGGTTGCCGAGGGACGGGGCTCCATCCCTCGGCAACCACTGAGCCCAGGGAAGTGCCCGTGAGTGCTGCTGCCTAGCAACACTCACGGGCACTTTCCAAGTGGCGAGTGGTTGCTGAGGGATGGGCTTCCATCCCTCAGTGACCACTCAGCCCAGAGAAGTGCCTGTGAGTGCTGCTGCCTAGCAACACTCACAGGCACTTCCAAGAGGTGAGTGGTCGCTGAGGGATGTCTCCCCGGATCTCCCCCGGCCAGACCCTCCAGCAAGGGCCTGGCTGAGGAAAACCCACACTCTTCGTCTCTCGGAGGGACAGGCCCTTGCTAGAGCAAGGGCCTGTCCCTCCGAGAAATGCCCCGCGCACCTTGGATCTCAAGAAAGTAGTTCAAGAGAACAAGAAAGAAAGTTCAAGAGAACGAGAGGGAGAGGGAGGGGTGCCCTGGTGGCGCCTCGGATAATACAGAGGCTTGGTTAACCGGGGCTCGGTTAACCGAGACTCTACTGTATACTGTGTCATTTTCTTGCCATGCTGCAAATGGAGCTAATACTAACTATTGGTTTGCTTAAACCTAGTTCAGCAAGATTCTATAAATGGTAGAATTCACTGCCTTGAGATAGCCATTTAAAAGGTAACATAGATGTTCTCTATGTAATTCTACTGCAATAAAAGCTGTGGGTGGTCAATGGCTAAGAAACCACACAAAGGGTCAGGATGTTGCCTTTTGAATTTCAGCTTTGCCACAAACCACTATTTCCTAACATCAGTTACTGTGCAGGAATATATTTCTAATACTCATATATCTTACTGAGTAGCTTTCAATGTGATTTCTTTGAAGCTATTTTAACATTTTAACTAGAAAAGCTGTCTAGCTTAGGGGACACTGGAAACTATAGCAGTCAGTGACTCCCATGCTGGTGGGGCAGTTAGTCCATTCCACTACAGTAGAACCCTGACTTAAGAGCATCCTAACATTGCTTTACCTGGGTTTCACTTTGACATATGAGTAGCATTTTCAGAGGTAGCGCCAGAGGGAGTGCTATTGCCAAAGAGTGCGCTAGCACAAGAATGAAGACTTTAGGGCTCCAATGCCTCCATGCCTCATGGTCTTGTCCACTTTGGGAGATTGTTGTCTCCTTCACTCTTGTCTGCTTTGAGGAACTTTGGGTTAGTTGATTTTGTGTGGTTTTTATTCCTGGTATGTTTGGCTTCATGAAGAGAGAAAGGGGGAGAGAGCAAGCAACAGAGGGAGACTGAAATTCTGCCTCTTCACTTTGTGCTTTGTGCTTCCTTGCAACACCTTTGTACTTCTATCATTGTGTCACAACTTTGTGCTTCTACTATTTTGAATTTGATCTTTCTTTTTCTTATTATTGTTCCATGTGAATGTGCAAGTTTTGCCTTGCTGTTACACTAACCAATATGTATTTGGTTGCCTCAAATGTGCTTCCTTGCCACAACTTTGTGCTGATACCATTTTAAGGTTGATCTTTCTTTTTTATTGTTCCATGTGAATGTGCATTTATCCATTATTTGATATTGGTAAAGTATGTAAAGTACATTTTCTTATTTAAAAACACATAACAAAAATGAGGTGGGGGTAGGTGGGCTGGAACTGATTAATAGCATTTCAGTGGGAAAATTCACTTTGAGATAAGAGCAATTTGAGTTAAGAGCTCGATCATGGAATGACTTAAGCTTTGAACTCAAGGTATCACTGTACTTGGTTATGTAGCGTAGAAGAAATTGCCTATAGACTGGCAGGTAGTGTGTTCAATAGGATATGTGATGTACTCCACAGTGATGAATGGGGATTTTCAGACAAAAGGAAGGCATCTTCACAAAAGAAATATGGTTTCAAGAGTGCACATGCTGTTCACACTGACATGTTTTAGCAAATGACATTCTATGCATGTAAAAACTGAGAAAACCCTATATAAAGGGAGCTGTAAATGAAGCGTCTTCTTTTTCAGTGGCACTCTTATGTTGTGGAATCTTGTGGAGGAACCAGAAAGCATTCCTAAAATAAATAAGTTCACTTTATCTCAGCTCATGATGTTATGTTTCTTGGTAGGAGACTTAAACAGAGTGGAAGGTGCAGCCTGCAGACCAACTCTCCTCGGCGGCAGCCACACCCCTGCTGCCCCCCCCCCCAATGGCCTGCAAGGAGGACATGAAAAGGAGGGCAGGAGACTTTGGCTTCTCCAGAGTAGAAGGTGCAGCCTGTAGTCCAACTCTGCTCGGCGGCAGCTGCACCCCCATTGGTTGGTCCTTGAGTGGCGACCTTGGCCTGCCCATAAAGCTCACAAATGACTTGGGCTGTGGGCTTTTCCACAATCCACTTATGACACCACAACTGATAAAATTTATGTTCCTCTGGACTTTTATCAAACTGATCAGTAACCAACTGCTATCATCAGATAAGATTGACCTCATATCACATTTACCATCTCCCAAGAAGGCCTAAACATTTTTACCGTCCCCATTCTGGACTCAATCTGTACCTAAAGAACTTTGTGTCTTGTGGGATGGGGCAGCAGGGAGGGTATAAAAAGAAGGGTTGAAACTCTATAGAGAAGAAGATGGGAGTGGTGGGGGGGGGGGGAAGAGAAGGGGCCTATATTAATTGCTGCAATAACAAGTTTCATGTTTATGTCTATGTTTGATGTTTTTATAGTTTTAATGGTTTAATCTACAGTTATATGTTTTTGATTTAGATATGCAATATAAATTTGTGTGTGTGTGCGTGTGTGTGTGTGTGTGTGAGAGAGAGAGAGAGAGAGAAAGAGAGAGAGAGAGAGAGAGGCATTGAATTTTGCCATGTATTATGTTGTAAACCGCTTTGAGTCCCCCCAGGGGTGAGAAAAGTGGTATAGAAATGCAGTTAATAAATAATAATAAATATACTTTCTAGAAAGATTTTATTCCTTCCAAGATCTCCTTTAAAGCTGGAATCAAAATCTAGAGTGAATTCATTGCTGTACTAAGATGGGAGTCAACACTGATTAGGAAGACCATGTGACATATGAAACTCTGTCTAGGACTTCATCAGATACACTTTTGGCTTCATTTCCATGCACTGCGAAAACAGAGCCCCACTGGAGTCCCACTGAGACCATTACATTACGTAAGGGTACTTCTGGTGCCAAATGTCCATTTTCAGAAGTCGGGTGTTACCCAACTCCAAACAGCTTAAAATGGGGAAAGAAGGTCAGATGATGGAGAAACGATGTGGGATTGCTGGCCATGGCAGAAGATGGGGAAAGTTGTAAGTACAACAGTTGAAGTAAGACCGTTTCCTCCACTTTTCCCTACTTTCCCCAAGCTCGTGGGATCAAGTTCTAAGCCCAACCATTTATCACTGTCTAATTATTATGGATGCATAGGCTGTCTGCAAATTTTATCACCCTTGACATATCAAAACAATCCATTGGAAAACAATGTCAACTGCCTCAAAATCTTTCATAAAGATTGAAAAGATTAGCACTTGTTTCCTCTTTGCATGTTTTTTTTTCCACAAAAGAATGGCCCATTGTGCAAAAAGTGTTATTCTATGCGAAATACAAAGTGTATGGGTTTTGTTCACAAATAATTTTGTGAGAACATACCACAAAAATGTGCAAAACCCTTATAAGCTCATCCAAAGGAGAGGACACTTAAAAAACAACATGCTCACACACAAGAATATGACAAAAAAAATCCTCATCCTTAGTACCATAAAATGTGAACTATTATTAGAACACCTTTGAATCTGTGGTAGAGCTGAAATATAAATTTTATTTTGTTTAAAAGCCTATGCAATCCATTGTATGAGTTTATTTTTTACAAAACCATCCAGTTAGCAAATGCCATTCTATACATCTATCTTTTCTTATCCATTAGGAGAAAAAAGCACTCAATACCACATTTCAAATCTTAGATTAACTAGATGGATGAAAGATTGTTCCCATCCCTAATATCTGTAAAGTATATGCATTTCCAACATGCATGTCATCACACACGCTTTGGGCTCTTTTCAAACAATAAGGAGCCCTGTAAAAATTGGTTATTCTTGTGATGAAAGACATCTATATATCTATAGTTATTTATGGCCACACACTATCTCCCTACTAATCATAATGTAAGTGAGGACAGCATAACAATTTATCCTGACATTCAATGGAAGGCATGAAAGGTATGCCTTCAAACTATAAACTATTTGTGTTAAAGGCACAACTAGTGACTGTTTACCCAACCTGGAATTCTAATTTACACAACAATACATTTCAAGTAAAACATGTGGTTCCATGTGCACACTGAAATGCTAAAACACGTGGTTCCATGTGTACACTGGGATGCACAGAAGGACCAAGTAATTTACTGAAACAAACCAAAATTTTCACATTCACATGAATCCATATCCATAGTGGAGTGCACATTAATCTTTGCTCTAGAGCAGCATTTTAAACTATTTCCCCCATTATTAGTCTGCCTCCAAAAAGCTCTTAAACTCCAAATTCTGATTTATTATTTGATCCTTCTTTATAAATAACCAACATAACTGCACTTGCCATTTATCAGTGGATTCCAGTGCTAGAAATGAAAGCAAGAGCACTGAAAGATCTAAGTGCACAGATGATAAGTGTGTGGCTGTTGTTTTTCTTCTTCTGATAAGATTCATGCTCTAAACCTATTTCAGTGCCAGGCGTAACTTGTTTCCTCTCCATTACATTTGTAGAAAGCAGCACATCCGTGTAATTCACTCAACAGCATTTCAGATTTTGAGCATTACACTACTGTCTGGGACTGATATTTTTTAAAACCCATTTCATTTATGAACTGACAAATGTATCGTGCAAATACTGTAAAGGCATTTCATCTGTCGGCTGTGTATCAGAATAAATATTTGTTACAATGGATACAGCAAGCTGCACTCCTATATACGGTTACACACCCTTAATTTCCACTGATCTCAAAGCACTCAAGAATAACCATAAAGTGAAATGTGTATATAATCCTGATCATTGTAATCATGTAAACAGGCAGGAAACTGTAAGAAAGTAAGGATTGAAATGTCAGAAATAATTTTAATTTTGAACACTGTACTTTCACTTCTATTAGCATGGAGCTAAATATTTGTTTCTTTTGTTGCTGAATAACTTAAGGTATCCCAATTGTCTATAATACTTATACAAACAGATTTTGCTATCAGTGAGCAACAATGCTCCATCAAGAATTTGTAGATCATGAAGATACAGTTTTATTAACTCAGATATAAGTTCTGTGTTACAGTATTTCAATATTTCAAGACAGCGATGGAAAAATGCAACTTGGTAACAGTGTGAGCATAATGACCTGAATCTTATTTTAGTTGATTGAACAGGTGTGAAAAATGCAGATTAATTCACAATCTGATTTGAATTTTAATATATTTAATATTTGTTGGATCAACTTTTAGGATTAGTACTTATTTGGAAATCGCAACCCAATTATTTTGACCTAGGAACTAATTATTGGGTTGAAGCCTTAGATCCCATGTCACAGTAGTAAGTCATACTTCATCTGGGGTAACAACACATTGACAGACATTAACATCTGCAGTATTTGAAAAGCACATGAAAACATAATAGACCACAATGAAAACGATATTTGTTCATTTTTCAGGACTTAGTATTACGACCTCATCAGATGGGGTTTTTTTCCGGTGGCATATGCCAATTAAGCCCTAGATCATCCATGGGGCTTACCGATTCTCATTAAGTGATATGCAGGAACTTCAGGTGGGGCTCTGTGGATTATCTAGAGTGGAGCCAGTGTATGCTGCCATGACGGCAATACAAGAGAATTCCTGTGTTGCACAGGAAGCAGTGAGGGGAAGCTGTATGGTTGACGTCTCCCACTGTGGGATCAGCTTCTTCATGAGCTGGGTGATGCAAGGCATGGGTCAACAGGTTCTCCATGCCCCCAAATGATGGTTGCTGGATTAGCTACAACATGTGGTGATTCCAGCAGCCCATGTGATGGGGATGTGAGTATAGAACTGCAGTTCAACTCAGAGATATGCCAGCTCACTGTGATGATTGCTAATGCCTTGTTTGCTGACTTTCCCCATTTTGGGGGGTTATTTATTAGTTTATCCCAATTTCCTAGAAAACATCAAAAAGGCTAAACTCTTTATTTTCCTCCACTGACAAAACCTCAACCATTTTTGGGTTTATTCTTCTAAGGCTTTAAAATGCAACTTTATTTGAAGGATGGAAAACCTTCTTTTGGAGTCCATTAAATATGGAAAAACATTGGAAAGTTTAAGTATGTAATTTGCAGAAAAAAATAGACATTAAATGCAAAAAAAACCTAACATTTTGAGATAATGTCACATCTCTTAAAAAAAAAAACCTTTAAAAAGTCATTTCAAAATATGTGTTTACAAAGATGCTCACTTAAAGAAAGGGAACACATCTGTATCCTCCTTCAAAGCTTAAACTACAAAAAGTACTGCTCTCTTTGGAAATAACCTGAATGTTTGAAACGCTACCTGTGTTGCAAATGTAGGTTGGCTGATCCTGCAAATGGCTGCAAGATTTTCAAGAAGGGATGTTTCAGCTGAAAAGGGGCAGTGACAAACATAATCCAAAGATTGCCCTGCTCCCAACTCATTGCAAGGAATGGGTTCGTTTTCGATTTAATGCAGACATGATATTTCTTCTGCAAATGATAACCTAGGATTGATGTTACTTTTTCTGTATAATGAACAGTATTTACTCATGCTCTCTTTTCCCTTTTTAGGTCAAAAAGTGCCTGGAGCACAGCAGCTGGTATGAACCTCTCGTTTCTCCCGATTTGAACCACAACTTCACTGGCCCCTGGAGCAGAAGAAGAGCCACCAGAAATATCTCCATTATGCCTGGGCCCCAGTGGCTAGTAAGCATCCCTTCCCCACCATTGTTCTGGCCACAAAGGGAAGAAAAGAGCAGTTGATGGCCTTAATCCCTATTTACAATCCCCTTTTCCTTGTGTGTTTAACCTCATTTAGAGTGTAAAGAGGGTATTGTCAAATTATCAATTTGTAAGGTGCTCTGGGAGACTTTCCGGCTGAAGAACTAAGAATAAATACTTCAAACAAATCCACAAGCCTTAGGGGACATTCTGAAGGGATGTTTTTGAAATGTTAGTCTATTTTCTTAAAGATTTGGGCATTTGCAGGACGGAAATAAGCAGAGCCCTGTTTACATTCAGCAAAGTAGGCTGCTAGTCTAGATCTGCTTTGCCCAGTCCTGTCTGATATCATTCAAATAGGGCATTCTCGATCTTGGTGCGGTCATTCAGGTGATTGCAGCATCCCAACATTGTTCATCTCATTGGTAGAAATTCTCCCCACCCAAAAAAATGGCACTTTATCTCCGATAAAAAGTCCCAAACATAAATATAGCAGCAAGGTGAGTTCAGTTCATTTACTGCGTCTGCTTGAAAATATGGCCTCCAGCTGTCTCCTGTTGCCAGATGTACAAGACATGCCAATTTAAAGGCTTTCATTCCAATTATAAAAACAATGTGAAAAGCTGCTTATTTGATTCTAACCTCACATTTTTTTAAAAAAAGGAAAAATGCCTTCATAAGCAGGTTTAGCCCTCTATGTTTTAAGTTGCACTAAGACACTAACAGGATTAAGCATATTTCTAATCACAGCATCAGTTATTATAAATAGTCCCTAATTTCCTCTTTGTAGATCAGAAGTAAGAAGTAAGATATAGCTCATTAGAGCTGCAAATGACTCTTGTTCTTATAAAAAGTAGACAAGATTATGTCAGTCCTTGGTTCTCAAAATAATGCAGTTTCTTACATTTTGGAAACAAATTTTTACTCCTTTGCCTGAATTCTCAGGTGCTGAATTTACCTCTATTATTTCTTAGAAATAACACTGATGTTAATACGACAAAAGGTTCTCACGGCATGGTTAGTGTGCTCAAGGCAGGGGCAACAAGCTCTACAACTGCAAAATAACTACCAAATAATAAAATAGAGCAGGGGTTCCACAGAGAATTCTTTGTTTTTAAAAATACCGGCTTTATATGGGGAAGAATGCAGCACTTGATTCTCAAGCTCACCTGCCACATTGCCTGGGAAATAAGATGTTCAAAAATTGGTGTCCTCCCCTCCATGAAATTCTTGTGTTAGAGAAAACAACCCTAAAAACATCATGTAAACATCTTATTTGAATCACAGTGGGATGAACACTTGGCTGGGACCTTTAATATTTCTTTCACAACTGACATGAGTATAGCCTGTTGATGGGGCCATCTTTCAAAGCAGCAGTCTGATAAATGAGAAATGACTAGGAAGGTGTATTCGGTCTTATGGGCAGCTTCTAACCGAATCAGATATTATTCAGTTTGTCTTTCATATTCTTTGTCAGCTCTGAAAAGTGAGGGCTTTGATTATGTGCAGTATTGTTTCTCCCAGTTTGCCTGTGTGGGAGGCAGAGAGGGAAATGATCTCATTTCTTCATTCAGGGCAGCTCCTGCTAGAGGAACCATAGGTCAAAACTACCTCCAATTATGTACGACATGAGTATTTTATACATACAGGTTCCTCTTCATTGAGTCTTTTTTTCATTGGGACTACTGACACAGCCAACAAACAGCATACTGCAAAAGACAACATGGCACCAACAGCTCTAATGTGTTAGTGATGTACATAATTAGCTAAATTATAACAAAATACATCAACTTTCTGGCAAAAACTATGTTGCATATATAACGGATGGTTCCAAATGGGAATGGAAAAGGAACTTCTATACCAGTGGTTCTCAACCTGGTGTCCCCAGATGTTTTTGGCCTTCAACTCCCAGAAATCCTAACAGCTGGTAAACTGGCTGGTAGTTCTGGGAGTTGTAGGCCAGAAACATCTGGGGACCCCGGGTTGAGAACCACTGCTCTATACAAAGTCCTTTTCTGATTAGTTATATTAGTTGTATTATGCATTAAAGTCAAAAGGAATCAAAAGACAAAGCTCCACATATTGATCAATGGTCACACCTTTTATGTGTTTTTAGAAACCCAATGGACTGGGCAAGTGACTACACTATGTAACAAAATTTGAAAAAAATTATGTTCCTTGTTTGAAGGTACTATTACTTGTTTAATTGTGTGGTACATACTTTGAAAGTAGTTGTAATACTCCAGAAACTTGTTTTTTGTGGCTTTCACAAACTATGTTGAATTGGTTGAGACTGGACTTCTTTACATGCGCTGCTGGAATCACCAAGTATCACCGTGGATCTGTGTGATTTCGGCGGCACCTGCTCAAGGGACATAGGAACCTGTCACCCTGTTCTGTGCCCCATCCCGGCTTCCCGCCACCTCATCACACAAGGGGAAGCCTCATTAGGCCAGCTCAACCTATATTTCCCTATGGAAAGATGGGGGCTTTTCCCTAAGCCCCCATCAGTGGCAGTATTTTTCTTTTAATTTGCACTTTCACCATGGAGCCATCCTGGAAGTACTTTTCCAGTGTGTAATGGGAGCCGATGGACTCCATGGTGAAAGTGGCACCACCCATTTTTAGCCCAAGTGAAGAGGTCCTCTATCAGCCTTATCACACTGGGACTGTAATGTGGGCAGCTTCGTTCTTCTGGTGCAAGCAGCATTCTGGGAAATGTTGAACAACTACAGTGTTCCCTCACTACTTTGCTGTTCACTTTTCGTGGATTCGCTGTTTCAGTTTTTCAATAAACTCTAAAAGACTATTATAAATCATAAAAAATTACAATTTACAGTCTAAGGAAGGGAGGAAGGAGAAGCCAAAGGGAGAGAAAAGAAACCCAAGTGGCAACAGGAGGAGGAGGAGGCGATTTATCAACACACAATTGGTTGATAAAGACTTAAAATAGTGTATAACTACTAAAATAATATATAAATATTAAATAAATATAGTGTCCCTACTTCATGGATTTTCACTTATTGAGGGTGGTCCTGGAACCTAACCCCTGCGATAAGTGAGGGAACACTGTATAGCAAAAATAGCTACAGGATGTCCCACAAAAACAACATTTTTGCAGTTTAATTTAAAAAAATTCCATGTTTTTATGATCAATCCAATTAGGAAATGACATTTAAAATCCAGGAACAAAAATCGTGTTACACAGTGTAATCTATCATCATGTGGAGCATTGTCTCCTGATTTGTTTGACTTTCATGTGTACTTATCAGTTCTCTCCTTTGAATTGTATTGTACATGCAGTATTACATCTGCAGTAAACCCTTAATATGAGTAACTGTCATGAAGTAAAAGAAAGACTAGAAAGGATGCTCAGAGATGTCATACCACAATGGTGAAACTGACGGACTTACTTCACTAGGATGAACCCTTCCTAAGAATGTCCCAGATACCCTCCTAATTTTCCCCTCAATTTTCCAGCAATCTACTTGGCTTCAATGACAGGATACGTGGGTGATGTCTTAACTGAAATGCATTGGGTTATGAAAGCCCACAGCCCCAAGAACACTAGAAGAAGAGACTTCCTCCTGATGTGAAATTGATCTGCTATTTAATATTCCAGTTGGAAGAACCAGTTCTTAAAAGTCAGAGTGTTTTAGTAATTATATAAAATCCCAGACTATTTTTAAGCAAGACATGAAAATGAACAAACGGTGGAGTGCATCTACATTGTAGAATTAATGTAGTTTGGCACCACTTTAACTGTCATGGTTCAATGCTATGGGATCCCTGGACTTCTAGTTTGGTGAGACACTAGCACTCTTTGGCAAAGAAGTCTAAAGACTTAATAAAACTACAAATCCAATGATTCCATAATTTTGAGTAATGGCACATAGAGTGGTGTAAAATGGCTATACAGGCAGTCCCTGAGTTACAAATCATAGAACCATAGAGTTGGAAGAGACCTCATGGGCCATCCAGTCCAACCCCCTGCCAAGAAGCAGGAAATCACATTCAAAGCACCCGTGACAGATGGCTATCCAACCTGTGCTTAAAAGCCTCCAAAGAAGGAGCCTCCACCACACTCCAAGGCAGAGAGTTCCACTGTTGAACAGCTCTCACAGTGAGGAAGTTCTTCCTGATGTTCTGGTGAAGCTTAAAGCCATTGTTCCATGTCCCAATCTCCAGGGCAGTAGAAAGCAAGCTTGCTCCCTCCTTCCTATGACTTCCCCTCACATATTTATACATGTCTCCTCTCAGCCTTCTCTTCTACAGGCTAAACATACCCAGCTCTTTAAACCGCTCCTCATGGGGCTTGTTATCTGAGTTATAAATGACTCATAGTTAAGAACAGGGATGAGACAACAGGAAGTGAGAGAAATCTACCCCCTGGAAGAAAAATTCACTCCTGGAAGACTTATCTTGGAGGAAAGGTTTCTCAACTGAAGCTTTAGCACCAATCGTTTTTTCCACAACAAGCCAATATTTTCAAAATCCAATTATCACAGGGACATAAATCTTCTGAATAGGTACCGCTCCTGTGGGAAGGTAATGGTGTTCCATGCAGTCATGCCAGCCATTTGATCTTGGAGTTATCTACGGACAACTCTGGCTCTTCGGCTTAGAAATGGAGATGAGCACAAACCCACAGAGTTGGCCACAACTAGACTTAATGTCAGGGGAAAACCTTTACCTTTACTTATACTTTAAAATGTACCTGTTCTGACCTATATACAAATTCACCTTAAGAACAAACCTACAGAATCTATCTTGTTTGTAACTTGGAGATTGCCTGTAATTCTACAATTTGTAATTATAGCTGCTATTGCTGCTCCTCTTCCTTCTCCTCTTTCAAACCACACATCAAGTACATGCTGACATTTGTACTAACATCACAGGTTTGCCCCTGTTTTTATATCATGAAGCAGATAGCATTTCATATTTTATGTCATGACGTAGATAGCATTTTAACTGTGAATTTTTAATACTGTTTATATTTAATTCTGTTTTAATGCTTGCATATTTGTATATTATGAATTGTATGTTAATGCTTTTATGTTAACCTGCTTTGAGTCTCCTTCAGGAGAGATAAAGTGAGGTATAAATATAAGAATAAGAATAATTTCAGAATGAAGACAATCAACTCTTCCTTCTCAGAATAGCCCAACTCCACCCCTGCCCACTTCTTTTCACAGATGGTGACAGTAAGTAGTGAGGGGACTATCAGGCAGTAGGAGGACCAAAGGGTTGGATCTAGCACACAGCAGAAGCAGTGAATGGCAGGGAATGGCTGCTGGGCTAAAGTAGTATTGGGGGACTCGTAAAAGCTTTTGCTGGCAAATGGACTGGGAAGCAGCACTTGTGAGCAGAAGTGGAGAGATGAATTCCTTTGCTGCCTCCAGCCTGCTGTTTGGATCTAGAAATGCATACTGATTCAGACTAGGGATACCAGGATATATCTAAATTGCATAATCACAGTAATGCTATGGCTCCATCAATGGAAATCCTAGAGTTGTAGGTTGATGAAAATTCTCTAGTCCACTTCCCTGATTTACAGCATGAGGACTCTCCGGTAAAGAATTCTAAGTACTTCAGTAAGCTACACACACCAGGATTGCATATGATGGAGCAATGGGAGTTCAAAGGGCATTACATTTATATACCGTATATACTCGAAGATAAGTCGAGTTTTTCAGCCCTTTTTTTGAGCTGAAAAAACCTCCCTCGGCTTATAATGTGGTCAAGGCGAAGGCTGGGCAACAGAACCTGGAGGCAATTGCTTGCAATATATTATATATTTCTGTCTTACCCTCCTTTATCAGTGTGTTTTCCAAAGCCTCCCTCGCTCTTAACCAAGGGAATGTTTTGAAAAGAGAAAGACGCCCTTGCAAGTCAGGAAGAATAAAAATATATATCCATTAATCTTATAAAAGCATTTTCCCCTGAAATATTTGTTAATCTCTCCTACAGATATATAGGCATTAACCCCCTGCATGCATTTGCAGTCCCTATGTACTTATATATCTGTATCTATCTATATACATTAATGTTATATATGAATTTACCCCTCATATGTTTGCGGGTCTTTGCAAATCCTATATACATATAGACCCATGTACCTGTATATCTGTATCCATATATATACATTATTTAACTTAGTAATGCCTTGATTAATGTAATTTTATTGGTATCTATTTTTATTTTGAAATATACCAGTAGCTGCTTCATTTCCCACCCTCGGCTTATGCTCGGGTTAATAAGTTATCCCAGTTTTTTGTGGTAAAATTAGATGCCTTGGCTCGACTTATATTTGGGTCGGCTTATACTCAAGTATATACCGTATCTGCATTATGTCGACAGAGTCTTGATTAAGCAGGATTTTAATAACATGAAGCATTACCTGAAGGATTCCACATGAAAAAAGTTAAAATTGGACATGAAACTGAAGAAGATCTGAAAAATAAATTCTTCATAACTAAACACAGTGGGTTAAACTTCTGAGCTGCTGAACTTGCTGACCAAAAGGTCGGCAGTTCAAATCCGGGGAGCAGGTTGAGCTCCCGCTGTTAGCCCCAGCTTCTGCCAACCTAGCAGTTCGAAAACATGCAAATGTGAGTAGATCAATAGATACCGTTCTGGCGGAAAGGTAATAGGGCTCCATGCAATCATGCTGGCCACATGACCCTGGAGGTGTCTACGGACAATGTCAGCTCTTCGGCTTAGAAATGGAGATGAGCACCAACCCCCAGAGCCAGACACAACAAATGTCAGGGGAAAACCTTTAAACTAATCCTGGGAACAGAAAGGTACTGTCATTGAAAAGTCAGAGAAAGGCTGAAGGTTTCTTCCTGACTGATGGTGGAACATATAATGGGAAAATGTTAAAAGAACAAGGAGAATTCAGTAAGTGAACAGTCAGATTTCCAACAGACAACAGCAAAAGATGAACATGGAAATGAAAACAGGATTAAATCAACTGACATAGAATGGACACATTCTTATCAGTGAGCAAACTGCAACAGAATAATAGGTTGGTTTTTGAAAGATGTACCTTACCTTTTCATTCAACAATTGCCCCTGAATATCTTCCCATTCCAAATGATAAAACTGGCCCAAGACAGTAAAAAAATGGGGACAGCAGCAATTTTTCTGAGCTCCTCTGGGCCCCTACAGATGATCTGCATTTACAGTGGCTTTCAAGTCACCTGTCAACTTATGGCACCCCATGAATTCATCCAAGGGATATTGAGAGGTGGTTTGCCATTGACTTCTTCTAAAATATAGCCAGTAGCACCTGGTATTCCCCACAGTGATCTTCCTTTCAAGTATGAATAAGGCCCTGCTGAGCTTCCAAGATCAGACAGAATTTGCTGCCTTCAGGCCATTGAAGACACCCATTGCTAAAGCTCCCCCAAATTAGCAACCTCAGAAGCTTTCTTCAAATGCAGTTTCCCTTGTAAAAAATACATGTACACTGTTCTGCTTTAAATGGGACAGCCATGCTTATATACCCGATCTCTTGTTTTTTGCTTGGCTTTTGAAAAAATCTTTCCTGATTCCAAACTTTTTTTATAAGAAAGAGAGCAAGGAGTATAGTTACAGGACAAAATGTCGAAAGCATCATCAGCTCAGACAGCTTATCCTGAGATAAAGGTGAAAGAGCTGGGCAGAGTCAAAGGATCAACTAGCTGGATGGAAAGAGAAGAAGCCAAGCACAGAAAGAGGGCAGTAATTCAATCCCCAGCAACTTTGTCTGTGGAGAAAACAACACTGGAGAAAACCAGGTGGAGAAAATTGGGGGCAGGTGAAGATAACAAGAGCTGAAGTGGATAGTTACTTGGTCCCTGTTGCTGGTACACAACAGTCACTGTGATGACATAGGCCTATTTCTCCTTTTCCTATCAGAGTGCAAGCTGATGTGGGAATAGCCTGGCTCCTGCTTCTAGAAAGTCAGCTGCTGCAACCACAGTCTCCTTTGACTCAGTGCCAGTTCCATGGCTGCTCCATCCCAGCAGAGGCAATTGCAGTAGCAAAAGCAATGTCACTAGCAATAGTTTCCAGGTGAATAGATTCACATCACAATCCACAAAAGAGCTTCTGCAATAAAATCACAGAGCTGGAAGAAACCACAAGGACCATGCAGCTCAACCCTCTGCCATGCAGGAACACACAATCAAAGCACTCCCAACAGATGACCATGCAGACTCTGTTTATCTTCCCCTCCTTCCCAAGAAAGGGACTCCACCACATTTCAAGGCAGCATACACCATAGTCAAACAGCTGTTACCATCAAGATGTTCTTCCTAATGTTTGGATGGAATTTCTTTTCCTGCAGTTTTAATCCATTGCTCCTAGTCTCTAGAGCAGCAGAAAACAACTTTATTCCCTACTTGATATGACATCCTTTCCAGTATTTAAACATGGCTATCGTGTCCCCTCTCGTTTCTTCTCCAAGCTAAACATACCCAACTCCCTAAGCCATTCGTCCTACAGCTTGGCTTCCAGAACTTTTACCATTTTGATTGATTGATTTATTTTATTTACAGTATTTATATTCTGCCCTTCTCACCCCGAAGGGGACTCAGGGCGGATCACATTGTACACATATAAGGCAAACATTCAATGACATATAACATAGAACAGAGACAGAGACAGACGCAGAGGCAATTTAAACCTTCCCCAGCTCCCAGCTTCCTGAGGGTATGCTTGATTCCGGCCACAGGGGGAGCAGCTGCTTCATCATCCACTGCAATGGCACTTCCTCATTCCAACAGCGGCTGGGTGATTTTTATGGTGTCATAAATTAGCCTCCCCATATATAAGTGGTACCTAAATTTCCTACTTGATAGATGCAACTATCTTTCGGGTTGCTTAGGTCAGCAACGACCAGGGGCTATATTTTATTTTTAATTGTCGGGTGCTCACCCCGACACAGGCTGGCCTCGAACTCATGACCTCTTGCAGCTGGCTGCTAACCAGCCTGCACTACAGCCCAGCCCTTCTCTGGATTGATTGCCCTTCTCTGGACATATTCCAGCTTGTCAATATCCTTCTTGTGGTGCCCAGAAGTAGACACCATATTCACGGTCACTGCTGTGCACCAACAACAACCTATTGATGAGAGCTGAGTTGCTGTCCTAATCCTGTTCCAATCAAGCTTTCGCCAATCATGCCTCAAGAGGAGGCACCCATGCCAGTGAAGTCAATTCCTCCAGTTGAGCCATTGAATGAGGATCAGCAGTCAGTGTGTGAGTAGGATTCAGACAGAGGGGTGGTGAGGAGATGATAGCACTGACAGTGGCAGACAGGTTCAGATATTTTAAAAATAACCACTTTGCCTAGAAAAAAAGGATGGTAGTAGTGGTTTTGTTTTTGCCCTATGAAATGTTGGAATGTAAGGTGAAGAGGGTTTAAGTTGGGTTTTTTTGTTTGTTTGTTTTAGTAACAGCAGTTTTGGCAGATGATGAGGTTCCTCCAGCTGCCATAAACTGCCTGATAAACTGCACCAAACACCTTTTCCCATCAGGGATTAGAGAAATAATGCAGAGAGACTTGTCCTCAGCACAAAGCTTCCTATTCCCATTGAGAATACTGGGAAAGGTGGAAAATTGCCAAAGCTCTCATTTAAACTCTGTGACTACAATGTAAATGACTCTCCCATTAAGTTGCAATTACCTGGCAACCTGCTACTTCCGATAGACACCCACAAAGCTTCTTCACACTTTTCTACTTCCCTGAAAATTTGTCATTCTTCAAGCTGGATTGCATCACTGGTTTCTTCAGTAAAAACTATGTCCTTGGCTCTGTGCACATTTAAGATCCCAAAGGTTTATCATCCCTACAGAATCTTTATCCTGTCCCCTAAGACTTTGGCTAATATCATGCTATTTGTTGACTGTGCAGTGTGCTAAACCCATGCCCTGATGTAGTTAAATGGGAGGAAAAAATTAATAATTCATCATAGTTTACTTTGAAAGCCTCAAGAAGCACTCAGCATCTAGGATACTGAAGTATATTGTCCTCTGATGGATGATAGACGCCAGTATTGTCTTTTATGAGTCCAAAATGGAACTGAACCTTGTTGAGCGAAGTGCTTTGCTGCTGTATCATGAAATGTGTGAATCTGTGGGGATATTTCTTCAAAGTGTATTGTATATGTACAATTTCATCCACCTTTGAAGGAGCAGCAACAGAAGACAAAGAAGAAGAAGTGTCGCCCATGACGATCTCACCATGAGGAATAACATACACTAAGAAATAACTGCAAGGGTTCTTCCTACCACCAGCAAATTGGAAAAAAGTCTCATTCTTGCAACTTTGCAGAAAAAGCAAACAACCCACTTTTTGTTTGGTTTTTCCCCCCTCTTTGTCTTTTGTGAAAGTGAGAGCTAGCCTTCACAGATCTGAAAGCAAGAGGCTGAAGAAAAACTTGAATGGCAGGAGAGAAGGAATATGTATGAGTGAGCATCACACAGCCTAAAAAAAGTTGGCCCACACATCTGAAACCAACGTAATCAAGTTTAGATCACATTTCTTGACAAAAATTCTGCCACCTCGTCACATGGGTAGATTTGCCCTTTGTATGCTGCTTTCCCTCCACTTTCTGCACGGAGCTCTTCCCGTGATGAACAGTCACTTCTGTCTGGACTCCATGCTGAAAGAGGAGATGACGTGGCACACACTGCTGCTGCAGCAACATGGGAGCCTTCTCATGTTGCCTTCCCAGCAATGGGGGGAAGCCGTGGGATGTGGGACATGATAAGGCAAGCGATGCGGGGCATGGAGTGACTGGTTCTCCACACACCCACCGGGAGCCCAATGCGGGGCAAATCCATGAGCCTTTATGATGAGGTCCTAGCTAATCTCTTCATCAGGCATGCAAAAAACAGAAATTATAATCTCAAGATATCTGAGATTTTGATGATACTATTTAGGTGATATCACTTTATTTGGGGTGTGGTGGTGGCTACAAACATCTTTTGTTTCCATCATATCCAGCTATAATGTCTGATCATCTCTATCAAATGCAGCATCTTTTGGCATTGAGGCTTTATGTTCTTTTAGAAAAGAAAATATAAGGCTAACACTCATTAACAAAAGCAATGCTGTGTTCACTCCTCCAGCCTTCTTTACCTTAATAAATAAGCGTTAGCGGGAATTACCTAGATGCATAGTGGAACGCATGAGCACAAGCTGCCAGTACCATAATCCTTTTATCAGCACACTGAGCCTAGATACCTCAAGGATTATATCCAATATCCTGTTTCTTAGTTACGTAGGCAGTTGGTCTTTTTTTCTAATTTCTTAATAACATAAGAAGAACCCTACTGAATGAAACTAAAGTCTTGGTCACTTTCGAGCACTGGGATTTCCTTGCCATTCTAGGCAAGTTCCATGTCTTATTGTTTAATTCCAGAAAACCTTTGGCATTTAAACTGATTTAATCCAGAAGAAAGTTTGGGTGGGATTTTTATGGTCTTTTTTTTTAAAAAAAAAAATGTGTACAAATGTCCTTCACCTTACTTGAATTTAACTATTACTAGCAAATTTATGTTTTCTAAAAGGATATAAATTCAAGAAATAAGGTACAATATGGTCAACAAACTTGGCAATATGTGTTCAAGGGAAGGCAATAAACAGGTCACCAAAACACTAATGCTTCCTTGTTCTTTGTCCCTACTATAGGAACTGGTAGTAATCCAAATTTGTTCAAATGCCAATGTGTCAACAGCTCACCTTCTAGCAACTGACTAATCCAAATACTTATGAAATCCAAAGTGTAATTTACCTATAAGCAGGGAAAAGAAATATATTATCCTACAGATATTGTGCTTCTGTGATTAGGCCTGAATTGTAATGTTTAAACATCAAGTTGAATACACAACCCTAATAAAATGTTTCATATCACTGCTAATCACCTGTGATTAGTTTAATTCATTTCTAGAGCCATATGAAGCAGTGTAGTCATCACCAGGTTTTGTAGAGATAATTCATGTACTGCAGTGAAAGATGAGCATCTCGTATCTATCTTGTTTTTCTGAGTCTTAATTTTATCATAAATTTATATTATGAGAGATGGAAGAAATCAAAGTATGAACCTTCTCAACACTATGCACAATGCATAAATTTCATAGATATATTTTCATTAATGCCACATACTGCACAAGCTGATAGTCTCAAAGCTCTTCCAGTGATTGTCTCACATAGCATTTTGTGCTTTTAGATATGTTCAAAGAAAGCTACTGGACCTGCGGTGTAGAGCCTATGACTAACTTCAATGACTCACTATTAATTCAGCCCACTATCTGAACTTTCAAGCTGTGATTATGTATTACTGCACCATATATATCTGCAGTCTTCTTTCCTTCATTGTTTGAAGATTTACTCCCTTAAGAAAACTTATCAAAGAACTGCTAGTATAGATCTCCAAGTTGTTCTTATTGTTGTGCACCTTTAATTATGGCAACCTTAAGGTGAACCTGGGATCCCTGGTGGTGCAGCAGATTAAACCACTAAGCTGCTGAACTTGCTGACCGAAAGGTTGGCGGTTAGAATCAGGGGAATGGGGTGAGCTCCCGCTGTTAGGCCCAGTTTCTGCCAACCTAGCAGTTTGAAAACTACCACTCCGGCAGGAAGTTATCGGTGTTCCATGCAGTCATACCAGCCACATGACCTTTGTCTACAGACAATGCCGGCTTAGAAATGAAGATGGGAGCCAACCCATCAGAGTTGGACACAACTAGACTTAATGTCAGGGGAAACCTTTACCTTTACCTTACTTAAGGTGAACCTAACATGAGGTTTTCTGGGTGAGATTTATTCAGAGGAGGCTTGGCTCTGCTTTTGTCTGAACCTGAGAAAGTCTGATTTGGAGCAAGGTTTTCATAGCTGAGTAAAGATGTGAACCCTGGTCTCCCAGTGTCTTAATCTAATGCTCAAACCACAACACCATTCTGGCGCTCAACATCTAATTACTAGTATCATCTAAAGTTGATTTACTGAATCAATGGATTTGACATAAGCGTTGACAATTCAGAAATTGATTCTTTGCATCTATTCCAGCCATCTGATTTACGTCAAAATATTTTAATTATAGATATGAGAATTATGCATTATGTTAGTCAATAAGACATCTTGTTTAGTAATAATTCTATTAGAAATTTATACTTTATTTAGAAGTTAGGACCAATTTTCTTATGGTTCAGTTTTGATGCTCAAAACCACTGTAAATTGTTGTTGAGTGTCTTCAAGGTATTTCTCATTTATGACAACCCTAAAGTTAACATATCACAGAGTTTACTTGCCAAGATTTACTAAAAGTGGTTGTCACTGCTTTTATCTGAAGCTGAGTGAGTTTTACTTGCTCAAAATCACGCAATGGGTTTTTGAGGCTTTATAGGGATTTGAATCTTATTCTCCAGACTAGTATTCAACATGTAAATCACTTCAACACACTGACATTCACTGTGAATTGGTTGTTCTCTATATTACATTTCCAGTCAAATCTCTGAATTTCCATCCTCTTTATTCTTCATTGGTAATCTTCATCATCTCCATTTTGTAGATAGTAAAACCTCTGGACCAGGATTATGTTGCATTATCCACATTTTATACAGATCACATCACACAGAATGGTTGCAAAATAAGATCCAGGTTCCTACAAAGGTCCAACATGAACCTGATGATATTCATGCAGCTACTGTGAATGGAGACTACTGCTTCATCACACTAGAGTAGGCATCCACTTTAAATCCGGTTTCTGTAGAATTCTGGGGTTTGTAATTTGGTGAGGCCCAGTACTTGTCTGGCTGAGCTGTTTAAAGACCCCCCCCCCCAAGTGGATTGAAAGTGGATCAAAACTCTAGTGTAATGAGGTCCTTGGCATAAACATCACTCATAGTTTGTCTTGTTTGTGCAATCAGTCTTCACAACTTTATAGAAATACTTGAAAGTACAGGGAGGATTCCAGCTCGAGAAACAGAGTGAAAATCACTGAACAGCATCTTGGTGCTCAATCCTTAGGTAACATTATTGCAAAAAGCATGAGTAAACTACTGTCATTCGGCTATCATTTCTATCCTCATAAAGACATGAGGTATTTGTGCTCCCATAATCTAGACTCTCACTTGCAGGTTCTTGCTCTTATATCTTGTTTATGGTCCAAACTACTTACATAAGGATGGAAAGATTCCTTCACTTTGTGGGTCAGGTCATCTCTACGCCCAATGATTTTTAGCATAAGTACATGTTTTCTCCCATCCTTGAACCACCCCACAGTCTAATCTATCCCTGACTGATTTGCTTTCCTCAACAATTTCTTAAACTTTCCCTCTTGTTTTAGTTTTAATATTTAATTGGTTATATAACACACCTTTGTTGTTTTATTCTACAACTCCTTGTTAGTAATGGCTGCCTGACCTGTTTTTCCTCTGCAGAAGTTCCTGATTCCTCTGTGATTTAAAAGAAACTTGCCTCACATTTTGTTTTTATAACATTAACAAAACAGCAGAAAGGTATAGTTCAGCACATCTAGGTCTAGGGATTTCTCATGCTAACCAGTGGAATGCAACAATAGCATTTCTTCTTGCTGTGCTTCAATTTTTCTATGGCTATATGTATCATGAACCCTGGACTCTTAAAGTTCCCAAACAAGATGTTTGCTAAGTAGAAGTAAAATTAGAATGCAAGTACACAAGAGAACTATCAGAGTCTGTAGTGATGGCTGTTCCTCCTATAACTCCCACTGCCCAAGATGTAAGCTATGGTAGGTGGATCTACATGGACTAAATAGCCCACTCTCACCTTGAAGTTGCTCCTGGCTGTTTTCATTATGACCAAGGACTTTCAGGCCTTATCACATTTGGTTAAATTGGTTTAGCCCTGTGTTAAGTCAGAGGATGCCCCAGAGTTTGGCCAAAACTCTGGAGCAGCCTCACAGCTTGGGCAGTGTGGACAGCATGACAGAGTTTGATGTGGACTACTTTGTTGTCACATGGGTCACTGCCATCACCAGACCCTTTTCCCTGTTTTCATCAGCATAGGGAAAGGGGGACAGATCATTGTCGTCACTACTACCAGATGGATACAGAGCTCTGTGAGAGCACCTGGCTGTCTCAGATACCTCATGATGACATCAGCAAATGCACCCATGCAACCAGGAAGAAGGAGGGACATCAGCCAAGAGTGATCATTGTGGCTAGTACACAAGGTGCCCATGACAGCAGGAGCTGTTAGCAGCAATGGCAACAGGTCCCAAACTAATCGGTATCTGGCTTGTACACTTTGCCCCACCACAGGTTGTGGACAGAATTTGGGACACCTCTAGGTCCAGTCAAGGGTGGTACTGCTCTGGACTGGCCATAGCCAAGCTTCCAATGTTGATAAACCCTATTGATGGTAAGATAGGCTTCTATACTGGTCGCTCATCATAAATAAAGATTTGGATTTGGATAAACCCTATGTCATTGAAAAAAGTGTCTCTGCTGGTGGAGGCAGCCTCCTACACTGAAACAAGAAAAAAAAACAAGTTATCTTCTTTGTGTATAAATCCCTTATTTGCATCCCAGTTAACGTAACCACCTTTAGTTGAAGCATCAGCCTTGGGGTTACAGGTAAGTAAGAACTAGGTACAGTCAAAAAGCTGTTCTAGTGGAAGAGAGATAGGGAACACTACTATTGTTCTATGAACATCACATCAAAGTAACCAAGCTCACATGTGGAGGAAGGCAGCCCCCTACTCCATGCTCAGTATCATACTTCATCCTTTTTGTATGCGCTCACAGCAGTATTGTGTGTGTAACTGCAGGTTACACGTTTCTGCAAGTTTGTGTGCAAAGCTACAGTTTTCAATAAACTATCAGGAGAATAGCAGCCAGCTAGAGATGATAGATTACGCATCCCTTATCTGGAATTCCAAGTTCCTAAGTACTTCAATATTCAAAATGTCCATGTAGATGACTAAGATATGACCTCATCACAAAGGGAAGATTTCAGTGGCATATGCCGGCTCTGCCCTACATCATCCACAGAGCCTGCTGGCTCTCATCAAACGATGCCAACACAGCTCCATGGGTGATATAGGGCAAAGTCAGAGCATGCAGTTATCATAGCAATACGGGAGTTTTTCTGTGTTGACATAAGAAGCAATGGGGGAAAGCTGCATGGTTGGTGCTTCCCCCAAATTATGGAGCCGGGCAATGCGGGGCATGGGTCGCCAGGTTCCCCACGTCCTCTGATGAAACAAGGCAATTCTGTCGGTCATGTGTCAAGGTCGATAGTGACATCTTTACTTTCGGATGGATTTATGTGTACAAGCTTTCTTTCATGTACACAATTATTGCAAGCCATCACTTCATGTGTATAGGATGTATATGAAAAATCAATGAATTTCATGTTTAGACTTGGATCCCATCTCCAAGATCTCTCTGTATCTCTTGGAGATTGTATCCAAGATATAATATATATAATGGTCCAAATATAATGTCCCAAAATGTGAAAATACTTGGTCCTAAGTATTTCGGATAAGGGATGCTCAACCTCTATCTTCTGTTGTGCAAATATAAGTATCCAGGGGCAGGCAACATAACAGACATATTTATTTTAATATCTCTGCCTTTGTTTTTCTCAGGTGACTGCAACAGTAATTCTCCAGCAGTAGCAAATAGTAATTTCCAACAGAAGAGGAAATTTTCTTCAAGTAGCACATAATTTACTTAGTGCTACTAAATGTGGCAATAAATTGATGGTGCACTTCTTGAAGAAATAGCTTGTGGGCTTTTTCAAAAGTATTAGCACTATCCTTCACCTGTATGCCATGACAGCTGACTGATAATTCTTTATCTAAGAGCAGAAACTCTGATTACTAGATGCATAGAACAATGGAAAGTGGTAGCATACCATTATTATCACTGGGAATAGCCCTATTATTGGGTGGATGAAGGTAGACACCACAAATTTCTAGTGTCATGAAAAGACAGATAATGGTTAGTTATCAATTTATAATTGTTGCTTTTCTGTTTTTCTTCTTTTGTTTTACTAATGGGATCAGGAAAGGATTGTCTGGGAGTTTTTTTGTCTCATGTGCAAAATAATTTGGTCAGCGTGGTTAATGCATCTTGATTGGGATATGCCAACTGCTATTGTGCCTGAAGCAGTAAAAAGGTTTGGATCACTTCCAATCATATAGTCATAGCTGTTGATAACTATATGACATTTGCTATTATTTAAAGCATTTCATATGTCTTATGTGATACATTTCCCTGTAAGGTGTATCTGTATAATTATTCTTCATATTGCAGATAGCTGGGGGACAGGGGCGGAGGGAGAGGAGAAGGAAAGATAAAAAGCAAAAGAGAGAATAAGACTTTTTCATCAGGTCACTTCCTGCATCATTAATTCTTTCTCTTGATCACAATGCTGCAGCTATAGACCATCATCTGTTATCCGTGGACTTTCTATGGGCACCTGAACACTACATAAAGTGGAGTGTTGGATCATATGGATCTTCAGTCTGATCTAGAAAAATAACAGCTTATAAACCAAGCAAAGTATGTGTTATGGTTGAGCCTTATGGCTCCGATTCTGGGAGACGTGGTCGTAAGACTCCTCGGGAGTCAGACTCTCTTGAGGAGCGAGAAAGGAAGCGGCTGCGGGACTTATTTGCAGAACCATCTGACGAGGACTCCTTTGAGGGTTTTACCGAGAGAATGGAGGAAGAGATGGTTAGCTCAGAGGAAGATGACATGGAATGGACTCGTGTGAGGGAGGATTTGGGTGCCACCGGCAACAATAGTATGGAAGGCGATTGGGGGCCTTCAGGATTAGACCCGTGGACAAGCTGGAGGGATGGAACGGGATCCACAGCTGGGGATGCTGTGGGGCGTAGTCAAAGGTGTTTCAGCTCTGATGAGGAGGATGAGGATGAGGCACCTGGAATTAGGGTAACAGCTGACAGCGATGAGGAGTTGTGAACTGGCATAAAATGGGGTTTAGAATCCAGGGCTAATTGCGTTGGGCAAGGTAATCTGGACGAACGCTTGGGCTCTTGTTGGGAAATTCCTGAAGACGGGTGTGATTCGTTTGCTGAATACGTAAGTTACCAAGGACACTGGGCATAGGCGGCGGGAGGAACTGTGTGGGCTTTTGTTGTGCAACCTGTGTTTAATCTTAATAGCTTGGACCTCCGTCGTCTTTTTGACGAACATTAATTGCCTACTCTGGACTGACTGGCTGACTGACTGACTGACTGACTGACTACGACCTCGGACTATCCTTCCTGTGGCTATCGTTGGAACTGGTGAACTAAAGACATCTGTACCTGGCTTTCGACCTTCGGACCGGATTGAGACCTCGCTGACCGCTGCTGCCCTGATTGATGTGTTTGAACCCGGAGTTTGTTTGCTGCTCGGAGGAGTAACTTCTTAGTTACTCAATCAAAGCTCTTGGTAGCAGAGAAGTATCTGCTGCCAGTTATTTGTGTTCCTTTGAACCTTTGTTTACCAGCTTTTGTTTGTTTAAAGTGCCAGGCTGAAGTAAGCATTTTTAGTTTAACCCGGATTAAACTTCAGTTTAATCCGGTTTATCTTTTGAACGTTTTTTAGTGTCTTTTCACCTTGAAGGCCAATGTGTGCCTAGCCCTTTGTCTTTTACGGGCATTTTTGGTTCTGTATCTTTAATAAACTGTGTTGAATCTTATCTGGTGGCGTTCTGTCTCTGACAGTATGAGTAAGATGATGATCATCATCATATTTCAAACAATCAGCTTTTCTCTTGAAAATGTTACCATATTCAACAACAAGACTACCAGAAAGTAAAGAAAGTATTACTGTTGAGTTTTTAAGGCCAAAAACAATATAAAAACACATGATAGTGATTCAAATAAAACAGAACATATTTAACATAAACTTTACATATATACAGACATCTAACATAATATGGAAAAGAACTCTATCAAGATGATGTCATGCAAAACTAACTTGAAATTCACTGGGGTGGATGTGGCATATCTGTTAATTTGGTACCACTTTTTACTACAATAGTCATATATTAAGATTTTCATTCCATTACTTTCTTCTCCAAACATGAACCTGAAACTTATCTGAATAATGGCCTGTCACCACACTGACCTAATCTCTTTCTGCCTTAAAATTATGTACAGATGGAATGGCCAAGAGTGAAATATGAAAATAAATGTTATATACATTTACCACAGTAAACAAAATATGTTTGACCCAATTCTACCTTTCAGGCTAGCAGCCAGGAAAGATAATTGGCTCTCTTTTTTTTTTAATATTCACAAGTTATTTTAGAAACAGAGGCATTATTTTAGTGATTATGCAGATCTAGTCCCATCTGAATTAAATGGACTGCATCTGTCAATATTAGCAAGTGGATAAACCTGAAGGTTTTTTGAGGGGATGGTATTGAGAACTATATTAATTGCTATTTGGGAAAGAATGGGTTGAATTTTAGATATAACTGTAAACGTTGATTTTTAAAACTATAACTCCAAGTTCCTCCAGTCAACATAGTCACTGACCACACTGGTTGGGTGATTCTGGGAGATACAATTAAAAAAACCTAATTTTTACAGAATCTGGTTTCTTAAATAAAATTACCTGGAATTTGCTAAGCCTACAAAAATGTAGCAAAATATTGTGTAATCCTGACTAAAATACTGGCCCAAATCCAATTTATAATCCCAACTAGAATTGACTCAGTGAATCAATGGGATTTGGCAAATCATCACTTGAAGGAGTCTATTCTAGTTGGGATTAACAATCAAAGGCAACGAAACTGGCATAGCTTGTTCATTTTCGCAATAGAATAGAGATGATGCAGATGAGAAGATACTACACACCTGTCCTGACAAAGGACATTGATCCTTGCTATATCTATTTTTTTATCATGGTAACATATAATACGGGGCCTCTGGTGGCACAGTGTGTTAAAGCGCTGAGCTGCTGAACTTGCGGACCGAAAGGTGCCAGGTTCAAATCCACCTGAGATTCCACCTGAACATCAGGAAGAACTTCCTCACTGTGAGGGCTGTTCGGCAGTGGAACTCTCTCCCCCAGACTGTGGTGGAGGCTCCTTCTTTGGAGGCTTTTAAACAGAGGCTGGATGGCCATCTGTCGGGGGTGCTTTGAATGTGATTTCCTGCTTCTTGGCAGGGGGTTGGACTGGATGGCCCATGAGGTCTCTTCCAACTCTACTATTCTATGATTCTATGATTCTATTTAATCCCAGGAGCGGAATGAGCGCCCGCTGTTAGCCCCAGCTCCTGCCAACCTAGCATTTCTAAAACATGCAAATGTGAGTAGATCAGTAGGTACCACTCTGGCAGGAAGGTAATGGCGCTCCATGCAGTCATGCCAGTCACATGGCCTTGGAGGTGTCTACGAACAACACCGGCTCATCGGCTTAGAAATGGAGATGAGCACCAACCCCAGAGTTGGTCACGACTGGACTTAACATCAGGGGAAACCTTTACCTTACCTTTAACATGTAATAGATACAGGGCAGGGAACACTAGGTCCTGAGACCTGATCCCACTCTTCTGTAGTCCCAGTGCAGTGCTTTTGGCTTCTCCATAAGGTCACACTTCACATGATACTATCATCAGAAGGTTGTTTGGTTGTTGTTTTGTTAGTGTATACTCTATTCTCAAATATTGTCTTGCTTGTCTAAGTCACTGGATATAAGAGCTCAATGGGAGGGGGCATCCTTTTGCCTGTGATCTTGTCCACACAGAATATTCCTTTTCCCATGAATAAGCTGAAAGATTTACCCTAGGAAAGGGGATAGTAAAAGAATGGCACCAGTTGTTTTCATGGCCTCCAACCCACTCCAAAATCTCCTGTTTTTTTCTGAAAAGGGGGTTGACTTTCACTCCAAAATGCCTATATGAGGTTTTTTTTTTTTGACTACTCCAAGCAAGAAAAGTAGACTTCCCGTTCATCAATGTTTTCTGGAATTACTGACAATCTTACTGGCCTTGTGTCCAAAAGAGGGGCATGACTTGAAGCAACCAGTTCTAAGAGAAACTACTGCAAAGCCAGAGAGAGGGAGACCAGTGAGAGGGAAACCAGTGAGAGGGAAACCAGAGGGTGGGGGAAGAAGAGGAAGGAAAAAAAACCCACTGATCCTTCAAGCTAATAAAGTGCAGCACGCAAAGAGCAATGCTTTGAAGACTGACTATTTGGCCAGAGTATAAAAACTGGCTGCTGCTATTGGTTAGTGTGTCCTTGTGCCTTATCAGCAGGGACCCTAGCTATGATTCCAGAATGGCTTCTTTTGTTTGCCCATAGTCCTGAACACGCCTTTACTTCTGAAGAGCTTCAACTTCCAGCTTTGTTTCCCTCTCTCCTTTCTGGGATGCCACCTCATCATGGCAGCAAAACCCAGCATACAACTGACAAAAGAACTCTATTAACCTTACCTGACTCATTGCCCTACATTGCTCACTTCACAAGTGCATCATGTAAGTTCAAATGCTAGGCAAGTATGACTAGAAGCTTTTAACACATATATCACACAAGAAGAGAAATGCTGTTAGCTGCAAAAAAAAAAGTCACTTAGCAATGGCATGGGTGGTCCATTAATTAGATAGTATGAATGTCTCTAGGTCTAATTTGCATTTGTTTGAAGTAGTTGTTAAAGAAAAATTTCAATATCTCTCAGTCTAGATAATTGTATCTGGAATTGTCACAAATTATTGTTATGTACATTTCTTCTCCTTTCTCACAGACGAGTCCCTCTCTCTTTTTCTTTTTTCACTAAAGTGCAGGTTAGAAACCTAGGTTAAAATACCTCTCAAAAAGAAAAGCATTAGCACATTTTCCTCTGTCCCATTTTCGCCAGCCGTAAAAAACGAACAAAATCAAACTCAATCCTGTGCATTTCTTCAGTTGCTCTCATTGCAGGGCACCATCGAAGAATTTAGCAACATTAAGGCCTGGCAATACTTTTTCCATAATGGAATAGCAAATAGAAGAATGTGCTAGCCAAAGAGGAAAGAAATCATTTGGCAGTCTTGGCTTTAAATAATCCTACTGAAGTCAAACTTTTAAAAAATAAAACTACACACACACTGTAATCACAGTGTTGGTATCATCCCTGCTGCAGCTTTAAGAGAAGCCTGCAGGGTTTGGTTATAAGATTCGGTTCAAAGGATCAGGCTTATGAAAAAGGCCTGGTGTCTTTTTAAGTGTTAAATACCAAAAGGTGAAATATCCTTGGGGGTGGACCAAGTTTTAGGAATTGGAGCTGCTAATTATCCTTGACTGTGTCATGGAAGAGCAAAATGATTAGCACAAATAATATAGCCCTAAGGAGTGGATGCAGAACCAGGGGAGCCGGGGAACGACAAAATGTGTTTTGGAAGGATAACACAGTCTCCCTGACTAAAGGGGGAAATGCTCAAGCCAAGAAATGCAAAATAATTCTTCACATATCATTTCTTTAAGAGCTTGGAGACCAGAGAAAAGCATGTTATTGTAACTTGGAAACACTGGTTGATAATTTTAAAATGGGGTATTAGGCACACTATTTTGCAGAAGCATATTTTAAGTGCATTTCCTTATCTGTGGCTAAAAACGGAGAGTGCGAAATCCAAAGAGAAAGCGGAACAAATTTCAGGTGATTTTATTTCTTGGAGGTCTTTATGAATAGAATAGTTATTACTTAGGGCATATCTACACAAGCCAAAAAAACCCCAGACTCACATAGAATCATAGAATCATAGAATCGTAGAGTTGGAAGAGACCTCATGGGCCATCCAGTCCAACCCCCTGCAAAAAGCAGGAAAATCTCATTCAAAGCACCCCCGAAAGGTGGCCATCCAGCCTCTACTTAAAAGCCTCCAACGAAGAAGCCTCCACCACTGTCCGGGGAAGAGAGTTCCACTGCTGAACAGCTCTCACAGTGAGGAAGTTCTTCCTGATGTTCAGGTGGAATCTCCTTTCCTGTAGTTTGAAGCCATTGTTCCGCGTCCTAGTCTGCAGGGCAGGAGCAAACAAGCTTGCTCCCTCATCCCTATGACTTCCCCTCACATATTTGTACATGGCTATCATGTCTTCTCTCAGCCTTCTCTTCTGCAGGCTAAACATACCCAGTTCTTTAAGCAGTTCCTCATAGAGCTTGTTCTCCAGACCCTTGATCATTTTGGTTGCCCTCCTCTGTACGCTTTCCAGCTTGTCAACTGCAGTGCCCTTCAATTGCAGTGCCCAGAATTGGACATAGTATTTCAAGTGTGGTCTGACCAAGGCAGAATAGAGGGGGAGCATGACTTCCCTGGATTTAGACGCTATACCCCTATTTATGCAAGCCAAAATCCCTTTGGCTTTTTTCGCCGCCGCATCACATTGTAGGCTCATGTTTAACTTGTTGTCCACGAGGACTCCAAGGTCTTTTTCACACATACTCCTGTCGAGCCAGGCATTGTCCCCCATTCTGTATCTTTGCATTTCATTTTTTCTGCCTAAGTGAAGTATCTTGCATTTTTCCCTGTTGAACTTCATTTTGTTAGTTTTGGCCCATCTCTCTAATCTGTCAAGATCATTTTGAATTCTACTCCTGTCTTCTGGAGTGTTAGTTATCCCTCCCAGTGTGGTGTCGTCTGCAAACTTTATGATCGTGCCTTCTAACCCTTCATCTAAGTTGTTAATAAAGATGTTGAACAGAACCGGGCCCAGGACGGAACCCTGCGGCACTCCACTCATGACTACTTTCCAAGATGAAGAAGATGCATTGGTGAGCACCCTTTGGGTTTGTTTGATTAACCAATTACAGATCCACCTAATGGTAGTTTTGCCTACCCCACATTTGACTAGCTTATTTGCCAGAAGGTCATGGGGGCCTTGTCGAAGGCCTTACTAAAATCCAGATAGGCTACATCCATGGCATTCCCCGCACCTACCCAGCTTGTAACTCTATCGAAAAAAGAGATCAGATTAGTCTGGCATGATTCACTGTGACTTGAAGGCTGGCTGTCTTCACGATTTATAGCTACCTCTAGTGAGTATCCAAGGATGGTTAGCTTTAAAGCAGTTTTGCCCCACTTTGGAAAAAGTTTGGGAATGCTATGCAGTTTGCTGATCTATCCTGTGGTTTTGAAGTAATGTAGATGGCTGGATTGGATCCATTTTGACACAGTCTATTGTCCAGATGGGACACCAGCACTTAGCACCTCATTAGTACAAGGAAAGAGGATGGCAAGTGGTCTTGTTGCAACCACCATTGCTTCTATCTGGTCATTGAGCTCCATGCACCTGGCTGTTGTTGTTGTCTCTGCTGACATCGGATTGGGGCACCCATGTGACCAACATGAAGAAGGGGTCATCGGCAGAGGTACCTGCATGATCAGACAATCTCCCCTCCTTCTAGATAGTCATCTGGGTGCCTTTCCTGACGCCAGAACAAGACACCCAAGCAATCTGAAAAAGGAGGGAGAATTAGCCTCCCGCATACACATACCCTCCCCTTCTTTATGCTGCTGTGTGGACAACATATTCTGATGTTAGCAGGGACATCTGCAATGGCCAGGAACTCACATTGAACTCTATGGCTGATCAGGAGAGGCAGCAGCAACATGAAGAAAGAAACATGTGTGTTGCTCCAGAGGAGCAACCACATTCCCCAGCTATAAAGGTATTGAGCTTCAATGTTCCAGGCAAGGACAGATACTTCCCAATGAAAATCACACAGCCAACTGCATAGGGGCAGAGTGTGGGTGGAAATTGCTGTTAGCTATATCTTTAATGCAATGTATAGTTTAGCTCTAAGTTCTAGACCTTAACTCCTCAAACAAGAACAAACCATCCTCACATATCATATCTCCTCTTTCATTCTCTGTGAAGTTAAAAAAATTAAGTAGGGCACAGTGTTCTCAAGCATTTCCTTATTCTGCAAACAGAAGACACTGAAAAGATGCTATTGTCCAGGCCATTGCCAAACTCATGGCAGTCCGAGACCTCAAGAAGAGACTTTTCCCATCACTGGCCTATTTAATTCTTTTAACTGAAGATACTGGGAACTGAAACTTTGACTTTTTGTATTCAGAACATGTTCTTTATGGTCCCTTATATTTCTCTCTGTGATATTAAAACAGCACGTGCAGTTTACAAGTCCTCTATGATATTTCTTCTTTATCAAGAGAAGCTTTACTTATTCTGCTTAATCAAGGCCTCATTCAGGAATTTTGTTTTTCCCTCTTTGCCTGTTAGGAGTTGAATAGATTGTACATTTCTTCCTCCCCACCTTGAGATAATGTACCAAACGTGGGAACAGGTGGAGCCACGGTACATATTGCAACCATAAAGGAAGACAGAGCTGGAGAAGGTTGCCCCAAATAAGATAATTACCTCCCAAAGGAATGTGGTCATATTACCTTCATAAAGAATGAGGGCAATAAGTGTTCTGTTAAAGAAAGACTAAGAAGTATGCCAAGCTTTTTGGGAAGCAAGGCTCTATGACAGAGAGAGAGGGGGGAGATTTGTGGGCTCAGAAGGCATTGGTCTAGCAGAAATTGAAATATGTAGCTACTGGAATGCATATGGCTATTAGATTTCTTTTCTGTGGGTCCAATGATTCCCTCACATCCATAAAAAAAAAAACTAAACACAGGTTATTAAAATGGAATTGTATCACACTGGTGCCTTCAATAATTTGACATGCTATGAACTGTCCAAAATGGGAATGCATGTATTTATTTATTTACATTTGTCTCTCACCCTACAGAAACTCACTTCTGGTTTGAGGAGGGACCCCTGCCCTCAAAAGCAAAATTCTGAATCTTGATTCAGAGGAAAATCATCACCAGAAAGACGAGGTTTCCAGTAATTTTGATACCTCCCCCCCCCCCAATTTTTCAGAATCAACAAAACTGTATTGAGGACCACAAATGTCCCACAGGGTGTGAGTTTCCCATCCTTGCAGCAAATCTGGTTTTGCCATAAAAACTGAGCCACTACATGAGCTCCATATATATAACCATTAACCAAAAGGGCAGCATGTGTTGGGTACAGTTCCTTTGTACAAATGAAATTTCATTTTTAAGCAGCACTTTTCCCAAGTTTTCCAACGAATCTAATACATCTGGTTTTAATTTCATTATCTATACCACATTTTCAGCTCTGTCAATTAGAAAATACACCATGGATGTGGATTTTTTGCTGATTGCAATAACCAAATCAGAAAAATATCAAAGTATTTCATCTCTGCTTCAACCCAGTGCCAAAGACAGCCTTAAACTCCATTCGATGCCAAGCGATGAACTTTAGGTTCCTCTTACTTTGCTTATGTGAGAAAGATGTCAATCCTTCTTTATTTAGAGAAGAAAAAAGTCAGCTCTTTAACTTCCCTTGTCTCAAGCATTTTCTACAACATTGCTCTTACAATTTTGAAATTACTGGTTCTTCTGCTGCCGTTCCCCAGGTAAAATCCTAGTTCTCTCCAGGACAGAGAGCAAAGTGGAAAACTGTCATACAAAATTATATGTCTTCTTTTGTAGTAAAAAGCCAAAGAAGGGGTAAGGAGTTCGACATTCCACCATTATCATCATTTGCCCATCAGAAACCTAGCTGAAAGACTGCTAAGTCTCAATGTGCAAGTAATGATTTGTGTCCTAAAACCACAAGTTGGACATTTCTTTACACCCGAGTGCCAGCCAGTAATATTAGAGCTCAACCATCAAAATGGCCTTCCTTGTAGTTCTTTAGTGATCAAGAGTTTGCAGGCTATGTTTTCTGGCCTATAGTAACAAGAAAATGCTTTTGTTTCACATCAACCACCTGACTCTGTTCTGAAAATACCTGAAAACAAGAGCAAGTTTGATAAGTACAGTTAACATGGACCAGAATAAGCAAAATAGTATCAGTTTCTCAAGTATTCTTTTTTTTTTGGGGGGGGGGGGGCTCTGGTTCACAGGTCAGATATATTCTCCAGAGGATTTGTTGTTGTTGTTTGACCTCTAGTCTTTTTTGACATATAGCAACCCTAAGGTGAAACTATCAAAGGGTTTTCTGGAGCTGGGAGTGTGTGATCCCAAGGCCACCCAGTAGGTTTCTGTGGCCAAGTGGGGAATCAAACCTTGGTTTTCAGAGTTGTAGTCCAATGCTACACCACACTTTATCTTCTCCGTGGACTACTCTCCCCAAAGTTACTATTATGGTTGACAGACATATCCACAGTGATGTCAAAAAGCTAGCTAGTGAGTTGCGTGTGTATGTGTATATTCTTACAGTGATCCAAGTATAAGTTGTAAATTTTTCACATACAAATATATTACCAAACCAATTTCTTCTCCACATAAATGAATGACTAGGCAAAACAAAATACCAGCAACCAACTGAAATAATATTTAAAAGTTATATTAACTCATATAATTCAACGCCTAAAATTGCTCATTCTTTTGCTTATGGGGTTCTAAGATGGAAAGCTAAGCTTTTTCCAAGCATCATTCCTACCCATGAACAGAGGAACATATGATGGTAAACCACAACTTCAGACAAAATTGTTGACTTTTTCCATATGATTTAAACCCTAAAACCCAATTCCTCACCAGTTGGGAAGCAGAGGTCAGGTAACCCAGGCCTTAGGAGCAGGGTGTCAAACCCATTTTCACTGAGGGCCACATCACCTTCAAAGGGCCGGTTGTAATTGTAAGACTATAAATATAACTATATATAAATGTAGGCTTTACAGGCCACATAAAATGATGTGGTGGGCTAGATTCGGCCCATGAGCCTTGCCTTTGACAAATGTGTCTTAGGGTGAAATCTAGTCCTTTGGGTCTCCCCAAGTGCCTCTACCTCCATGACACTACTGTTGGTAAATTCCCAGAGTTTGGGGGTTTTTCCCTTCTATTATTAAAAGCTGAACTTCTTATAATATTTGGTTAATGCCATTAATAGCTTTAAATTTTAATGTAGGATTTCTTGTATTTTCAGTTCCACTCTTGGGTTGTTGTCCCCATTTATTCCCCATGGTATGTTTGGTGGTTCCCCCTCTCTTTCTATCACACCTTTTTTTTAAAAAGATACTTTGGTATATACCATTTTCCCTTTTGGATTCAGCAATCCCATGGTTACAGAAATTAAATAGAATTTGCTTCTGTTGCCCTGATCCAAAAATACATTCACTTAGGAATAACTATATTTTTGTTGTTACAGTACAAGAATAATTCTTCTTTTTTTAAAATGAAACAATTAAAATAAGAACCTGCAACCTGCTCTCAATTTCTAACTGTAAAATGTTTTTAAAGGAAAGAAAATGGATGTTGTTGCAACTGGAGTCAACTCCCTTGGGCCCTGGTATATCTAGGTCAGCCCTGGATATACTGACTGTGGGCCTGTTTGCCCAGATGCTGCTTTGTCTGGCCCATCATTAACTGGAATTCAGATGTTGGGCATCTAGACACTTTCAAGACATTACAGGCTGACCTGTATTATGGTGTGATGGGTTCTGAAGTCTTTTTTTTCTGAAGTCCTAAATCAAAAAGTGAACTGGTAAGGCTATCTGTGCTTCCTTGTACTTTAAATCATTAATGTGAAAGATTTGGGAGGAAAGCAAGTGTCCTGTTATTCAACATCAAATTATAGTCTTGCTAGAATGAACACTGAGCTGTAAGAGAGAGGAAGGAAGAAATATGCACAGATGCTTTGAAATACTGCACAATGAATTACAACAAAAGAGCATGGCTTGGAAAGTATTTTGCCAAAAGAATCCCAACACTTACTGGAAGCACTATATTTCTGAGTCAGTGTACTCAGAAAAGGCAGAAGTTTCTGAAAAGTGGCATTTGCCCACGTATACAATTAAACTGACCACAAAATGTGAACACTGTGCATTAGTGGGCATCATTATTCCTGTAAACTATGCCACAAAGAAAAGCTAGTTTTATAGTGAATCTAATTTCCTTGTGGACCATTTACCAATAACCTTCCCTTTATATTCAGATGATTGATAGACATTTTGACAGGCAAACTGCTGGGATTTGGGGGTGTTTTCTTTTTAAAGCTGGGTACAATAACACGGTGGGCTTTTTTCTTTTAAATATCATTACTCTATTTTAAAAAGTGGCATCAAGCAATTATATACAAAAGTATTACCAGGGAGGGAAATGTTGTCCATGCGTATTTTCAGCCTTATTAATTTCACATGTGTATTAGTCATTCAGGTTTGAACCACATCTAATGGATAAAAAAATCAAGCTATATGAATTGGTCTGAATAAGGCATCTAAATAGTAGACTCTTGGAATCAAATATTGGGTTTCAAATGGAAATGAAGTATCTATGGCTTGGGCTTTTCTCTCTCTCTAAATGAAGTATTCCCTAATGGGGAAACTTTAGATCTATTGACGTTTTGGTCTGTAATGCCCCAAATACATTATCATTTTCTATGATGAGTGCAGTTGATTTGATTTCCAAAAAATCTGGTGAATGAACAGTGCCCCATCCAAAAAGAAAGTATGGAACTGAGACATTGCCAGTTCCTTTGGTCTCTCAGCTTCCAGTCTACCAACCAGACACTCTCCAGCAGCTGCTGAGAGACCTTCCCGCCATCTTTAACAGCTCCAGGGTGAGCTTTTCCATTGACTGCCTGGCTGGCTAGTGTTTTAGTAAGGGCCTGGTGGTCAGGATGCCTATGGCCTCACACAGACTTGAACATCAGCGAGAAAAATGACTGCTGTGACTCAATGGGCAGCTTCCCTGAGATGCACTCCGCTCGGCCTTCCCTCCAACTGCCCAGAATTGGCCTGGAGAGGTTGGTGCAGCAGAGCCACTCTACCATCATTGCCATTTACTGCTACCATGCCGTGACCTCGCTGTTAGCTACTCATAGCCTGAAGTTAATTCTAGTCACTGATACCTTATAGGATGACAATACTGGGGAATTTTACCAACCAGCTCCCCTTTAATCATCAATTTAGTACTGAAACCGGGCTTGGCTTGGCTTGAGGTCTATGACTTCTCTGCCAGTGGTCAACTTTCGATTCTGCCTTCCTGGGTTTTAGTGGGGACTTCTGTTTTTGTTTTGTTTTCAGTTTTTTAATTATTATTTTTAGTTTTTTTAGTTTTTGTAGAGACCTCTCTTAATTTTCTCACTGGCTCGGGTTTATCACTGATGACTGAGCTTAGCAAAATATACTGTTTAATTACATTATGTTTATTATGTTTATTTAAGTTCTATTATGTATCTTTTATTTAGTTTTATACGTTAATTTTGAGATTGTTTTATCCACTGTTTTGATTTGATTTATCACTATCTGTTTTCGGCATTGAATGTTTACCATTTTGTTACTTTTGTTGGAAACTGCCCTGAGTCTCCTTGGGGAGTTGTTGTTGTTGTTGTTGTTGTTGTTGTTGTTGGATTACTAGAAGTATGTAACACTGTCTTGTAACGATATAAGTTCTAGATGTTGTGCAGGCTTCAGAAGGCTCAAACAAATAACCAAAGTATGTAGAAAAAAGGTCCGTAAGGCTAAGACACAAAATGAGTTCAAGCTTGCCAGAGAGATTAAGAACAATAAAAAGCGATTCTTTGGTATGTCAGTAGAAAAAGGAAGAAAGGGGAAACAGTAGGGCCTCTGGGTGGAGAGGGTGGTGAAACACTAACAAAGAATAGGGAAAAGGCAGAGCTGCTTAACACCTTTTTTGCCTCAGTCTTCTCCCAAAAGGAATCGGTGTTCAAGATGACCAATATGAAGCTAAAATGGTAATAGGGGAAATGCAATCCAAAATAGGCAAAGAAGCAGTCCAAAAACTGGCCTACTCTAAATGAATTCAAGTCTCCAGGGCCAAATGAACTGCATCCAAGAGTATTGAAGGAACTAGCAGAAATCATTTCAGAACCACTGGCAATAATCTCTGAGAATTCTTTGAGAACAGGAAAAGTCCCTGCAGACTGGAGGAAGGCAAATGGTGTCCCTATCTTCATGAAGAGAAAAAAGAGGACCTAAAGAATTACCATCCAGTCAGCCTGACATCAATACTAGGAAAGTTTCTGGAGCAGATCATTAAGGAGGAAGTCTGCAATCACTTAGAAAGGAATGTTGTGATTACTAAAAGTCAACATGGATTTCTCAAAAATAAGTCATGTCAAACTAATCTTATCTCTTTTTTTCTGCTAGTTACTAGCTTGGTAGATGCAGGGAATGCTGTGGATGTAGCATATCTTGATTTCAGTAAGGCCTTCAACAAAATCCCCCATGACCTTCTTGCAAGCAAACTAGTCAAATGTCAGCTAGGCAATGCTACTATTAAGTGGATCTGCGATTGGTTAAGCGACCAAACCCAAAGGGTGCTCACCAATGGTTCCTCTTTATCCTGGAAAGAAGTGACTAGTGGAGTGCTGCAGGGTTCAGTCCTGGGTCAGGTACTGTTCCATATCTTTATTAATGACTTGAATGAAGGTTTAGAGGGCATGCGTATCAAGTATGCAGATGACACCAAATTAGGAGGGATAGCTAATATTCCAGAGGACAGGATCAGAATTCAAAATGACTATAGTGCCTCTCTAATCTGCTTTGGTTCGACCTCACCTGGAATACTGTGTCCAATTCTGGGCACCACAGTTCAAAAAATATATTGACAAGCTGAAAGGTGTTCAGAGAAGGGCAACCAAAATGATCAAAGGTCTGGAGACCATGCCCTATGAGGAGCGTCTTAAAGACCTGGTCATGTATAGCGTGCAGAAGTGAAGGTTGCTACATGATAGCCATGTATAAATATGTGAAAGGATGCCATAAGAAAGAGGGAGCAGGCTTATTGTCTGCTGCCCGGGAAACTAGGACTCGGAACAATGGGTTCAAATTGCAGGGAAAGAGATGCCACCTAAACATTAGGAAGAACTTCCTGACTGTAAAAGCTGTTCAGCAGTGGAACTCTCTGCCTCAAAATGTGGTGGAAGCTCTTTCCTTGGAAGCTTTTAAACAGAGGCTGGATAGCCATCTGTTAGGGGTACTTTGATTGTGCTTTTACTGCATGGCAGGGGTTGGACTAGATTGTCCAAGTGGTCTCTTCCAACTTTATTATTCTATGCTTAAGTCAATGTAGAGTCACTCCTGTTCTAGTGCCTTTATGGTATTTAGTCCACAAACATTCCTAGACATTCTAAAATCAGGAGGGATTCATCCACTCTGGCAGAATAGCCTTCACTGTTTACATCATTGTCGGTGATGAAGGTACTTTAACCTCATCTAATATATTTTTGTCACCATTTCAATACTTTATGCCTTATCTTCCTCATCACAATTTCAGTGCCTCGTGCAATTTAGAACATGGTTGAGATTTCTGGCCTGCAACAAATACCATAAACAACAATGACAACAACCATCATAGATTTGAAACTCACTATTACCGTTGTCAGCCCAGTTTCCAAAAGTCATTTGTACGCCTGCTTTACTTCTATGGGGGGGGGGGATGAAAAATGTACAAATGTACAAAAAACTGAGTTTTCTATTAATGAAAGTAGCTTGAGAGACAATGTGAAGACGTTGTCATGATGCTAGCTTGAGAAGGCAAAGTAATTCTTTCATCCACAATGTATCCCTTGATTGTATTCTTTTTGCCTTGTTTATTCCTCTCCCTCTCCTATTCTCTTTCTCTCTTAATCTTTCCATGGATAGTAACAGGACCAACCCAAGACATTTTGTCACCTGAAGCAAAAAAAAAAAGAAAAGATTGTGGCCCATTCCTGTTCCATTCTTGATTGGCAGTTAAGTCTTTATTCAATACTGAAAACGGGAATTCAAAGCAGGCCATAAGATATGTACTCATTCAGCTACTTGTTGCTGTCTCCTAAGTTCCTATACTGACTTCTGGGCCGAGGGGGCCAGGGGAGGCTGCCCCTTCTTTCTAGACTGTAAATTTATCTCTATATACAGTTTGTGGGTCATTGTGCTCATTTATAAGAACATTTTGCCATAAGAACATTTTGTTTTAACAAATTTTCAGCTGATCTTGCCATTGTAGCTAACAAGTAAAACCGAAAGTGCAACTGACAGTATTATTTTCATTTTTCACTTCCTCAGGAGTTCATATCTGTCTCACTTTATCATCATAACAGTCCTGAAAATTAGGTTAGGCTAAAAGTGACCCAGAATCAGAGTCTGAAAACCATACTTACTTGCTAGGGGAATTGTTAAACTTCACAAAGGGACTTTTCCAAACTCTTTTCAGGATCAAATAGTCAGGGTTGAAGTTGAGTAGGGAACTGAATTGAGTTTTAGTTGAGTGCATCATAACTCAGATTCAGGAAATTAGGTTCACACTAATTCTTTACATCACCTGTGCTCATACTCATTGGGCCTATGTGATTGATGAAAAAAATGTTTCAATACTCATTATTAAATTAGGAGGGGCAGCAAATCATTTCTAAAGTGTTTCTAAACTATCGTAATGGGTCTGTATTGAAATTATAACGATATAACAAAAATTTTGTTACTTCTTGTTATGTAATTATACAAGGGGGCAGCTTCCAGGGCTCCATTCTCCCTCATTTTTAGAGCTACAGTAGAGTCTCGCTTATTCAATGTAAACGGGCCGACAAAACGTTGGATAAGCAAATATGTTGGATAATAAGGAGAGATTAAGGAAAAGCCTATTAAACATCAAATTAGGTTATGAGTTTACAAATTAAGCACCAAAACATCATGTTATACAACAAATTTGACAGAAAAGGTAGTTCAATACACAGTAATGCTATGTAGTAATTACTGTATTTGCTAAATTAGCACCAAAATATCATGATGTATTGAAAACATTGACTACAAAAATGCATTGGATAATCCAGAATGTTGGATAAGCAAGTGTTGGATAAGTGAGACTCTACTGTATTGGGATGAAACTTGCTACAGTGGTAGAACACATTTCTCACTTGCCCACCCAAGTTTCAAAACCTTTCACACATTCACTGATTTGGAGGATTAAAAAAAAAGTTTTTTATGAACAATATATATATATATATATATATATATATATATATTAAAAAAAACCCTACAAGAGCTATCTCCTTGAATTTCTATTTTCAATGACACAACATAACCAGGGCATTATTCCCCCCATTTGTCAGAAAGATTTGCACATCCACTGGTTTTTAGGGAATTTTAACCAACATAAAGTTAACAGGAATATTTCCCTGGAAAACACCAGAGGCCATCCAGTCCAACTCCCTTCTACCAGGCAGGAAAAGCATAGTCAAAGCATCCCCAACATATGTCCATCTAGCCTTTGAAATAATAATAATAATAATAATAATAATAATAATAATAATAATAATAATAATAATAACAACAACAACAAAATTGAAGGAAAAGCTGATAAGGAGAAGACTTGGCTATGGCTCACAAATGGGACCCTGAAGAAGGAGACAGAAGGCCCGATCCTTGCAGCCCAGGAGCAAGCCATCAGAACAAATGCAATTAAAGCCAAGATCGAAAAATCAGCTGATGATCCAAAATGCAGACTGTGCAAGGAAGCTGACGAAACCATTGATCATATTCTCAGCTGCTATAAGAAAATCGCATAGACAGACTACAAACAGAGGCACAACTATGTGGCCCAAATGATTCATTGGAACTTATGCCTCAAGTGCCAACTCCCTGCAGTAAAGAACTGGTGGGATCACAAACCTGCAAAAGTATTGGAGAATGAGAACGTAAAGATACTGTGGGATTTCCGAATCCAGACTGACAAACACACCAGACATCACAGTTGTGGAAAGGAAAAAGGTTTGGATCATTGATGTTGCCATCCCAGGTGACAGTCGCATTGACGAAAAACAACAGGAAAAACTCAGGACCTCAAGTTTGAACTTCAAAGACTCTGGCAGAAACAGTGCAGGTGGTCCCGGTGGTGATCGGCACACTGGGTGCCGTGCCAAAAGATCTCAGCCGGCATTTGGAAACAATAGACATTGACAAAATTATGATCTGCCAACTGCAAAAGGCCACCCTACTGGGATCTGCACGCATCATCCGAAAATACATCACACAGTCCTAAACACTTGGGAAGTGTTCGACTTGAGATTTTGTGATATGAAATCCAGCATGTCTATCTTGCTTGCTGTGTCATAATTAAATAATCATCATCATCATCATCATCATCATCATCATCATCATCACAATAGGAAATCTACTAGGTAAACTTTGGAGTTATTGCCTCTCAACTTTGCCTACCTCACAGGGTTGATTCAACTCCTAACAACCCCCTTTATACCAAAATCTATTTAGAGAATGGACATGAGTTTCCCCCCACCAAAACTTTCAGGGAAGAGATGGCAGCACAAGGTGGTAAGCAAAATTCTAGGAAATGTAGTTTGGGAAGGTGAGGACCCCTGTGGCAGTGAATTCAACAGGCCCCACCCTAAATTATTTCCCAGAATTATGTTCACTTCCTGCATTAAAGACTCAATGTGAGTGTGGTATCTGCATGTCTCTCTCTGGGCCAGCCATGGGCCAGATGGGCTTCTTCCTTGCCCAGCCATCCAGTCAGGCATTCCTCCCACCTGCCCGCCCTGGTCCCCCCTCACCACCCTCTTTGGGGAAGTGGAGGGCTTCTCCCTCCACTCTGGCCTCACCATCCTCCTCAAGGTCCTTTGGGGCAAACAAACCCAGCCCATTTGGGGGAGAAGTGGTGCCCACGATGGAGACCTGGAGCCATTTATGAGAATTACATAACTCATGTGAAAGTCTTAGGTTAGTGTTTTGAATCTTAAGTTTTTTGTATGGATACCACCCGCATTTCTTAATATTGAGTTGTATGTACAAATCTTACGAAATAGATATGACAAACGAGACACAAATGAAAATTTGCACACCCCTAATATTCATACATGCAATCCCCAATAAAAGTGATATTTGCACAAACATTGGCAATACCAAAGCCAGAATTTAGACAAGAAGTTGCTGGTCAAGGTGTAAGAACTCAGGAATACTTGTTCTACTTTTTGTGTGCCATCAAATGATTATTTATGGTAACTTTTATCATGGGTTTTTCTTGGCAAAAATTGTTCAAGGTTGGTTTCCCTCATTTTCCTCTGTGGTTGAAAGAGTGAAAGTTGCCCATGGTCACTCAAAGGGTTCCCATGGCCAATGGGGGTTTTGAATTCTTCTTTCCCTATCATATGAGGCTCGCTCTCCCCTTTCAGGATGGAGCCCATTACATGATGCGCATGTACTTCCGGCTAGGCTCCATTGGGAAAAGAGAGAGCAAGCAATATATGCCACCACTATGGCAACATGGGAGGTTTACCGTGCAGCCGGGCTGCAATGCTTCCCCCCATGTGATGAGGTCCCAGATAAGTCATGCAGTTCAGGGTATGGAGTGACGGATTGTCCATGCCCCCTTCCAGGACCCCATGGATTCACCACAATGCGTGGCAAATCCATGGACCTTTGTGATGAGATCTTCAGTGTCATATAGTCCTACTCCAATGCTCAATCTCTTATATGACACTGACTCTCTGTTTGACTTAAGAAACATAAATTCAACATTTGTGACATTTGGGGAAGCATGTTGTTGCAAAAAAAAAAATCCCAGGTAGAACTTGTTAGTCTTTACAATGTCACAAGCCTGTGTTATTTTGCCGCAAGATACTAAAATGGCAATCCTCCTGGGTTTTGTTACCAATTCAGTGCTATAGGGATTGCACATTTATCTCTGTGTTTCTGTCCATGTCCTTTGTCTTCAGTGGAAAAGGGGTGATTTGTACAAGAGTGAACATGGGCTGAATCCATAACAATGAAAGAAAATAATGTTTGTCCACTCTTTTACTGAAAACTCATTATGTACAAGGGCTTTTTTTAACACCGAAAGGGCAGCTAAGATAACCTTTCTTCCTCTTTCCTGATTTTACTGTTGTCTTCTTTCCCTTCAGTGCCAGCTCTGTGCTTTGAATTCAGTCATTAAATGGCAGCAATTATTTTCTTCATTTAAATGAAGGAAAGCGTCTTCACTCTTGCCTCCGGGCAAGCTGTCATGTTGACCTACAATACTGAGAAGTTGTTTGTAGTAAACATTTATGAGGTGAGGGAACAGCTATGTAAGGCAGAGCCAGAGTCAAGTCCCTGGCCAAGACCATAAAAAAGGCCTCTATATGGTTCTACTCAATAAAGGTGTCCTGCAGACATTTATCAACCATCTGCACAGCTTCTGCTTCAGTTCAGGTTGATGAGAAAAAAATGGGGAGAACCAGAACCAAATTCATTTTGGGGCTTCTCAGCAGAGTCCTCTTTAATTTTGAAATACTGCTGTTGTGATGCTGTGATACTCTCACTGTATGTATACATATGTATGTATATGAATAAATAGAAGAATAGAGATCAACAAACAGATAGCGAGCATGCCTATTCTTGGTATTTTGAACAAGACCAGGACAAGTATCCTTGTGAAAAGAAAAAGTGGGGTATAAACATAATAATAACAATAATAAATAATCAAAGACTCTGGCAGAAACCAGTACAGGTGGTCCCGGTGGTGATCGGCACATTGGGTGCCTTAACAAAAGATCTCAGCCGGCATTTGGAAACAACAGACATTGACAAAATTACAATCTGCCAACTGCAAAAGGCCACCCTACTGGGATCTGCGCGCATCATCCGAAAATACATCACACAGTCCTAGACACTTGGGAAGTGTTCGACTTGTGATTTTGTGATATGAAATCCAGCATATTTATCTTGTTTGCTGTGTCATACAATAATAATAATAATAATATAATATAATAATAATAATAATAATAATAATAATAATAATAATAATAATAATAATAGCCCAGGAGCAAGCCATCAGAACAAATGCAATTAAGGCCAAGATCAAAAAATCAGCTGATGACCCAAAATGCAGACTGTGCAAGGAAACTGATGAAACCATGGATCATATCCTCAGCTGCTGTAAGAAAATCGCACAGACAGACTACAAACAGAGGCACAACTCTATGGCCCAAATGATTCATTGGAACTTATGCCTCAAGTACCACCTCCCAGCAGTAAAGAACTGGTGGGATCACAAACAAATCCTACTAGAATCTCACTGCAAAATCAAGGAGCTAGATTTAAATGTGGGGAGAGTGTCATAAACAATTGTATGAAAAGACACCTAGTTTTTCTTTTCCTCTTTCTGAATGAAGAACGTTAGAAACAGGTACAGGCGTATTGCAATTAACAAAGGAGCTCCTTTTTACGAAGTGTTTTTATGGCCAGCCAGCTCTCCATTTCTTCTTTGTCTTCTGTCCAACTAGAAATTATTGGCATTGGGAGGGTGACGGGATGGCAAAACACAGAGTTTGTTACTTTGCCGTAGTGTGTCTGCAGTAAGCAATGAAGTTAAGCTTCAACAGAAAAATAGTAGAATTCTACTTTAGGTGATTCTACTGTAAGTATCTGTGTCGGTCTCCAACAATAGTTGCCTCCAAATTCCATTAGAAAACATGCCTGAAGAGCAACACAGAGAGAAATGGGAAGGGCAGATAAGCCTGCCTCACCAGATGCACCCAATACATGAATATAGATATGATTTACATTTAGGTGGCCAAACTTATATAAGGCAAGTAGCAACCAGTTAATGAAATAAAATCCCTGGATGCATTGTGGATGAAGTTTTCACGTGGTTGTTAAAATGTTCAAAATGTTTTTGTTTACTACTGCAAGATTTGCTTGATTTTATCACACTTGGGGCTTTTGGCCCCTTTCCTCTCTTCAGGGACTTGGCCTGCCAAGCACCATCAGAAGTGGCAAGGAAGTGTTGCAAGATGCTTCCTCACCAACGACACAAGGTAAGTTGTATTTTTGGTAGCCCCAACTGAGCTACCTGCATTTTTCTCCCCTGATGGGGGGAAAGACATATGTGTTGATGCCTTTTTCCCCATCTGATGGTGACAGGACTTCAACAGGCCTTGCCCTATCCTTACCATGTAATGGGGAAAGGAGAGAGGACTCACAGGGCACTGCAAGGTACACCGTGTGCCTCCTGGAGAAACAAGGCAAAATGGAAGGGGGCAGGGAGTTTAGTGTGAAAAGGTCTTTAATTGTTTAGAGATTATCTGCTTTGATAATATGGATTACAGTGTTCCCTCATTTATCATATTACGTTCCAGGACCACCCGTGATAAGTGAAAATCCGTGAAGTAGGCACGCTAGGCTTCTCCATAGGTAAGAAGTAGAAAGAGGGAGGGAAGGAGGAAGGAAGGAAGGGAAGAAGGGAAGGAAGAGGCAGGGAAACATGGCACCGCCTCCTTCTCCTCCCACTGCTATTTGGGCTCCTTCTCCCCCCTGCCATCCACACCCGACTGAGACCACTGCCACTGTAAATCATATTTTTTAATGATTTATAATATTATTTTAGTGTTTATTAAAAAAACCATGAAACAGCAAGTCCGCGAAAAGTGGACCTTGAAGTACACTGTATATGGAAGTGTAGATCCCACCAAAGTTTCTGTGACAGAAGCCATGACTAGGAATTTGTCTATTTTATAGGGTGGAAGAAGAGGGGGGAAAGAGGAGGGAAAGGAATAAAATGGAGAGATAGATTTCAAATTGTAAACAGTCTATTCACCAATATGCACCATTGCCATTCCCCAGCTTCTTTTTCTGCAAAGTACTCTTAGAATCATAGAATAATAGAGTTGGAAGAGCCCACATGGACCATCTAGTCCAACCCCCTGCCATGCAGGAAAAGCACAGTCAAAGTATCCCTGACAGATGGTCATCCAGCCTCTGTTTAAAAGCTTCCAAGGAAGGAACTGGCCTTATTTCAGGGATACATTGATTGTGCTTTTCCTGCATGGCAGAGGATTGGACTAGATAGCCTATGTGGTCTCTTCCAACTCTATGATTCTATGATTCTATGATCTATCAGGGGTGCTTTGATTGTGTGTTCCTGCATGACAGGGGTTGGACTGGATGGCCTTTGTGGTCTCTTCAGCTCTAGGATTCTATAACCAAGAATGCTTCTAGCTTCTACCACACTCCGAGGCAGAGAGTTCCACTGCTGAACAGCTCTTACGGTCAGAAAGTTCTTCCTAATGTTGGAATTTCATTTCCTGTAATTTGAACACATTGATTTGAGTCCTAGTTTCCTCCTCTTCCTTATGACATCCTTTCACATATTTATTCATGGCTATCATGTCTCATCTCAATCTTCTCTTCTCCTCTTGCTGTGTCCCTTTGAGGAGTTTCAAAATGGTAGCCTTGTTCTGGGTTTTATTGCATAAAGAATAAACAAGATATAAAAATATAGTGCAATTTCCTTAAATGTGGGGGATACATTACTAAACCCTATCATTTTAAATAGGACAAATGCCAAGGAACGAAAGAGACCCTAAGTCAGTGGATCTCAACCTGGGGTTCCCAGATGTTTTTGGCCTACAACTTTCAGAAATCCCAACCAGTTTACCAGCTGTTATGATTTCTGGGAGCTGAAGGACAAAAACATCTGGGGTTCCCAGGTTGAGAACCACTGCCCTAAGTGAATACATCAATACATGAAAATGTGTGCATTGGTTCCATGGATTGGGGGTGGGGGGTCATACTGTATAATGTGATCACTACTTCACTACTTAGTTCATATAGAATGCCAGGACTTCTTCAAATGAAAATCGTTCACTATAAAGATCCAGTGCCATAGGAAATCATCATCATCATCATCATCATCATCATCATCTTGTTTTCCTCCCACCGGTGGGAAATAAGAATTATGAATCACCCTGTCCTGCACTAAGGGACTCTTGCTGTTTCAAGACTCAAGATGCATGGGTTCTAGCAGAGAAATCATTTTTGATCTTCAGACACCAAAATATTTCAAAAAGTAGAGGAACTCTGCAAATTAATTATTATTAATTGGAATCAAAAGGAGATAGCTCTGTTAGTCTGTCAAAGTATTAAAAGGTATGGGGTTGTGGGAAAATAATCTAATAGCACGTCTATTAGTTGTATCAGCATTAGCTAACATGGATATTAATGCAGTAATGGAGCAAATATAACACACATGTGTTTAGGTATAGTTACATAGTTGTAGGAGCAGGGTTAGAATGTAATAGGACTCACACGAGAATTCTTTCATTAATAATAATACGTTATTTATATTCCGCTCCCTCTCTCCAAGGACAGGGCAATATAAAACAGCCGTGAGAATCTAGAGGGAGAGGGGAGAAGGCGAGAATCTCACAAAACCATGTCTTTAGTAATGGGTTGGAATTTGTGCATATATATCTCAATTCACCTTTTTCTTTATCTGATCTATCTTTTGGAAAAATGTTCAAGAACTGCTACTTGTAAGTCAGAGATTGTCCAGGAAGGTCAAAAGTTACATAGAAAATGTCCAGCATAGAGAGTACAGATATATTACTGACAGAGAAAGGCAAATGTCATATTGGAGGATGAACAAGGGAATGCACCTTCCATATGAAGGGAGGCATTATTAAGATCGCTTTTTCTTGTCAGGCTAGACATGAAGACAGACACACTTCAAATTTAAAGAGTAGCACTGCCCTCTCACAAACTCTGGTGTCAGAGCCTCTCAGTCTTAGGACTTTATTGTACAAAGCTGTTATTCCATGGCAGCAGCGCTATAATAGATAGCAAATACATACCGGGATACCACAATTGTCCTTCCACATACTGTTATTACTCTACCTTCCCACATATTCACCTCAAACCTCTGAGGATGACTGCCATAGATGTGGACGAAACGTCAGGAGAGAATACTTCTAGAACATGGCCATACAGCCTGGAAAACATACAACAACCCTATTCACAACTCAGTAATCTTTTTTAAAAGACATATGTTAATTTTTGCAGTTTCAGCAACAGTTAAACAAAAATATAAATGTAAAAGTGAACAATATTAAATTAACACAAAACAGACAGGTCGGGAATTGCGAAGAGGTAGAAAGAAAATCCTGCCCCCTGACATGACTTTACAGGCAACATCTCAGAACAGATGCAGAACTGTGAGGATTTCTAAAAGAGAAACCATGATGTGGTAAGTTGACTGAAAAGGGCATGTGTCAACAGCTGATTGGCTGAGTCAGTCAGGAGCCAGAATTCCAATTGGCTGCTGTCTCTAGCTTGGCACTGAGACAAACAGTTTTAACTGCCACTTTCTTCTCAGAGAGGGAGGAGAGTAGTTGACTGGAAATTGATCAGGAAGGAAATGGCTGCCATACTCTCCAAAGCCTGATTATTTATAAGGCAATGAGGCATATTTAAAGACTGTTTAAAGGGACTGTTTATTCTCTATGTTCTCTGTGTGAATTCAGAAGGGCTGCTATATATATATATTGTTGCCCTGTTTGAACTTTTGAACTGAAGTAAAGATACTGTTACTTGTTATACAAGCCTGAGTGACATTTTATTATACTGCAGGGTTTATCTTGATTCAGAAACTGTGGCAAAGCTTCTATTTATTTATTTCTACAACCCCCAACAAGAACAAACCCATCTCAGAAAATATGTGACAAAAACATTGCAGAATTGCAAGATATTGACAGGTTCTGTCCACCAATAGTGGAGTCAAGTGGGGAGAAGACAGACTAGCAGCAGGATGTACACAACATCATGCGATACAGACTGTTCCCAAAGGTGATGACCCAACTTCAATGCCAGTTTGGCCTGCTTCATGTGATAAAGTCCTTTAACAAGAAATCACTTGTAAAAGTCCATATCACATTGATAGAAGCATTGGGACAATACCCTGGATAAACAATATAGCCTACAAGCAAGAGATTAAATGGACTCAAATCCAAGATTAGAAATGGCCTTATGCAAAAAAAACAAAAAACCCAACCAGTTGCAGAGTTGACTGATGTGTTACATTTTAAATCACATAAATATTCAAGAAGTGTCCTAGCTCCAAGAAAGTTCTACTTTCAAATGTCACATTTTAAAGTAAAAAAATGTTGCCCATTATAACAAAAACTAGTGGCTGAGTTATTTTTCAGTTTATTTCTCACATCTTGCTGCCTCCGAGAGTAATGCATTGAAAAAAACGTCAATAGTCCCAAGCTAGGTTTTGCAGTTACTTAGAATTCTAGTTGTAAAGATTTGGTTGGTTTGGGGGCCAAACAATCACACAGCAGAGTCTTTTCTGGCACCGGACCATTTCAAAATGCCAGTAAAACGTACATTTTAATTTATTTAAAAACCAAAACCTTGAACATAGAAAATTAAGGCATCATATGGGAATAAATGAAGGTTCTGTGAGAAAGAAAGTGTGTGTGCGTGTGTGTGTTTTAAATGCAGCAAGTAATTAAACAATGTGATTTCCCCTTGCAAATTGTGGGAAGGTACCAGCCTAGAAAGATTCAACCACTTTATTTAGCCAAATATGAAGATCATTATTATAGATTTGGAACTCCATGTTGTCGAGAGAAAACACACATTTTAAAGCTGACATAAAGGATCCTTTATGCAGAAATGCACAGCTGAACAAGAAATATGATTCTGTCTGTTATTCCTCACATTATGAAGCACATCTAGTGAACAGTAAGGCTGTAAATTATCTACTTCCCTTCATTGTAATGTGAATCTGAATAGATACATCACTGCGGACAAACCATGGAAATGTTCAAAAGTGTAAAACTGTATTGATCTAAATTATCCAAGGCTCACATTAAATGAAGATAAGGAAAATCCTTTTTAAATGTCTAAAGGTTAAGCACATAAAACATGTAAGATTTTCTAACTGGATTTTAACCAGCTTTGGACAAAAATATCACTTAGAGATAGCAAAATCCTTCATCTACTGTAGCTGCTGATCAAAGGATTTCCCCCACAATTCTAGATTTAATTGTTGCAAAAATGTCATTAGTATAGCTGTCCTTTTTATTTCAAAGCGGCATTTAATTTACTTAGCAATCATTTACACTATGTGTTGGTATTTCATTTCATTAGCTGTTCACATTAGTTTTTTATTGAATTTCATACCCAGCAACTGCCTAGCCCTGGGGAATTTGCCTCAGTCTTGTAAGAAGTATTGAATACAGCCACTCATTTTGACAGTTCATTGAGCCGGCTGCTAAGGAGTGTTTTTTGATAAACCCATCTAGCTATTTTTTTCCCGTTTGCAAATGAGGAATATGATGGAAAGTATTTAAATGAAATATTTTTCTGTCTTGTTTTGTGTTTGATACACAACATACATTCAGTTCAGAGCAAGACAAATAAAATCCACAGGCTTTCTGCCTTCTAGCTTCTTTCGTTCCAAAGCTGTGATAAGATGGAAGGAATGGCAACTGTGGCTGCAGTGGTGACTTCTTAGCTTTTGTGAATGCTCCCTGCTCAGTACATCATTTCAGTACATCAACTCACTCCAGGGAGCTTTGTTATGGATCAGTTCTGCTCTTGGAAAATGTACTAGGCAAATCTTCTGCTCATTGAAAGTAGACATTGGCTCAGTCTTCTCAGTGACATAGTAAAGCTAAATGTTTTTCCCTGACATTAAGTCTAGTCGTGGCCAACTCTGGGGCATTGGTGCTCATCTCCATTTCTAAGCTGAAGAGCCGGCATTGTCCGTAGATGCCTCCAAGGTCATGTGGCTGGCATGACTTCATGGAGCGCCGTTATTTTCCGGCCGGAGTGGCACCTAATGATCTACTCAAATTTGCATGTTTTCGAACTGCTAGGTTGGCAGAACCTGGGGCTAACAGGAGGAGCTCATCCCGCTTCCCGGATTTGAACTGCTGACCTTTTGGTCAGCAAGTTCAGCACTTCAGAGGTTTAGCCCACTGAGCCATTGGGACTCCTCTCAGTGACATACTCCAGTGAAATAACCAATTATGTCAAGATACGTAAAGTGTATACAAGCACAACAGGTCACTGAAAATACTGAGAACTTCCAGTTCTTGATTTACCTGCATATTTAACCACTTTTTCTGCTCCTGCATCTAGTCCATCTAGTCCATCTAGTGCCAGTTTTCTCCCCAATCCTTGTGTCCTTCCATACCCCTACCACTGATCATGTATCACATCCAGTTTTCAGCAACATTTCAGATAGTGACTTTCACCAATTTCAACATAACAATACATACTACTACTGCTTATATTTAGAGTGTATTATTATCATGCTAAATTGCTTTAGTAATATATACTACTGTAGTTAAGCATTACAGTCGTTTTATTTTATTTTAGTGCTAACATTCCTCTTTCCCTTGTTTGATCTTAATTGGATCTGTGTCCTGGAAAAAAGACATGTTTACTCAATAGTCATCTTTACTAGTTCTGAGACAGTAAAAATACATAATAAGTCACTATCCTTGCAAAGTAGAAATATACAATTTTAAATAGTACCAAGAATTCACAAGAAATTTACTGAAACAAGCAAACTATCATCTGGATTTCAGAAATAAAATCAGCATGTATGGAAGTGAAAGTTTTCTGGTATTTCCAGAAAACTTTGTTCAGTTTGAAGGCAACTTTCATGTTATGATAAAGACAGGGAAGTATAAACAGTAGGAGTAAAAAAAAAAACCTCTAAAACCAAAACATTAGATACAGGATCCATCACATAAGAGTAAATACAATTGTGAATGAAGATCACTGGCTTTACTTTCAAAGAGTTCCAGATATCCAGATAGCTTTCTAACTGAGGGCCTTATCCCATGTAAGTCCTCACATCCCCCTGTTTTCTCTCTATTTTGCATGCTGGCAAAACAGAGTCCCATGGAGGCCATCCCATGACGCACAGCCGCTTCTGATAGTCACTGATAGTCATAGGAATCTGTCTTGGCAGAGTGCAAAAATGTAGAGAAGACTCTGTTTTCAGGATTATTATTATCTTCGAAAATGGACCTTGCTGGGTAAGGCAAGGCCCCACTCTTCCCAACGCTTTCCCACACTTTCACCCACTTCTTTCCCACTTGTGGGATAACATCCTGAAACTCTGGCAACCTCCTGTCTGCAAAAAATAGACTTTATTGAGCAAGGTGGGTCACTCACTTAAGTCTGCATAAAGTTCCGTCCTATGTCCCACCAATGGGAACAGCACCTCTCTCTCATATGCACACACATAATACATAATAGCATCACCCTACAATGTGACTACTAGGAAAGGAAACAGAAGCCACATTCTATAATGACTGATCAGAGATGGGAATCATGCAATCCTACACATGTTGTTAAATACAAGACTCAGTCTCCCTTATCAATCATGTGGACTAAAATTGCTTGGAACTCTAGTCCAACAATATCTGGAGTGTCACATGATTTCTACTCCTTTTATAGAAAGAGACTTGAGTTTTAATAGCTGGACCTATTGAGAAGCAACCAATAGCCCCAATTTCAGTCATATCTGTGTGAAGACAATTCTCTCATATGGTTGAATAATTCTCAAGTCCTTCTGTGAGGAAAAGTGCACATGGTACTCAGACATATCCTCCAAGGTTTAAAAGCCCTTCCTGGCATTCTTAAAATAAACATTCCACCCATCATAATAACGGGCATTTTGCTACAATGTGATACAAGAAGTAATGTCTAGAAAATGAATACACATGTACTATCACCTAAGACGTGCTTTGACTTGAGAGCAGTCACTGCTGATTTTGCTCCATAATAAAAATGGTAATTGTTGGGTCAAGTATAGCCTTACCTTAAATTGTTAAGTTGCAGGAGACTCTTATGTTGTGGTACGGAAAGGAAGAAAAATACCACTGTGCCTACCACCCTTCCAAGTGGCTGTTAATAATGTAATAATGTAAAGTGCTCACTTTAAAAGCTTGGTAGAATAATTGATTTTTGCATACTGTGACTTAACTCATGTTAGCAAATTCCTACTACAACCAGCTTTTTTAATGTAAGTGCACATTGAGAACATAGAACAATTTTCTCTGAATACCCGTGGTTAGAGCAAATCATGTCATCTACAATGGCCTGCTGAGATTAGACCTACTGTAAGCATTCCCACTTAAGTCGACAGTACCTTCTGTGCCTCTCTCTATGGATCTGGCAGGCAAAGCTGTGACGTTTGTATAGCTGCACAGTAAACACGACTAAAACCAGCCATTGCCAAAGGAAACAGGCAGGCAGGCATTCCTTCCTCAGATGATGCTATTTCTTCACTCTGCCTTCTCTGCTGAGACTCTTGTTTGCTTCTAATATTGACAAATGGATGTTCTCTGTCAGGGCTTTTGTTGGCCTGGGATTGTGTGTATGTGTCTGCAGAAGGAAGGAGGAGGAAGGAAGAAATAGGAGCAAGTCACAATGAATTACACCACACTGTCTCTCTTACGGCCTCATAGGAAATAATAGATAGGAATAGAAATAGCGGGATGTAATTGCAAAGCATAGCTTTTCAATTATATGCTGTAGTTCATGATAGGAAGTATATGATCAGGGCCCGTTACCTAAAACCATGTAACTTCCCCCCTTCCCCAAGCCTATCAACTAAATAATTCTGACTAGTAAACTTTTGCAAATCTGATTAGACATTTAGCATCACATATTATGCCTAGCAAAGCTTGTCAATGCATCAGGGATACACATGTCCAATTGAGAAATTCTGGAGACTCTGGCTGCCGTTCAAGTCAGACAGAGTGGGGAGAGGGGGTGAACAGTTTCAATTCTGATCTATAGTCAAAAGAGCTTTCTATCAGTGTTCTTTGAGCCTCTAGAACTATGGTTCCCAATGTTTGGTCCTCCAGGTGTTTTGAACTTCAGCTCCCACAACTGGTAAGCTGGCTGGGCTTTCTGGGAGTTGAAGTCCAAAACACCTGAAGGACCAAAGGTTGGGAACCACTGCTCTAGAATAAACATTCCCCACTAGTCTTCACTGATGTTTTGGTCTAATCAAAAACCTGATCTGATCTGTTATTTTGATTTCCTCCAACACTTGTTCACAGAAAATAAAACAATCAGTAACATCGCTGCTCATGGCTTCCACTTCAAACTATCAGCTATGTTGCTTTCATAGCGACTGACACTGAACAAATAAATATTTTCTGCTTCTTCATACAATTTACTGATAAAAGCTTCTGGAGGCACTTCCAGACAACATAAAATCACAGGTTTTTAACATGGGCAAAAAATCCCAAGACTTCAGAAGAGGTCCACATACAGAGGTTAGTCCTCGAATTTTTGCCTCTGTTTTCTAAATTTGCTGCTTTGTTCTGAGATGAAGAAGCTCCCAAGATGGCCACCATAGGACTTCTGCTTTTTTTAAAGCCACAGGATCCTGATATATGGATATATGGATATGCAGATCTCTGCAAAAGTTCTGTTCTTTGTCCTGAGCAGAGAAACGTTTCATGAAGTATCTGCCACACAAACAAACTTAATGAGGTAGGACCACATCTGTCCAAGTCAGCACTGCACAATGAAACAGGAGCACACACTTTCAAGCCAGAAACAGGACTTTGCCATTATTGACATTTTTTAGAGTCTGGCTGTCTGGCCATCTGTCCAGACAGATTTGATTGTGTACTTGTGGCATGGAACAGTGGGGTGCTGTTCCTGGATTATACATGGCTGTTTCTATTAGCCACCTGCATGACCTTGGCTCTCAGTATTTACATCCTTCTCCAGCACATTCATGTCCCAACAGCCAGTAGTAAGTTTTTTCCATTTACTAAACTGTACCTATGATGTCAGCATACACCCAATGAGGAACCAACATGTATAACCCGGGAACATCATCCTGTTGTTCCCTGGCACAACATTTATTTATTTTATTTATTTACAGTATTTATATTCCGCCCTTCTCACCCCGAAGGGGACTCAGGGCGGATCACATTATAACACACATAGGGCAAACATTCAATGCCCATAAACACATCAAACAGAGACTGAGAGACGCACACGCAGAGGCAAGTTAACTTTCTTCTGAGGGGATGTTCGATTCTGGCCACAGGGGGGAGCAGCTGCTTCATCATCCACACTGACGGCACTTCCTCATACCAGGTCGTAAATTAGTTAATCTTGCCTCCCCACTTTTTTTATTAGTGGTACCTTATCTCCTACTTGATAGATGCAACTATCTTTCGGGTTGCTAGGTCAGCAACGAGCAGGGGCCAATTTTTTTTTTTAATTGACGGGTGCTCACCCCGCCACGGGCTGGCCTCGAACTCATGACCTCATGGTCAGAGTGATTTAAGGCAGCTGCTCAACAGCTGCGCCACAGCCCGGCCCCAAACCTGTCTGCACAGATGGCCATAAAACAAGGTCTGAATAATTACAGCAATGATGATATTCTTTTCTTGGTTTGAAACTGTCCGTTCCTGTGTCATTGTGTACTACTTAATGTAAAGTACTTGTTGAACCCCAGGAAATTCATTTTTTTGCCACAAACTTCCTTAAACAGGTGAAAGACAAAGTTCCTCTTCCCAGGACAAGTTTTTTGCCTTCTACTTAAGTGTCATCTTCTTTTTAGGCACTGACCAATTAGGAACATAGTACATCTAAAACCTAGGAACAAACCCAGATAAAAAAGGCGATGATTTCCAATTGCAGGGACATACAGACATGCGAAGATCCAGATATTTGACTAGAAACCATGATATTCCTGCACCTGGAAAGCTCACATTTTTTACCTTTTGTAGCGATTGCTTCCGGATTTACAGGAAACAGCATCTGGCCACCCTCCTGTTTGCTGCGGGAGCTCCTGGGATAAAGGTACTTTCTGGACTTATCTGTAGAATTCAGTTTGATGCAACTTTACCTTCCATGGCTCAATGCTATGCTATCATGAAAGTTATAGTTTTTGCAAGGTCTTTAGACTTCTATGCCAAAGAATTTTGGTGCCACACCAAACTACAACTCCTATTATTCCTAAGCATTGAGCCATGGAAGTTAAATTGGTGTCCAACTGGATTAATCCTACAGTGTAGATGCACTCACAGTATTACAATATGGCAAGGAATGGAGAAGAATAAAATGAGACAGGAAGTTACTCCCATAATCAGTCATGTATATTTAATAAGGTATCATGTTCTTTATAAAAAACTTCAGGGGTTCATAAACAAAATATGTTGCAAAATTATCTTCACACAGCAAGCATATCCTAGTAATTTTGATTCTGCTATTACTGACCAGAAGAAGCTGTTGTTTTTCTGCAAGGAGCTACAAATGCTAATGCAAACACCTGGGAAAGAAATTCTTTGCAGAAAGTAAATAATCTACCTTCCTATACCAGTAAAACATAATCTTTTCCTTGGAAGGCACCATTAGAGCTACAGTAATCCTGGAGGGGAATACGCCTGATAGAAGATGAACATGAAAAGCAAAATGGTGAACTCTCAATATTACTGCCCTTGGGTAACATAGTGAAGGAGAAGAAATGGAAACAAGCCCACAAAAATATATTTTTTTCATCCCTCCTCCTCCATTTTTATATTGAAAACAGAGGAAGAAACATTTTTCATTGAAGTTAATAAACCTAGTATGTACCTAATTTGGCAGACAGGTACTCCAGACTCGTGAGATGAGACAAAGTTGGTCTCAAGTAGCTGTAAAGTATACTTGTCAATTTCTTCGCAGTAGATGTGAAAAAAATTGAAGGAAATGTGGAAGCACCTTTAAGACTAAATGAAAAAATATTTTTGCATGAGCTTTGGGGGGATATAAGCTCACTTCAGATGAAGTATGGAGTAATATTAAAGCCTCAGGTCTAAAGCATATTTATAAAGCCATGGAAATGAGGTAGTATGTAATAGGATCCAGAAAAATGCAAATTATGACCCTTATTCCTCCCAGGCTTCTGATCAGAGATGGTTATAGGGAGCACACAACGCCCCTATTGAAGCAGCTCCACTGGCTGCCGATAAACTGCCGGGCCCAATTCAAGGTGCAGGTACTTATCTATAAAGCTCTACACAGCTAGGGGCCTGCCTACCTCGTGATCGCATCTCCCTCTATGAACCGGTGCAGGCCTTGAGATTGACCAGGGAGGCTCTTCTATTGCTTCCACCAGCGTCCCAAATACAATTGGTGGGAATGAGAAAACGGGCCTTCTCAGTGGTGGCCCCCCGGCTCTGGAATGCTCTCCCTAAAGAGATCAGACAGGCCCCCGCCTTATCCTCTTTTTGTAAAGAACTAAAAGCCTGGTGGTTTCGGCAGGTCTTTGATCAAGATTAGTCTTCACTAAATCAGATTTTGGTAAACTGTTCATCACCTGCCCCTAAGATATATATGTAAGCTCTTATCTACCCTTAAATATGGATTAAGGCCAGCCTTGCCCTGATCAATGTTTCCTGCTCCTTAGTATCGAAGGCTGTGACTGTGATTGTTTTTTAACTGAAATTGCTGTGTTTTATCTATGATGTATTATTTGTTGTGTTTTATTGTATGTTGCTTTGTATTTGCATTTGTATTTATTTTGGAAAGGAACCCCGGTGGCGAAGTGTGTTAAAGCACTGAGCTGCTGAACTTGCAGACCGAAAGGTACCAGGTTCAAATCCCGGGAGGGGAGTGAGCGCCCGCTGTTGCTCCAGCTTCTGCCAACCTAGCAGTTCAAAAACATGCCAATGTGGTTGTTTGATATTATTACTGTTGTATAAACCTTTGTTTTAACTTTTGTTTTATCATCTTGTATTTTAAACTGTGTATATTGTTAATGTATTTTATAACATTGTGAGCCGCCCCGAGTCCCCATGGGGAGATGGTGGCAGGGTATAAATAAAGTTTTATTATTATTATTATTATTATTATTATCAATAGGTACTGCTCTGGCAGGAAGGTAACCGCGCTCCATGCAGTCATGCCAGCCACATGACCTTGGAGGTGTCTACGGACAACGCCGGCTCTTCAGCTTAGAAATGGGGATGAGCACCAACCCCCAAAGTCAGACATGACTGGACTTAATGTCAGGGGAAACCTTTACCTTTTCTTTATTTTGGAAACTGCCCTGAGTTCCCTCAGAGAGACAGAGCAGTATAAAAATAAAGTTTATTATTATTATTATTATTATTATTATTATTATTATTATTATTTATATTTTTAAAGGGTAAGGTGATACAGGTCATGGGAAATTTTTAAAAAAACAACCTTAAAAGTGTGTGTACGTTTCTTTTATCTTTTTTTCTCACTTCCTTCCTCCATTTTTATGCTATGAAGCATTAATAAGGCTACTTCTTTGCTTGGGAGCACTCAAGGGGAAAAAAGTAACTTCCCCTGAATTTCCCAATAAACCCATAAGCCCTGGTTAGTACTTGAATGGGAGAGTGCCAAGGCTATATTTCAAAAGAAGGAAATGGCAAACCACCTCTGAGTATTCCTTGCATTAAAAAAAAATCCCTATGAAATTCAACTTCTTCTTAATGCTGATGCTATCACACACCAAAAATCCATCTAGACAGAAGAGAAAGAGGAAAAATGTTGGACCAGCATAAAAAGATGTTGTTTTGTTTTTTAAAACTGTTCAGTGCATGCTTATACTTTAAAGGAAAAGGAAGGTATGGGACCCAAGGCTAGCTTTCCACACCTTTCCACAATACATTGGATGACCATTAGAAAGGATGACAGAGACTTTTCAACAGGAAACTAATACCGGGTTCTGGAATTATAGTATCAGAAGGAGTTACTATTACAGCTTTAACTTCAACTTGCATTAGGTTAGAATGTAATCCAATAAAAACAGCTGGCCTAGGAAGTAATTGTAAGCTCTCTAGGAAAACCCAAAGTAATTCTTCTTGCCTATTAAATACCCAAATGACTACTTCAGTGATAATAAACTGGCTACTGGAGAAATCATGCCAACCTCACATCCTCATCTCATTTCAGCCCAACAAAAAAAATATTGTTGTCTTGGCTTTTAGGCCTGTTGCTGGAGTTATTTCGGCCGCTGGTTCAGAAAATTGCATTGGTCAGACAGCATCAGCTCTACTTTCTTACATATGCTTATCAGGCATTTTAATGGGTGATGAGATGAAGACTGGTATATGTTCTGTATCTCAAAAACTAGAGCTGATGGGGGAAAGTGGTGCCATTTTTGGAATTGGCAGGTCAAATATGCCCAGAAACAGGTCTAACATTTGAGGCACCAAAATGTGTTTTGGCCAGTATTATTAAATGAGTCTTAAACAAACCTTTCATTTATAAGGGCTGGACATTGGCTTCAAATAAACCCACTCCTCTGGGATTTTTGCCTTCCAGTTTGCAGTCTACAAATGCAGCCTCATGAGCCCTACTGTCTCTTAAAACAAAGCTAGTTAAAAACCGATTGTGTAAAAAAGTGACTATTCCCAAAGACAGCTGATAGGCAAAGTACTTCTCTAATGTTAATTGGGAAGGGCTGTTGCTGTTTGTCTATATAAAGCTGTTATCTAGTATAGAAATGCAGGCCCTTTATTCTGTACAGCTTTAAAATGGCATTTACTGAAGCACTACATCATGCTTTTAAAGAGGGAAAAAGATATGGGATCTAATTTTACATGTAGAAATACAGAGAGCACAAATTCCATTTTTCTCACAGTTCTATCTCAGTGTCTTCCAGTTCATTAAAAGAAAGTACACATTAGAACTCATCCATGTCTTAACAAGTTCTGTTTTCATTCACTTTAATTGAAAATGGTTTAGCTCAGAAGATATCTTTTTAATCATTCCCTTTCCCTCTTTTTGCACAGTTAGCAAGATCCTTGAAATGTATGCGCACACACCAACACCTACAAGAGTAAACACAAGCACTGTATAATTTAAAAATGGACCTGCACCTTCATTTTGAGTCTTAAAATTCTTATGTACCTCCAGGCATCTAGAAGAGCCTTAAGATCTCATCACACTTTACAATGTATGTCCTAGAATGCTTGCCAGCCAGTTGAGGGAGGGATAGGCATGCAGCCTATCACATGACATCCTTCAAGCAGGGAGGTGGCTATTTTGTCATTCCCGTTATATGGCTGTAAACCAACAAATTATAATCAAGCAAATATAATTTTTAAACCAAAGAAATATGGGTGCCAGATTGCTTTGCTTGACAGTTTTCTATCATGTTTGTAATTTATCTGCCCTGAAATTATGGTTATTGGAAGAATCTAGTTCCCAGCTGTACTGACTAAACTTAAAATAGCCACTGCTAAAGTAAGTGAAAGGCCCACGACGACCCTCTTACTATTTTAAATAGAGGCTGGATGGCCATCGGTCAGGTGTGCCTTGATTGTGTATTCCTGCAGGGCAAGGGGATGAGCTGGATAGTCCTTGTGATCTTTTTCAACTCTATTATTCTATTATTGTAATACACCTACAGCCTGAATAACACTAGATATGTATTTGGTCAGTGTCCACTATGTGCCTATGGCAACTTGACAGGGATGGTTCTGATTAATCCTCTACTATTCTACTTTCTCAGCTGCTTTTTCGTCCTCCTTCTTTACTTTTCACATTCACCTTCAGCTTACTCCAATAGTCATACATTGAGCACAAAGTGCAAATGTTGCTTGCACTTACTTAACTTAGCAGAAGGGGAGAAGAAGGAAGGGGAAAACTCTTAAGGCCCTTCCACTCTGCCCTTTATCCCAGGATCTGATCCCAGATTATCTGCTTTAAACTGGAATATATGAGTCCCCACAGTCAGACAACCTAGGATAAACAGTTAGTCTGGAATCAGAAACTGGGATAAAGGGGCAGTGTGGAAGGGGCCCTTACCTTGCTTAGTAGGAAACAGCTCATAGTTAAGGCTCATAGTTAAGAACGGGTGTAAGACAGCAAGAAGTTAGAGAAATCTACCCCTAGGAGGGAAAAAATCACTCATGAAAGAGTTATCATGGTGGAAAGGGGTCTCAGTTGAAGCTTTATAACTAACTCTTGTTTCCATAACAAGCCATTTTTTTCAAAATCCTATTATCACAGGGACAAAAAGTGAGGTGTAATCTTCAGAACAGGAGCACAGATAGGAAAACAAACACCAATGGAGTGTCATGTCAACCCTTTCCTATGCTGTCCAAAGCTTATACACAGAGAGGGAGAGGGAGCTGGAATTATACTTTAAAATGTGCCTGACCGATTTCATCCAAACTTGCATATGTGAGTTTTAAATTTTAAACTGTTCTAACGGTTAATTTGGCTGATATGCTGTTGTAGCCTTTAGATTACCTATATTGTTGTAAAGTGTTTTAAGCTATTCAAAGTGATTTCATCGAATGTCATCCTGAGATACATATACAATAGGATATAAATATTTAAATGAATAAAACAAGAAGTCTACAAAATGTCTATTGGGTCAAATTAATTATCCCTATTGACAGTGCCTTCTGTAGATCTAGGGAAAACACAACATTGCAAATATGATGTAGGGGAAATCACACATTGCACATTTTAAAAAACTCAAACAAATTGAGGCAAAATGGACCAGCCAAATTCAGCAGGGAGATGACTATTTTGTCATTCCCGTTATATGGCTGTAAAAGATGAGAACCCTGTTGGAATAAGAGGTTGAAACTGTAAATCAGCTATAATACGATTAAATACACAGAGGTTCAAACCCACACATGCTTAAGAGTTAAGCATGCAAGGGCCTGGATATAGGAATATGTTAATCTCATTTTCTAACACATTCAAATGTATAATCCTAACTCCTTTCCATGCTAGATATGAAAGCATTTGCAAATATTTGGTATAATCTTTTTTTAAAAAATGAATTGAAATGAGTCTTAACCATCCCCAATTGTAAAGGCCTAAAGCAAGATGGGCAACAGCAGTAGGTCAGGGGGGCAATCTTCTGCCCTTCATACCCTCCACTGGCTTTATCTATTAGAATAATAGAGCTGGAAGGGGAAAGAGCTGGCTATCTACTTTTATCCACTGCTGATCAATAGTTAACTATTTTGATATACAAGAACTAAAGCACTTGCAACAGATGGCCATCCAACTTTCTATGTAGACCATGAACACAAAGAACTTCTTCACATGGTCGGTGAAAGGGAAGGCGCACATGGTGGCTCGTGGCGCCCCGTGCACCCTCCCTCCTTCCCTTATCACATGGTGGGGATTGGACAGGGTGCATTGGTACCCTGTCCACATCAGATGGGAGAAAGGGTAGCAACATGAATTCCCCTGACGCCCTTTCTCCCATCATACTGGGAAAAGGGGAGGCAAGTGCAGGTAGTTCCATCAGAGCTACCCAAAATACACTTTCCTCCCCGTAATGGTGGAGGAAGTGCCTTTTTGTTAAGTTAAGAGTGAGCAGTCACCTTTAGAAACAACGGGACATTCAAGACTCATTCAAATCAAAGCTAAATTCAGCTTGGGAACTAAAAGATAAAGATAAGACAGTTGCAAACTATGAATAAACAATTGGATTCAGTCTGAAAAATCTGGGACATGCTCAGCGTGGCAACTGGGAGGGACAACCAGGAGGTAGAACTGGGAGAAGTTGAGAAGTGGGGCTAGGAGAGAAATATTAGTGTGTTTCTGTGTGTCCTGTATAAAAATTGCTGCCATTTTCTTTGTGATACACCTAGCTGTTCCAGAAGTCACTCATTAGCTTTCTATTGCAGTAATAAAACTTCTGTAATTTATAATCACCTTGTTCCTAATCTTAATTGGGAAACAAGACCAGGCATATTTAAAGGAAGGCCTGCCTTAACAATGTTTTTATCTTAGCTAATGCAAAGGAGCCCTGAAACCCATGCAAAAAGTAAACGAGAACTTCCACGGGGAGAAATTTAGGGTTTTTGATGCAAAAAAAAAAAAGCACACTCGCAGGAGTCTATTGCAATCAAAGCTGACAAAAAAGCAGTTTCCAGGCTGCATATAATCTTTCTTTGAGTCCAATAATCAAAACTAAAACAGTCTGCTTAATAGTCAAAACTAAGCATACATTCACAGCCTGCAGCAGATGCACATAAGAAGCATTGGGCTTGATATCGGAAGCAATTTTTCAATGTCTGAGCTTGCTTTTTTATTGCTTAGATAGGAAATATCTGTAGACCAGAATATATAGGAAATAGTCAAAAAGATTTAAGATGCATTGGCACCAAAATAAAATGGTAGTGCTATTCAAAAAAAGTTATTTCTCATCCTCTTGTGAATTTTCTCTTCTTACAATATGATTTAGAAAACCTTTGACTCATTGAAATTAACAAAATGTTTGGATTATGATTACAAATATGATAGATTGTCTCTAAAATCTGCTTCCAGCCCAGTCTTTTTTTCCAATATTCATCGGAACTTAAATGTATATAAAAATTGTTGGGTGAACACTTAGAGAATATATCTATTTTAGTAGCATGCTTTATCTTCTCATGCTTTTTTTTTTTTTTTTTTTTGCGTGATGCTTGGAATCGATCATGATTAGGTACTTACAACAGTGAAAAACCTAAGATACGGTAGTTATATATTTCTTTTTTTAAAAAAGAAAAGAAAAGAAAAGTCTTCCTAGATTGACTAGCATCTTGTGGAACCAAGTATAAAATGAAAATTGCTTTGAAGTCATACCAAGAGTTTATTTCAGTCCTATATTGCCAAGCCTGAACTAAAAGCAAGTCTCACTTGAAAGTTTCAATAAGCCATTAACAGTTTTCTGAAGAGCCCTTTCCTAGTTCTCGTACAGAAGATATGGAGAAGGGAAGGAGAAGCAGACTCTAGAATACAAATATATAGATAGGATAATGGTTGATTTACAGTGGTTAGGGTCACCAGGAAAAAATAGTCATCCTTGTCTCAATGGTATACATGAGTACATCTTTTACTTCACTCACTGAAGATGGGAAAAAACATGGAATAACTGTAATTAATTTTGAGAAGAGAAAAAGAAGGGTCTGTTCTCTTGTCATGAATGAAAATTCTGGCCTAACATCAAGTGATACAATCAACAACCCAACTCTGAAAAAGTTTGGGCAGAGAAATGCAACTGTGGGTAGTATCCATTAGATCCCAAAGGAAGTGAAGGACAATGCACCAAAGTGATCTAGGTTGCATGAAAAAGAAGACAGGGCTCCTGTATTTTTATAGATGTCTAGAATCTGCCATTTCAGCTGGTATAAGTTCTCATGGAAGCTAAACGTGAAGAAAATTCCCTCTTAACAGCTTCAGAATTATGAACTTGTGATCCATATTCACAAATGCTCACTAATGTAGCACTGCCCCTGCTCCCAGCCTACTTTATTGATCCTCAGCTACAGGGGAAGGAGCCCCTGATGGTGTAGCGGATTAAACCCTTGTGCTGGCAGGACTGATGACTTGAAGGTTGGGTTGCTGACCTGAAGGTTGCCAGTTCTAATCCAACCTGGGGAAAGCATGGATGAGCTCCCTCTGTCAGCTCCAGCTCCATGCAGGGAACTGAGAGAAGCCTCCCACAAAGATGGTAAAACATCAAAATATCCAGGCATCCACTGGGCAACATCCTTGCAGAAGACCCATTCTTCCACACCAGAAGCGACTTGCAGTTTCTCAAGTCTCTCCTGACACACACAAAAAAAAAAGATACATGGGAAGACGTAGTTTGGAGAACAACTGTATGACATTTCCAACAGGTTTGGGATAAAAATTTAGGTGACAAAGGGTTACTTCTCCCCCATTTCCTATACCAGAACTAGTTGTGCACATTTAACCAAGTAACTGATACAGAATATTGGGCAATCAAATGATGTAGATGTCTGGCTAGGATGCTTTGCTGGTCTCATTTATATTCCTTGCCAATGAACATACATTAAAAAACATTTCAAATGCATATTTATAACACTCTGAATCCTTTTTGATATGTCTGACTCAGTTCTTAGCACTTCCTTTGTCTTCTAATCAGTAGAATACACAGGTAAAATGTAATCATTTGGAAGTCTGCTTAGAAGGAAGTCCTATTCAGTTTAATGGGATGTGCTTGCACTCAAGTAAGTGGGTTCACAATTTCAGATGTTTTACTTGTGCCTTCTGTCACATCTAAATTGGGCCTGACAAGTATTGGAAGAAGAATTTGAAGAAACATCTTGGTCAAGGTGAAAAGAACTAACATATGATTCTCTCTTTTGCAGAGATATGATTCCCACAACCGAACAGCTGAACTGGTTGCAAACTTAGAATCAAAGTTATTCTTACATTTTATATATACACAAATGTTTCTTATCATAAACACAAATGCAAAATACTTTGCTTCCTCCTATAATCTCTTAAACCCTAGCAATTCCTTTATTTTGCTTAAGTAAGCAATTTCTTTATGATACAAAATGCTGACTAAATTATCTAATCAGCTTTTGTTCAGAAACTGTTTATTTCCATCTGCATTACAAATGCTGGATTTGAAGTAACTTATCAACACTCCATAATCCAGCCAGTGATCTTGTCAGTGCCATCCTTTCCTCTCTAGATGCAGCGACTGTGTCAAGGACAGAACGCCACAAGATTCAAAGTAACAGAGTTTATTAGATTACAGAACTCAAAAATGCCCGTAAAACACAAGGGCCAGGCAGTTTTTGCCTTTAGGAGCAAAAAGGGGCAAAAGTAAATGTTCAAAAGATAAACCGGATTAAACCGGAGTTTAATCCGGGTAAAAACAAACTGCTTGCTTCAGCCTGGGTATAAACGAAACGAAAGCCAAGGAACAAAAGATACAAAGAATGCAACTAACTGGCAGCAGATTCCTCTCTGCTGCCAACACTGTGCTTAGAGTAACTTGCGTCGCTCCCCCACACACACAGCAGACAGGATCTCCAACACGAGTAAATCAGCCAAGGATTGTAGCAGTTGAGTAGACCAGTTCCGTTCCGTAGATCAAAGCCAGAAGCAGACGTTTGTAGTTTTTCCAAGTCCAAGAAGGGGGGAAGACAAGCCGTGGTCAGTTCAGTCCGAGTTCTCAAAGCAGGAGATGGCGTCCGTCAAGAAGACGACGGAACGTCAAGCTAATAAGAGTAAGCACAGGTTTGCACAAACAAATGCCCACACAATCCCTCCCGCCGTCTGACCCTGGATTCCAATCAACTTACGTCACAGCACAGGAAAGCACACAAGTCTTCAGGGAAGCGTCCCACACACACACGGATCCCAAGCGTTTGCCCAGATTACCTTGCCCAACGCAATTTGCAATTGCTCTCAAGCCCCATTTTATGCCAGTTACAAATCTTCATCACTGTCAGCTGTCCTCCTTAACCCGGGCGTTTCCTCATCACTTTCCTCGTCAGAGCTGGAACACCTCTGACTACGCCCAACAGCATCTCCAGCTGTGGATCCCGTCCCATCCCTCCAGCTAAACCATGGGTCTAATCCTGAAGGTCCCCATTCATCTTCTGTCCCATCATGGCCAGTGGCACCCACTTCCTCCCTTACCCGAGTCCAATCCATCTCATCCTCCTCTGAGCTAACCAGCCCCTCCTCCATTCTCTCCGTAAACCCTTCGAAAGACTCCTCGTCAGATGGTGCTGCAAATATGTCTCGCAGTCTTTTTCTCTCTCGCTCCTCGAGAGTATCTGACTCTCGAGGAGTCTTACGCCCACGTCTGTCAGTAACAGAGCCATGAGGCTCAATCATAACAGACTGTATCCTGTACTTCTGAAAGGAGGAAATAATAGGATTAGAAAAACACTGAGGACAGGCGAGATGTCAAACAAAAGAGCCCGCTGCCATTCTAAAGCAGTCTCATTGCGCATGGGGAATTGTAATCCATTCATTTGCGCTAAAGACTTTGTGTGTGCTCATTATGCAAGAGACATAAATGCCTGGCACATTTCAATACTGCCTTTTGGTCTACTGGGACCCATAATTAAAATGCATTTTAGCAAGTGCAATTGTAAGACACCTAGTAAGTGGAAGGATGGACCACTTCACCAATACAATATCAACAGAAGATTCCAGTGCATAAAAAATCAACCACCAGAGAGGCTTTGAAAGAAGGATAGAAGCTTTGAAGTGCTCTTTAGGGGATTACAAGTCCCAGACTGCCCCAGTCTGCCTACATACTGGTTGGGGCAATCTGGGAGGAGTAGTCTCTGAAAGTGCTTCTGTGCTCTGTCACGGATCAAGATATAGTATGGGAAATTGATCTTTATATAGGTGCCTTGAGAATATTTAATATAGATTTTCAAATATTGGAATTACTTGAGAAATTCAATTAAGACCATGTTTTTCCATCCTTTATGAGATTCTTTGTTACTTAACTAGCACTTTGATAGGATTCATGCTTATGCTGCTCCACTCAATTCCACTCAATTCATATACTACAGTGTATTTGAAGGCCCACAACTATGATTAGGGAAAACATGGCATTCAGGAATGTGCAATATGGCACAGCGTGAAGGTTGAATGGAATCACACTGGAGGACCTACAGGTGCCAAGAGAAATGTCTTCTCTAGGAATTTCTAGGTTTTGGTCAACTTCCAGTGGGTAATCAAGCCCACAAAAGCTAAGGCTGCAAGTATAGAAAGCTAACTGTATATCAGTGTACATCAAGAGAGGAAACATATTTCTCAGAGATAAGACAAAAGAGGGAACAGATGCACATTTTAAAATTGCATATAATCTGTAAGCCCGTAGCTCAGCCTTTTCCAACCAGGTATCCTCTAAATGTGTTTGACTAAAGCCCCATCATCCACTGCCAATGACCATGCTGGCTTGGAATAATACATCTAGTTCAGGGATATATTGTATACTGGCACATTTCAAAATAATGAGCACAAATGAGATAAAAAAATAATATGTCTCTCGATATCAGAGAAGTTTATGACTGGGTGACTTCTGTATTTCTTCTTTTGCTGTCATTAGAAATATTTGGTATCTGTATTAAGTATAGCAGTGCTAGTGAAACATGAGCTTGCGGTTGCAGCAGGAGTAATTACTCAGGATATTTTTATAAGGCAAAAATAACATTTATGTTTATTGTAGATGGGGTCAAAGAGACTAACTGACTTCACAAAGAAGGAGGAAGTGACCTCAACAGTGTAGGTCCCCAGGTGTTTTGGCCTACAACTCCCAGAAATCCCAGCCAGTTTACCAGCTGTCAGGATTTCTGGGAGTTGAAGGCCAAAATACCTGGAGACCCACCGTTTGAGAAACACTGCCTTAGAGAGCGGAAACAAATGGGGGGGGGGGGAGGGACTTCAGGGTCCTCACTTGCGGCCAGTGTTGTTCTACACCTTTATGAATGACTTAGATAATGAAATAGAAGGAAATCTCATGAAATTCAAAAATGAGATCAAAAGTCAGAATCAACATATAAAATTACTCTAACAGATTGAAGAACTCAGACAATGATATCAAAATGAATCTCATCAAAGAAAAACAGGCAGGATAAATGAGATTCATGGACAGATGATGAGTCACACCTGGCTTGACATCAGTATGTGTAAGAAGGATAAGAGGATTTTAGTGCACAAGTTAAATGTGCTATCACAATGTTGTCTTTCAGGGACTAAGGAAGCAGAAGAATTCAGAAGCATCTTTGAGATTAAGAAAGGAAAAGCTAAAAAGGCTAAAGAAGAATTCCTTCAGATCCTGTGTTTAGTAGGCAGATTCAAGAATGACTACTTAGGAACTCCCTTTCCTCCAGGTGAAATCTGGACTATTGTTTAATAAAGGGATGAGGAAATTTCAGCCGTAGGTCCAAATATAGTCTACAGAAGTTCCCCATCTGACCTGTCACCTCCTTTTTGAGGGCCCAACTGTCTTCCCCTAGAACCATATCCCTACAGGGTTTTCCCAGTCCAGTGCTACAGAAAAGGCCTTCCAATCACGGAGGATTGGAGAAATAGGAGCCAAGATTCTCAACTACTGAGGAAATATAATTCTTCCTTCAGCACTGAATGAGTAACCAGAGAAAGACTTTATCCCAGGAAGTAATCACACACACACACACACACACACACACACAGAGGACTTCATCACAAGAGGTTTTGGTTTTGTCCTAGGACACTTCCTGGATGGAGTCAACAGAGCCTATCACATGATGCAGGGCTACTTCTGGTGAGACTCCATCCTGAAAACATCCCAGAACAGAGTCCTGAGAAGACGTGAATCCTCCCGTGTTCTCATTTAGTATGCTGTGGCGAGCACGGGGGAAGCTGGGTGGTGATGCTTGCCCCCATGAGATGGGGAAAGTGACCATGCCAGCAATGAGGGGTACAGGGCAATGGTTTCACTCATTGCTTGCTGAATTTGCTATGCTGCCAGGCAAATCCCCCCACTGTTGCCTGCTTTTTCAACGTCAATGTGATGTGGTCCATAGAGAGAGAGAGACAGTTTCCTAAGCCTACTTTTGAGATATTGAAGGAAATTTTGGCTCACTTTAAATTTGACACTAGAGGGGGGTTTTTTTGTTTGGTTAACTTTGACATTTGTTGTTTTGGTGGATGAGTTTTTTTGTTTGTTTGTTTTTTCCATGTCAGGAGCAACCGGAGTTGCTTCTGGAGTGAGAGAATTGGCCATTTGCAAGGACGTTGCCCAGGAGACGCCTGGATGTTTTGATGTTTTACCATCCTTGTGGGAGGCTTCTCTCATGTCCCTGCATGGAGCTGGAGCTGATAGAGGGAGCTCATCCACACTCTCCCCGGGTGGGATTCGAACCTGGCAGCTTTCAGGTCAGCAACCCAACCTTCAAGTCATTTGGCTTTTATCCCCTAGGCCACCGGTGGATGCGTTAAATAAAAAGTGTACTCTGTAATGAATAGGTAAAGGTAAAGGTTTCCCCTGACGTTAAGTCCAGTCGTGACTGACTCTGGGGGTTGGTGCTCATCTCCATTTCTAAGCCGAAGAGCCGGCATTATCCGTAGACACCTCCAAGGTCATGTGGCCAGCATGACTGCATGGAGTGCCATTACCTTTCCACTGGAGCGGTACCTATTGATCTACTCACATTTGCATGTTTTCGAACTGCTAGGTTGGCAGGAGCTGGGGCTAACAGCGGGCTCATTCCACACCAGGGATTTGAACCTGGGACCTTTTGGTCCACAAGTTCAGCAGCTCAACGCATTAACACACTGTGCCATGAATAACTGGCATTAAATAGCCACCATTCCAAGGTCACATACTAAATATAAATAACTTAATTTAATAAGCCTTTAAATATATTTTAGTAAGTTCATTATATAGATGCCTGCTTATATTATGATGTTCTATACAGGTGGATTTTACCTTCTCTCTTTGTTCTGCAGACATAAGCACCTGTGTTTTTGTTTTTGAAAGTGCTGCTCTGGGTCTTGCCAGTTTCATTTGTTAGAGTAAGTATTCATGTCCTTAAAAATAAGGATGCTTTCCATCTCTTTTTTGAATAGAAAGCTGTCTACAGTGGAGAAGAATAGACCGCCACACTCTAGATAAAACACTCAACATATGAAGCATAGAAATACAATCTTGAGCCTTAAAAAAAGTGTTTTCTAATACAAATCCATTATAAATCAAGCACAAGGCTATGTGTGTGTGTGTGTGTTGGGGGGGGGGGGGGCTCTGAGTTTGGCCTTGCCTTACCTGAGAGATACAGAAACAAGATTAAAAACACAGCCAAGTTAATCAACATCTATTTTGTTTTCACCTTCAGAAATAAAGAATTTCAAGAAGCTGTCTAACAAGACTGACAAAAAAGGAAATGGGGAAGTCATCACTTGCAATAAAGACCTAGCATGTTGTCCAAACAATTCTTAGAATATGTGAATGAAATTTCAGTGAGGCTGAATGTCTTTCTTTCCAGGCATCTTGAATGGGATGAATGTAAAATCAAAGAACTACTAGGCATCATGTCAGAAATACTGAGGAGAAGTTATGTGATGTTACAGTAGTCTGTCTGTCTGTGCACATCAAAATCATTGTCTTGTTAGACATAACAAAAAAATCCAAAGGAAATGAAGCTATATCTTATATGTTAGTATGTCTGTATCAAAACAAAACAGAATCAGCCCAGATCAGCCTGGCTTTCTCCCAGTTTTCAGTAAAGCATATTTCAGGGAAACACACACAATGGTCAGTTGGTCACACAGCTGATAAAATGTATATGGACTTAATAACAAAACACTTTTCCTGCTTCTTGGCAGTGGGTTGGACTGGATGGCCCGTGAGGTCTCTTCCAACTCTATGATTCTATGATTCATAAATGATGAGAATATTATACTAAATAATGCATATAGTGTACACTTGCCAAACAATGACAAACTGGAATCTTCAAAAACCTGCATAAAGTACGTAATTCTTAGCTGTTTTCATTCCCAAAGGAATTAATGAGTTATTTTAGCAATGTTCTTTCTGTTGTGAGAGTCTGAAAACTCCACGAAATGTTCAGAGCTTATTCTATACAACATGATATTTCCTGCACGGGAAATTCTTTAGTTGGAGTCCTGTTGTCCACAAAATTTACAGGGGGGTGCTTTGTTTTAATTTAGGTTGGGTTTTTGTACAGAAAACAACATTTTCTGCGAAGAAAATAAATGTTTCTTTGTGGAAATAAGATGTTCCATGAAGAAAAGACTGTTGCCTGTGCAAAAAGAAGTGTGAATTTTACACAAGACAAGTTCCAAACTGTGAAGACTGTCAGCAATCCAAGATTCTTCATGTTAGCATTTCCAACACTCAGAAATGTTTTTGAATATTTTCAAATATTCTTTCCATCTTAACTCTAGCTATAGAAAAGCATATGTTATTTTCAAGAACAATCTGGGATTTAGAAGCAAGAAGCAGCAGGAGTCAGAAATCTTATCTTATAGCTTTATGCAATTTGAGATTGCAGTGACAGGAACTTCATGCCTAAAGCTTGGAAGAAAATAAGAGAACTTTGCACGTTTGGACTTCATCTAAAGCACTTGAATCAATTGGATACCACAGCATACTGAAAAGCTGGAAAGGTTTCAGAAGAAAGACAAAAAGACACTGAGAAAGTGAACAGCATTTGGAAAGTCTTCACTGGAGCTTTTCCAAAACACAAGAACTATGGCAAGGCATCTGTTGGGATATAAAGATAGGATATTTTATCTTGGAATGAAGAAGTAGAATAGATTGGCCAACTTTTGCAATTCTGAAAACTGTTTGATAAAGGACTAACAGTTCTTTGTTGAAAGCAAACCTGTCAGAATTTGATTGAGCAGCCGGAAAATAACATACAGCCAGGCTAGAATTTGGTTCCGGGCCCACCTGCATCCCGTCCCCATAGATACCAAATGCATGGATGCTTAAGTCCCATTATATATAAGTGTTGTAAAATTATGTTCCTTATATAAAATGGCAAAATCAAGTTTACCTTTTTGGAATATTTTGGAGCTGTGGATGAACAATACAGAGGGTCAGCTGACCTCATAAACACAACTCAATACATACTGTATGTTGTAAAATGGTTCCAATCACTTCTGCACATTATGTAAGGGACATTATATAATGTTCTGTACTTGAGAAGAAATATTCATGAACCTGTTCTCACCACATAGGCATGACATGACATCCCAAACAGGCACATATGTCCGCTGAAAATGAGAGCAATTGTATCATATTTTTTCTGCCACTCTGCCCTCCTGTTCTAGTAGCTATCTCAGAAAATAAATAGTATCAAATGGCAGGATCCTTCTGTATACAAACTGCATGGGAACATAAGCAGGAGGGAGCTGTCACACCCATATCATGCTGTGGACTTTTCATGGCCATCTGGTTGACCGCCATCTCTTGGGGCAGGGGATGGGGGAGATGCAAGATAATAATTTACTCTGATCCAGCTGGACTTTTCTTCAGTTCTTCCTTAACCAGTTAATGGAACAATCAGTCTTGTAGCAGTTTAAAGACCAGTAAATTTATTATGGGACATAATCAGATGTAAGTGATGCATTTAATGAAGTTGCTGCTAATCAATAAAAGTTTATACTATAATAAAATTGTTACATCATGAGCGGTATAAGATTCATGTGTGTTTTGGGGGGGTTGTGCTTTATTTTTCTGCATATGGGCTAAGACGGCTATATCCTGGAAGACCAATGGGTTCCATCTATCAAAGGAAAACTATTTAATTAGTTAAAGTTTCCCAACAAAAATGAACATAAGAGGATGGATGTGCAGAATCGAATGCTGTGCACATTCAGTCGGATCATCCCTGTATAAGGACAGTGTCATGAAAACCAAGGTAGCCATGATAATAGTAAGTAATTACCACTCCAGGGTAATAATATTATTAGGTCAATGGAAGGCTCACAAAATACTGGTGGTCAACAGAAATCTTCATTGGGAAGATGGTAAACAATACAAAGTAATAATGAAAAATGCCGATGTTTAAGCTATGAAATCTGCTTAAACCTTAAGCTGTTGCCTTATGACAGAAAATAGGAAAGACAGATTGCCATATAAGGCTCCACCAGGAATGAAAAGGCTTTCAGGGTACCTGAAACTGCAGGGCTATAACAGATTTGTGCAATGACATTTTTAGTATACCTATGTGCAAATATGAGCTCTTACATTTTTAGTTGCTCTTGTTTTATTGAGTACAATGTTTTTGTGCTAACGTCTTGACTTCAGCTGTTGTCTGAAAGAGGAAATGTCCACCGGGACACAAACGAATTATGTATTTGTCTTCAAGGTTGGGCTGGAGTATCAACAGTGAAGACTATCCCATGGTGCTTAAGCACCATTTGTTCTGCAATAAAGACATTTTATTGTAAAATCAAACCTGTAATAATGGCTTCCTTTTCTATTATTAAAAGACATTTAAAACACATCAGAGCAGAAGTTCAGCATGTACCTCGAGGACATTTTTTTTGAAGTTTCCTTTCTTTTGTTACATTCCTCTATGTACACACCCTTTTTAGAGCCATTTGAGTCATGAACTTTGCATTTGCTTTATTTTCCACTGTAGGACTTTTCTTTTTACATCTTCACACTCTGGTAACACTTTCTACCTCTCATGAGACATGTTGTAGACTGCGCACTGTTGTTGTTCACAGGTACATTTAGATTTGAAGCAAAGCCACTTGGTTTGCACTTACGATTTCCAGAAACTGCTCTCTGTACTTGTATGAATACAATTAGTACAAAAATGTGAATAATTATTGCCTGAGTATAAATGGATATTCTGGTTAACAAAGTAAATGTGTTCCTAGGCTTTATTTCTTTAACAGAAATGACGGTAGCATAGGTAGAAATTACATAGAAATAATTGGGATATGTTCCTGCATCACAAAAAAGAAGTGCAGTTCAGCATTTTCAGCAAGCATTTGATTTAGAATAAATAATATGTGCATTTCAAATGAAACTATGAGGTCAGGTAAGGATTGTGTAAGAAAAACATTTTGAATCTTCTAGAGATTCTTCCAAAATGCATATGTAATTACTTTTTTTCTTCTAACATCCTCCACTTTTCTCACAATTTCCATTTGGTGACCTATTCCTTTTCAACATGCCAGCTGGTGAGGCAAGCTAATCTGCTTTCTCCCTTTCTTTCTGTTTTCCTCTTCATACATACTAGTAAGCGATTCTGGATGCAACTGTTTACCTTGCCTGTTGTATGCAAGTACACAGAGCAATAGTACAATTGCCCAGTCCAATCCTATTTTTTTAGGGCATGCTTCAATGAATTATTTACTGCAGACAAGTTGCTCAGACCTAACACAGAACGATTGCCCTTCTCCAGCACTCCTTCACCATTCTCCCAATGTGAATAGTTCAACATAATCCTTCAAACTAGCCAAAAGAAAAGAAAGAGAGGTCTAAGCTGGGATCATGGATCTTATGAAATGAAGCTTTTTGGTCAGAGGCTTTGTTACAGAGGTACAGTTCCTACCTTCCTCTGTCTATGAAAGTAAACTAAAGACATTAAGTGCAGTTCATCCTCTTTAATGGAAAAATGTAATCCATGCATATGCTTGAAATTTATGTGCAAGCATCCCAACTCTATATTGTATCCACATTGTGAAGCATTAGATGGTTAGATAACCATGAGTCTTGCAAGTCTTGCAAGATCTGAGCAGGAAGTCTCTTATTCATAAGGTAGTTAACAACACAATATCCCACAAAACTCGGATTTATTTTAACACAGGCATGCAAAGGCTTGTGCTAATAACTGTACTGTCAGGTCAGGATTTTTCTTGCTAAAACAATAATCCTTCAGGATTCTAAACTATTTTTTTTTATCAAAAATCACAAATTTGGTGGTTGGTTAGAGATTTAGCCCCAGTCTTTGAGCAAGTGAAATACAGTAGTTTTTATCCCATGTAATACACTTCCATGTACACCGGTTCAGAATAAAATTCAAATGTGATTGAACTAAATGAAAAACACAATATGGTGAAGAATCTCATTTGCTGACCAAATGTAGCTCTTTTGAAAAAACTAGTCACATGGATGCTAAGGCAGCAAAGCCACAATTAATTTCTTAACTTAACACATTGTTAATTTATTTTCTGGTGGTACTTACACATTCTTTCATCATATAAAATTCTTGTTGGCAACAAATGTCACTGCAAGCTAACACATTCTGTTCAATAAGTGTCAGATTTAAAGAATGCATAATAAATGTGTTATACAAAACATATGCTACATTTCCAGGCTATTAAATGCCTGCATATTCTAAAGTGAGGTAAGCTTAATTGTATAACTTTCCGAGCTGTACACACAGGAAGAAATCAGAAAGAAAGAAAAGAGTATGGATAGAAACTTTAAAGCTTTATTTTTGACGATCCCAATAAGAATTGTCACCAATATTGCAGGAAGATGAGTTGCAATGATTTCTAACACCATTTGTGGATACACCCAGAAAGTCATTTTAACCTGTTTCTCCTGAGTAATATAAACATTTTAGCTCTCTTTAGAAGCCAACGTGATTTGAATTACTTGTGTCTTTCTAGATTTCCTTTGGGCTTTCTTTGACCTCTGTCCTTTCAATCCCATCCTCTTTAGTTTTCCTGTGTTAGATGCATTTGCTATCTTTTTTCAAACTTTACAAGAGAATTTTAGTTTCTATTTGATGCATTTCCAAACACATACTCTCCATCTGTGGAGTGATTTCGCAGAGACAATTCCTATTAATTTTATCTTTTCCCACCAATAAATGTCCCAGTGTCTCTTTCTTCCTCTCATTTTCCCACTTTTCGTGGCTAACTCATTCGTGCAAACATAATTCAAAATGAAAAAGTAATTTCCATTCAATTAATGAAGCATTAAGGGAGATGGCAGAAGAGGATAAATACCGTCTTTCCTAGTAGACACAGGCAAAAGCAAACTGTTGCAATCTCTCCTAGCTCTTTGGCCATCGTAATCACACAATGTTATTTTCTAGCCACAGACATCCCAGTTTTCAACTATAAAATGCTTGACGGTATGCAGACGGAAAACATTCAACCTAAAAACATTCAACAGTGACTAATCTGGGGTGGAGGTGTGTCAACCAGTCCTGGATGGGGTTACACTCCCACTGAAAGGCTGTTTCTTCAGCTTGGGAGTGCTCCTGGATCTGTCCCTCCAAATGTCAGCCGAGGTAGATGTGACAGTCAGGAGAGCTTACTATCAGCTTCAGTTGATATGCCAGCTGCACCCCTTCTGGATTTGGAGGACCTGAAGATGGTAGTGCATGCACTGCTAACCTCATTGTGTTAACATTGGGCTACCTTTCTACCAAGTTTGGAAACTCCATCTGGTTCAAAATACAGCAGCCAGATTGGTTATGGGAACATCCAGGAGTGAGCACATCACAGCTATCCTAAAGTCACTTCACTGGCTGCCAATTAGTTTCCAAACAAAGTACAAAGTGTTCATTTTGATCTTTAAAGCCCTACCTGGTTTGGATCCAGGTTACCGAAAAGGATCGCCTTCTCCCGTACAATTCGGTCTACACAATGAGGCCCTCTGGGGGGAGGCTACTCCAACCAGCTGGAACCTGACTGGCAACCATCATCAGAAGATCTCTTCATCAGCCACCCCAAAACTATGGAATGATCTGCCGGTAGAGCTCTGACAGCTAGGTTAGCTGTCAGAATTTTAAAACCATGTAAAGACTGATCTCTTCCGGCAGGCCTACCCAGCCAGTCTTTAAGAATAAATTTTAAATGCATGCCTTGCATTTATTCTGTTTTGTGTATTTTCATATGTATTTTATAGAAATATTCTTGAATATGTAGCTTTTATAGAATTACATTTTAATATTTAGATTTGTAGTACTTTACAATGTTTAATTATTCTGTAACTCACCTGAAGCCACAAGGAGAGGCGGGTAAGAAATAAAATTATTATTATTATTATTATTATTATTATTATTATTATTATTAATGTGCCTTATTTTTCACTCCACTAAAGTGTGTGTGTGTATATGGAGAGAGAGAGAGGGGGGGGGAGAGGAAGAGAGACATATAAATAGTACATGATGCATGATGATGGCTGATATGGAGAAACAAACTGAGATGAAACAAGAGTGATAATAGTGGGAAGAGTGAATGCAAGACATATAATGAAGCAAAGGTACCTTAGGGAAATTGTAAATTACCTAGTAGGAATCGTGGGAGAAATTGCACCAGAGTATTACAATGGACCCACTGCAAGTCAAGTGGAACAGGCTTTCTATTTACACCCCTGTGATCCAAAGCAGCCATTAAATCCATGAGGGTTGGAGGGTGCAAGTCACACTTCATTTATGAAATGCAAATTACAAGGATTAAAAGACAACCAATCCCCAATGGCCAGGTTCATGTTTCAGCTTATGATGCTTTGGGTAACCTGATGCATTTGAGGAAACTGCAAACATGAATATTCCCCAGCATTTACCCTCTCCATTTCCCTTCTAGTTGCTCAAGCAATTAAAGTAAAATCAGGCAACAGGGAATACTGGGAATGGGTTTTAAAGCTCCCGTCCTACTGTTCCTTGGCTTCCTGCCTCTTGTCTGAGCTGGTGCAAGAACAAAGAGCACAATCAATCAGAGGCTGTAATTTTCTAGGAGTTCTAGTCCAACATAGCAAAAGACTGAAAGGTCATAAGCAAGAGCATGATACTTTTAACAATATGCTTTAGTCACTAGTTTTTTTGTAAAATTATCGTAACAGCTACATGTAAGGAGTAGAAGCAAAGCTGAAAGAAAGCTGCTGTGCTGAAGGAGAGTGATTGCAACATCATCCAAGACTGTTTAGTTTCTATTTCAAACATCTTGGCAATCCGGGCAAAATGTCTCAGTGTATGTGCAGAGTGTCTTGTTTTTGTATGTGAAAAGAATAGCATTCTCCCTTTAAAACTGTGGATCTGAGAACTCATCTCTTCTGAATAAGAGTGTGCCAAAATCATGTCCCATGAGTATTTTGTTATATAAATTGAATTAAAAAGCCAAAATACTTGTCATGTTTCTTCTAAACAATTTCTTACATCGATAAGGCATGACCTCTGGACATTCCTAAACAAAAGAAAATTTTGTCATATGTTCTGATTGCCTACTTTTTCTATATAGTATGATTTTACCCAACCTGTATAATACATTCACATTGCAAGATGAACATAGACTGCATTTTTCTTACCTGCTATCTGTAGCAACATTGGTGCAGAAAACACTAAACATTTCATAAAATGCAGTATTTTTGCGTATAAATATGGTTCTTTACATAAAAATCTTTTTTTTTTTGCCCATGAGTATCAATGAGAGGGGGATAACATTTTTTTTTTGCTTTTTATCAAACACAAAAAAATCCGTGTCTGACAAATGAAGTATCAAACTTTAAAATGCAATGTAAAATGCACAGCACTCTTATTTGGGAGTAAAGTTTTGAAATATTTTATGATTTCATAAAGTAAATCAAGATTTTAACTATTTGTTCACTACAAAATTATACCACATTCACCACTTTCTCCTAGCTAAATGCAAACATAAAAGTAACTTTTTAATGCCACTGTGCATCACCTTAATATAGGCAGTCCCCAAGTTACAAACAAGATAGGTTCTGTAGGCTGGTTCTTAAGTTGAATTTGTATGCAAGTCAGAACAGATACATTTTTATATGTAATTCTTCTCTCTCTCTCTCTCTCTCTCTCTCTATCTATCTATCTATCTATATATATATAATATGCTTTGCATAACAAACAGTGTGGTGCTTGTTTTGTTGTCTCTGCCCCTGTTCTGTTCTGTCCTTGTTATTATTGAATTTTGAAAATTTTGGCTTGTTGTAGAAACAAGGATTGGTGATAAAGCTTCAGTTAATACACTTTTGCCCCATGACAATTCTTTCAGGAGTGAATTTCCCTTCTGAGGGGTAGATTTCTCTCAATTCCTGATGTCTCACCCCTGTTTGTAACTATGAGTCATTTGTAAGTTGGGTGTTTGTAATTCAAGGACTGCCTGTACACACATTAAAAACGCACACACACAAGCCCGCTGCCCCAACACCGACTGTTCTAGCCCCTTAGATTTCCATGCTATCTGTAGCAACAGCATTTTTCTGGCCTTATAGAGTTTCCTGTCCTGGCAGCTGTCAACAATATTAAATTCTGGTTACACCAGTGAAATTCTAGCCAGCTGGCAATTCTGTAAGATTGCTTTAAAGAAACCAGTAGGAATCAAGATCAAGCTTGCTTGGATATATGGCATCTGGCCTAAAAGTCATCTTTCCAGATTTCAGATCTGATTCTGACTATTCAGCAAGGAAGTCTATAGATAACCAACAAAATCTATTTACTGGGAGGAATTTAGGTTTTGAAACTGGATCCAAGGCAAAGAACTAGTAGATTTTGGCTGCTTACGCTGTTTGAATAAGCTGAGAACTGTTTTGTTAGGAGTTGAAAGGCCAAAACATCTCAAATTATCCCATTCTTCCCATAGTATTAACTGCTCACCCTGATCCAGAATCGGACAATGATCATCTGCTCCCCAACACATTACACACATGCAAGAAGTCACACATACAATTGCATAGATTCAATGGACTCATCCATTTAGTGCTATAATTCTTACATACAAAAAACTGGGGAACAAGAGAACACTGTGAAAATGTTTGCAGCATTATAGAAGTGCAAAACCACTTGCCAAAGGAATTCTCACATCCGAGCATCTTCCTTTAGGATATGAGAATACATATCAGTTTTATAATTAGTGAGATCTCTGAAAAGTATTTCACTTTCCCCTACAAAATAAATGTTAAAACTTGTTAATGAACATTAGACAGGTGCCTTCTGTACTTTTCCATACATTCATATTTTTATCTACAACTAAGAGGACAGAAATTTGTTTGGTCTTGCTTTATTACAGGCATGTCTGAAAAGCCCACTCACCTGGAGAGCTGCAGGTATCATTTGAGAAGCGGGGATTCAGAGCAAAACACAAGAAGTTGCCCCTCCATCAGTTTTACATCAAATTCACACAGCAGGTAAACAATTGTTAGCTTCCACCTTCTGTCTACAATACAGGAGTTATTACAGGAGTTGCGCAGCTGATATATAGTACCGAGCATGAAGCAACGTGTCCCATCAGCAGAAACACAAGATGTTTTATACAAAATATTTTCACAAACCATTTCAACCTTCCCAGGGAATCTGCTGAAAAACAGCATGCATAGATTCAAAATGAAGGAAAGAGGAAAAAAGAACACAGCTTACAAACGATCAGCCCTGTGGTTTAGAAGAAATGGAATACTACTTCATGAAAACAAGAGGTGAAAGTTTTCACACTTCAATATCACAGGAGAGCAACAAGAATAAGGAACAAAGTACTGCTAATGGCACCATAGGGGGGGCATTTGAGGAAGTGAAGCGTGATTTGCCACTTTCCATGGTTTCCACCTAATATCCTACTGTCATACTTGTATTCCAGCTCTGACTCAAATGGTGATACATTTAGATTGCACCTGCCATTTAGAAAGCATATTTATTCAATAAGCAAAACAATTGTAGAGGGACATGGAGCAAATGCCTTGACACAAAGGAGGACCATGATCACCCCCTCTCAAAAAGAAAATTACATACATACAATAGACCCATGTGTACAATGGCACACATGCAATGGACACATAATTTACACTATAATATTTGCTGTGCAATTTAAAGTTCAACACGTGCCACCTTTTTTCAGAAGCAGAGCAAAAAGCCACTAAGTCAGTGGTTCTCAACCTGTGGGTCCCCAGATGTTTTGGCCTTCAATCCCAAAAATCCCAACAGCTGGTAAACTGGCTGGGATTTCTAGGAGTTGTAGGCCAAAACACCTGGGGACCCACAGGTTAAGAACCACTGCACTAAGTAGTTCCTTTGTGACAATCATGACAATCATGAATATTTATTGTATATATCTGTCGCACCTCAGGCTAGCTTCACCTTGCTAAAGACACCAAGCCACACACAGGAAGTAGTCTTTTGTAGTTTATTTAGAAAATAGGCAAAAGATAGTTCATAAAAGGTAAAGGTTCAGTTCCAGAAGATAGATACAAAACGAGGCTGTGAGCAATTAGTCCATAGAAACATAGAGCATGAAACAAGGTCCTTTTCATAGAAGCCAAAAGTCCCAACAAACAGAATATTTCCATGTAGTAATACAGGAAAGCAAACTTGGTACAGGAAAGCAGACTTGCTTCTTGATCTAGCAATGACGTTGCATTGATAGAGATCTCTCTTCTAGCAGACTGTTTTAAAAGCATGACATAAAGGCATTCCTTTGCCCTTTGACCTCCTGTTTATTAGCTATTCAAAGATTTCTCCACAACCCTCTAAATTCCAGTCTTGTATCCTCAGAGTCAAGACCACTGAGCTCGTTACTGTTATCAGGCGGAGGCAAAGCACTATCCTCCCTTTCTGCTTCCTGCACCTGAAATTCCTCATTAGAAACAACATCATGATTTATTCCCATGGGAACAACTCCCTGCTCTTCATTTCCCACAGCTGGAATGCTCCTATAATTCCCAGCATCAGAGTCATCTTCAAATTCATCCTGAATCCCATCATTATGCACATATAACCCAGAATCCTCATCAGAATCACACAAAGTCACATCAGAGTCACACAAAGGCAAAGGCTGAGTCACAACAATGTCCATGTATAAGTCAACCTCACATATAAGTTTAGGACAGCTTTTGAGGCTAAAATTACAAAGTTCACCATGACACATAGATAAGTCAAGGGTCATTCCACAATCAAGGGTCATTCCTCAGAGAGCAAGCCAACCCTGGTTGCCATCGCCATTTCCTCACATTCCAAAAGGCCAGAAGCAGCAGAGAAAGTAGAGGGGTCAGTGCTTCTTTTAGGTTTCCCTGGGATACCTTTGGTGCTTTCCAAATGCTTTCCACGTTCTCCTCCCACTATCTGCTTAGTGGCATCCTATTTAAGTGCACTACCTGAAGTGAATATTTCCATGGATACAGTATAGAGTAAGCAAGAAAATAGAATGGGGAGTAAATTCTTACCCAACCATGAAGCAACCAGTAAAGCTAACACTATAGTAAAAGTATTATAGTAAAGGTAGGTAGGTTTCCTAATGTCACCAGAACAAGAGGGGAAATGCAAGGTAGCCAGGACTTACATAAACTCCCTACCCTCCCTTTCAGTATCACAATTTCATTGCCATTGTGACTCTTTACTGACCAACCTCCATTCAACCAGGCAGGCAAAAGCTGCACGTTCATAGGACTGGGACTGAAAATTCCATTTGCCCCTCCTCAGACGTTTTAGGTTTAGATTCAGAGGACTTTTTTTCATTCTATCAGGTTCTAAGGTGGAAGTCAAAATAACACTTTCTGTTCACCCTGTATCATTTCAGTTTTCAAAGGTGCTATCAAGAAGAATATGTTAATGTGCACCATCACAACCTTTTCTGAAGACCATTTCCCCCAGAAAATTGATCTAAATAAATAAAGAAACGTGCTACTCCATGGCCTTGAAAACTCTATATGGTCTAGCATTGCTTTTAGGTCAAAAAGGCTGAGTCCTCAAATTTCTGTTTTGCTATAAGATTATTAATACTATTGTCCTCAATTTTTCACCAGGAGGTAGCAATATGGAACATAATTAAAAATATAGAGGGGCGTAAAGAAAGATTCCACTTCACATTTATTGTTCAAAGAGATGAAAATCAATAGGCAATGATTTTGTCTTAAACATAAGAACTTAACAAAATAGTTGCACTCTAACAGAAATTTTAATCAATTTATTCTTTGGTTCTAAAGGTGATAACAGAGCGCCAGCAGGATGAATTGCTCATTCTAAAGAATGCACAAGGTCCTTTGTGTGTTATTTTCTTCTCATATCGATACTCATCTTTCACTTTAATGAGATAGTTTCATTTACCCATCCAAAGACACACAGTGGATACTAGCGCATTATTTAGAAAGCTATTGGGTAAAAAACATAAGGTACAGTTCCAGTCATGTTGTTTATTCACAATATTTACTCAGGTCAGTGGGGTTGTTGCTGTTGTTATTGTTGTTGTTTCTGGGAGTTGAAGGCCAAAACATCTGGGGACCGACATGTTGAGAACCACTGAATTAGAGTCATACAACTCTAAGAACTTTAAGAAAGATGCTGGAATCACACAGCAGCATACTATCACTCTTGAGTTATATTGGATTCTCAGCATTTCCATTAATTTGCTCCTAAGAGTAACTTTCCAAGTGGTGTTATGGGAACATTTCACTATAAGTGTTATAACAGCCATTGAGCTGGATGTAACCAGTATGCATCTGAAATGCCTAAATGATAACTGAAGGCTCTCTGCTTTTCTCCAGGTAAATTCAGCTTGTCAAAAGCAATTTCTGGCCACCACATTCATTTCCATAGAAGACCCATTTCAAACATGTTCCCTACAGTATACTTAACTTGTCAATGGAAATGCTACACATCCAAAACTATACACAACTCTTGACTAAAATGAGCTTTAACAATCCATATCAGAACTTCCTCCCCATATCAGTTCATGATTTCTGTTAATTCTAAGATAAATCAATAAATAATAAAGTACTATCCACTTTCTAAGGACACTTCAACCTAAAGGACCAGATGACCTTTCTGTGAACATTTTCACGAAGATGTTTAAAAACATAAGAGATATACTAAACACAACATTACTCTTGATACTTGGCTAGTATAGACAAGCCCTGAATTGGCTTCTTTTGTAAACCAAGTTAAAGGCTAAACTGAATACATCCAAATATTTTTGTCAATTAAGCTGAGACTTCATAAGCTACTCTATGATATTAAACATGTTACTAAACAGTGGTTGTTTATTGCACTAGAGTAAAGCAGTTTCTTTAAAATTGCTGCTTTCTTCCTGGTGTAAATAACTGTCTTCACTTCCCTCAAGGATGCATTAATATCCTTCAAATTGATAGCAGAGCTCTAATTGGGTGCTGACAATAACCAGAACAGACAAAGAACAGGTGGCATGTCAAAAACCTTTGTGTAGCTTCTCCTCAGGCTACACAAATCTATTGTTTGTTCGGTTGCTAGCTAGCTATATATCAGGAAATGCACTTAATTCAATGTTGATAGTCCAGTCTAACAACCTGTTTCCAAGACCTTACTGCAGTGCTTAATTTTTTGGTGCTACACCAACACATGTTCCACAACCCTGTAACAACATTAGATTGACTGCATAAAAATCAGCCAACCTTTGAGGAAAATGAGATCTCCAGCAGCACTGGTAAGTGTATTATGTGCCAGTCAATAATTCCCTAGAACCTTCTTGCTTAAAATCATAAAGCTCTGTGTAGCACATGCACCACTTCAGGATCTTCAAGTGAAATTATTAGATTGATGCCTCATGAAATGAATCAGTATCTACTAGTTCCATACACTTCGATTCTGACTTCACCACTTAATCTGTTATATTCTACAAAAGGTTAGCATTGTTCTCCAAAAAGTAACATGTGGAATTTAAAGTTTGAAAAATGCAAAGAAAAAAGGATTACCATAGTGTAAATTATAAACTAGAGTTTTATCTGATTTATTTCCCTTTTATTCTTTGCCTTGAGAATGGGATCTTTCAGCTTGGATGGAAGAACAAAATTATCATAGATTTGACAGAAGTCCCTCATGACGAACTCCCTAAGACAATGGGTGTGAAATTCATCTGGGTGAAAAGCAGTAATAGAAAATCCTTTCATAACCCTTGTAAATTATGAATGAAGGAAACACTGAGATACAACATGATCCTTGAAAGAATATGCTCTTGATAGAAATAAGCAGAGGTTGAAACTAGTAGTGGAAAAGGGAGTATCACTACTGGAAGCCAAGTAGGGGTAGACTTGCAAAGGCCTCCCAAAGTGTGGAGCTGGTCTCACATCAAATCATTAAATAAATGTGGGGGAAGTGCTGCTATGTTACCACCTATCTCCACCTAGTAGTAACGTGTGTTCTTTGCAATAGGCAATTATATTAACTTTTTCAGCAGGAAATGATTCAATAGGCCACATTTTCAAGGCAAAGGCATGACAAAATTGCCCTTTCCCTCAGAAGAAGATGTGTGTTGTTAATTTTGCACATCCCACTGTAGTAGGCTTGGTTCTTTGCAAGAAAAAGGTCAGTAGAGCATTTGGAAACAAAAAAAAGTACCTCTCCAGACAGACAAGCTCATGATCTACTGCAGCTGAAAGGGTTCATTTTTTTTAGAGTGACATTTAATTGGATGGGCTTGGAGGAACTATGCCTCTTAGAAGTTTAGAGGAGCATTGTCCAAATGTAACCAGGTACAAGAAGCATTGTTGATCACACATAGTTTACAGCACCTGAAAAGCAAAGTATTCAGAAGAAATGAGGTGGGATTCCTACAAAAAAAAATCAATTTGATCTACTTCAGATCTCTGAATTACACAGTCTAACTCTCACCCCCAATTCTTTTCATGAATAAAGTTCTATCTATAACAATGACTTATCTTTATTCTCCTTTGTATTACTCTCTGTGGTATATTCTTCAGCTATCCATTTTAGTGTTGAGTCCTGCCATCTTAACAGTGGTCTGTTCTATGGCAAGCAAATTATCAATTTCTTTACAAGGCACCACTGGCACACAGATAAGTTACAGAGATTAAAATAGAAATAATGAGGACACAGTTGCCTTGTTTGTACCTGCAAAGTACTTAAACCAAAGTGTTTCCTTTCCTTTCATTTCCCCACCACACACAAGCCCTTTTCACAGATTATCTCCACATGTAACTGAAAGAGAGAAAGACTGAAACTTGGCAAGGCAACTTCTCTTTGTCTTCCATGTGATGGCTTGGATGCACGGAGGTTGTTGATGGAACTGCCAGGTTCCCATTGCATCCTGAACACATGTTCCAGTTATCAAGGATATATTCTGGATTAACTGAATGGAAGAGGAAGGGAGGGAGGGAGGAAGGGAGGGAGAAAGGGAAATATAATAAAGTCCTACCATACTGCATTTGCCATGGTTGACTTTACATTGTGGAATTGGAACCAGTGGGCTGCGTGGCAAATCTGGCTCGTCTGATGAGGTTGTCATTCATAGGGTCACCATATATTAATAGCAGTTAAAATGGGGGAGTAGCCTCATATATCATGAATGGTGGGTCTCTGGCGTTCAATATTAATTTTTCCAAATAATGAATTTAGCCCTGGGTGCTAGATACACCTCTGCTTAAGTTATCAGGGGCTTATTAGGGATTCTAGGATGAAAATATACCTTGTGATGGACAAAGTTTTCCTAAAAGACAATTTGGCCACTGCCTTCTAAAAGAGAAAATTAGGATATGTTCTAAAATATATTTTTGATGGACAGAGAGGAAAATTGCAGATGCATGTGCACTAAGAGAACACTTAAAAGAATCTTTGCTATAGTGTGGCCTCTGAATTAGATAGTCAATACTGCAAACTGCACAAAAGCAATAAAGGCATTTTAGTACTGATGCTTACAGAACAATTTACACTAAGAATTCACATCTAAAACCACAATAGCACTGAGACTATTTTTCAGATTAATGTCTCATCTACACTGACCATTTAATGCAGTTTAAAGCATTAAGCTACATTTAGTTTGAAACTGCAGTGCCTAGACAACAAATTCCCACAAAAGTATGTGAAAGAAAGGCTTTAATGAACATTGTTAAGGTTTCTGTAAACCGGCAATAAGTTTTTTTGTGGGCTCACTAGCTTCTATATTAGCCACAACACACATCAGTGCTCTTGGTTTTGTGTACCATCCGAGCCAGGATTTCCTTTGGAATCTTGTACAAAATGAAACCCCTTTCATCAATACAGCGGGGTAAACTGGTCCAGGATGGGCCCAGCGAGTGGCCACGGGGTCTCAAGTTTAATTACTGTATCAATCGTGGCAAGGAGTTCCTGGCAGAGCTATCAAGGAAGCATAATAAGAATTTTTTGTCTCGGTGATAGCCTGCTCATAAGACTCTCTGAAAATCTTATAAGCTGATTTCGATTCCTCGTCACGGCGTTCCCGCCACACGACCTCTAGCCATCTCTTCTCCTATTTCATCACACGGAGCTCCTCAGTAAACCAAGGAGACCGATTCTTGTGGGGTCGGAGCGGACATCTAGGGGCAATCTCATCGAGTGCATTGGATAAATTGGTGTTCCAAGTATCCACTTACACCTCTAGTGAGTCGCTGACAGGTTCCATGGCCTTCAGAGCATTCAGGAACCTGACCGGTTCCATAAGTCTCTTCGGGCGAACCCAGATAGGTTTGGCGCCCAGACTGGGTGAGGTGGCATGCTCTATACGGATTTCAGGATCAAAAGAATACATTATACTGAAAAGCTTCATGTAGATGTGTACTAGCAATTTGATGATATGAGTGTTTAGGAACCAGTTCAATAATATATAAGAAAACAAACATCTGAACAAAACTGTGAACTGTGATTGAAAGCTCTCCAGAAATAGTATTCAAGGTGTTGTTTGTATCTTTCAAATAGGTGTCAATCAGGTGTAAGTAAGACATAATAAATTGATTAGAAATGAAGTAGTGAACCTGCATAAATAATTTTCTATCTGTGCATAGAGTGAAAATGTGACATGAGGTACTACCTCACACAATGCACCTCTGAACAGCTCCATCTATTCTATGGGCAGATTTTTTTTTTATTCTTTGATTTCTTAGATTTGTATTTCACTTTTCTTCCAAGAGATTAATGACTGCACCCCTTCCTCATTTTTATTTTCACAGTTACCCCAGTGAGGTAAGGAAAAGGGCTCTATGACAGGATTTTCCATTATTGCTTTTTACCCAGAAGATTGTCTGGTTATGAAAAGTTTTCACTGGCACACCAGTCCAAAATCCATCCTCCCCCAAACAAAAGAAATCTTCCCAAACAAAGCTCTGAGCAGGGTTGTTGTATGTTTTCCGGGCTGTATGGCCATGTTCTAGAAGTATTCTCTCCTGACGTTTCACCCACATCTATGGCAGGCATCCTCAAAGGTTGTGAGGTATGGAGAAACTAAGCAAGGAAGGTTTATATATATCTGTGGAAAGTCCAGGGTGAGAGGAGAACTCTTTGTCAGTTGGAGGCCAGTATAAATGTTGTAGTTAATCACCTTAATTAGCATTGAATAGCTTCTTCTCCTGGCTTCTTCCTGCCTGGGGGCATCCTTTGTTCAGAGTCGTTAGCTGCCCCTTCAACATAAAGGGGCAACTTCAACAGAAAGGAGGAAACCATGAAAATGAACAAAATCTGGCTACCAGTATTTTAAAAAAACTCAAAAATCAGAACAATAAAAAAGAAGCAATACTCTGAAAACAGAGGAGTTCCAGACATGGGAACCAGGGGCAGCTAACGACTCTGAACAAAGGATGCCCCCAGGCAGGAAGAAGCCAGGAGATGAAGCTATTCAATGCTAATTAAGGTGATTAACTTTGGGTTTAATTGTGTGAGAAAGTGACACATGAAGTAACATGACACTATCTGTAGTTTAGTCATCACTAATAATTACAATTTGTTTCTATGCAATTCACACATGGAAAAGGTCTGGATTTGACCCAGCTTCAGTTTTCTTTGACCGATTTCAGCACAGCTGGGGGTTAATTTTCCCTCAGTTCAACATGTGGAAATGCATCTAACGTCTTCATGAGCGCCGAATCAAAGAGGCCACTGCTTTAATTGTACTGCTCTTTTATAACTTACATATTTCAGCAGAAATTTTTTGTCACACTCCTTTAAAAATGATCTAAAAGGGCAGAGTTTTACTCCGGGGAGCTTATATGTGGAATAAATCCTGTTTTAAGCATTTTTTAATATTAGCAGGCATAGCTTTACTTTTTGCATTCTGTCTTGTGTCAAATTAAATTTCTATCCTCATTGCCCCATCTTAATTTCATAAATTATCTAACACAATAGTTGAGCATTATAGAAGTTAAGCAACGACATCAGATACAAATCATTCCCTGCTGATTTGGAAGAATTATTGCATCTATTGGGGGAGGGGGATTTAATGTACTTGTAAATGAGATGACTTTGTCCTGCCCCTTTGGAAATGAATCTTTTTTTTTTCATTTACAAGCTCTGTACTTTTCATTTGGTGTTAGTGATGAAATCCAGTAGTTAGCACTTTAGCAGCTAGATACAAACCTGGATGTACATCTCTCAAATTTTAATTTGGAAAACAGTATATGTTGGTTTAGAAGTCATCTTTAAACATATGGCGAAAAAGCTAACCTGTACCTTTTGCTTCCTTTTAACCTCATCAGATGGACTAAAATTTGGAGACATATGCTGGTTCCTCTTAAGTTTTTCCATGGAGTCCGCCAGCTCCCATCCCATGATGTACTTCTACTTCTGCTGGAGCTCCATAGCAATATTGAAGAAGAACCAGCATATGCCCCTGCCACAGCAACATGGGAGGATTCCCATGTTGCATTAGCAACAATGGGGAGAAGCAGGGAAGTGGATGCTTTGTCCATGGGATGGCATTAAGATTAAGTCAGGCAATGTAGGGCACGGGGCAGTGGGTTCCCCACACCCCAAGCCAGATCTATGGCGATTCCAGTGGCAAATGTGATGAGGTCCTGGGAGACCTCCAAGTCACACTGCCATTAACAGCTCTGCTCAAAACTTGCAGATTTTGAACTGTGGCTTTTTTGACGGAGTATCTCCTGTTTCCTACTGCCTTCTACCTTCCCAGCGATATTTTATTTTCGAGTGAATCGTGTCTTCCTGTGATGTGTTCAAAGTCTGACAGCCTCTGTTTCGTCATCTTGGCTTTAGAGAGAGTTCAGACTCGATTTTCCAATTTATTGCCTTTTTAGCAGACCACTTTATACAGAGACCTCTTCTCCAGCACTACATTTCAAATGAGCTGATCTCATTTGGAAAAAAAATCAGTATTTTTCACAGACCAGCTTTCAGAATTTTACATAGAAATAGGAAATACAATTGCATAGGGAATCCTAACTTTAGTATTCAAGTATTCAGTGGTATAGTTCTTGCATCATAGCTGCACTTCCAAGTCCCTATCATCATTTGGATGAATGATTTAGGCTGGATCTACACTGCCATATAATCCTGTTTCAGAATGTGAATTAACTACACTGGACTATATGGCAGTGTAGACTGATATAATCCTGTTCAATGAAGTTAATCTTCATTGTGAAACTGGATTATAGGGCCATGTAGATCCAGTTTCAGACTGCATCTACATTGTAGAATGAATGCTGTTTGACACCACTTTGACTGCAATGGATCAATGCTATGGAATCCTGGTACAGTAGAGTCTCACTTATCCAACACTCGCTTATCCAATGTTCTGGATTATCCAACGCATTTTTGTAGTCAATGTTTTCAATACATCATGATATTTTGCTGCTACATTCGTAATTGAACTACTTTTTCTGTCAAATTTGTTGTTAACATGATGTTTTGTGATTAATTTGTAAAATCATAACTTAATTTGATGTATAATAGGCTTTTCCTTAATCCCTCCTTATTATCCAACATATTCGCTTATCCAACGTTCTGCCGGCCCGTTTATGTTGGATAAGTGAGACTCTACTGTATTTGCTGTTTGGTAGGATATCAGAACTCTTTGGCTGAAAAGACCAAAGACCTTATAGAAGTACAACTCCCATGATTCCATATAATTGAGCCATGGCAGTAAGAGTTGTGTCAAACTGCATTATTTCTGCAGCTTAGGCATTGAGTATCATGAGAGGATGCTGGGAGTTTTAGATCAGGGTACAGTTTATTTCCATGCAAATATGGTCAAGACTGGAACACTTTTAATTGTTTATTTATGTTTTGCTTGACTGTTATAATGTTTATTTTTATATGTTGGCTGTATTTTGACATGTTGAGAACTGCTTTGGGTCCCCACTGTGGGAGAAAAGCAGCATATAAATAAAGATTTATTATTATTATATGTGGAAACTTACAGTTGCTCACCTCAGTTCCTGGGGATTCAAACTCAGAGTCCTACTCCAACATCACACTAGAATACCTCCTTAATTTCATTTGACCTTCCTTCTAAGCTTCATGGCCTCACTCTAATAATCTCAATATGAAGAATGTTGCTGTCAGTTACTATTTTCATGATGGTGAGGAGAAGAAAGATGGAATAATAGCTTGCTAGTTTGCTAAATTACAATATTCACAGTTAAATCCTCCTCCCAATAAGGAACTTTCAATTTCTTCCTGGATGTGCTAAAGTTCTGCAATATCTTGATATGTATCACTCTCTTGACTTCTTAAATTATTTCAGTCTAAATTTTATTAGGTGGCGAACTTCCTTATGCATTTTAAGCCCTGGCTGTTTTTATCCTAGATTTTAAAGGTCGCCAATTCCAGTGTACATCAACCTAATAGTAAGCACCAATGGGACTGTCTCAATAAATTAAGATGCATATGATCAAGCTGCACAAAACTGCTCATGGGCAATTAGCTCCCTTTTCTTTTCTTTTACACTAAAGCTTCAATCAGCAGACAATGATCAGCTTTAAATAAATTTAGAGAGATCACCAAGCCTCCCAGAGATCCTGCTTTCAGATATTAGGTTTCCTGCCAAAATGACGCTTAGAGAATGAAAGGAAAGGGTTAAGCCACAGGGACTTGTAGGACTTCATCACTTGGGAGATTACCCCCATGCTGTTTCACCAGCCTCCATGGTGAAAAGGCAGAGATGAGGGGTGACTTTGTCACCCCAAGCATCACTTTGTTATGGTGCTGCTTCCCCTCATCACATAGAGGAAGCATTGCCAAAGCAGTACAGATCCATGTTGGCTCCATTGGAGCCAGCTCAACACGGGCAGGCACCTGTATTTGGAGGGAGCTTCCTATGATGCTTCCACTTGTAGATGGTGCCTCCACTGGAAATCCCGTGACATTCTGTGATGGGCAGCATGCTCATCTGTTGCTGGACTGGTGGGGAAGTATCCTAGGATGTTAAAAAAAGCCCCATGTGATGAAGTGGTAAGTTTGAAGGAGGAAGAAAGTATAGAAGGGAGTAAGATTGCCACTTCACTCCAGCACTCCTTAACCGGGGCCCCATCTAATGCCATATAATGCAGTTTCATAACAAAGTTTGAGTCTACGCTGCCATATAATGCAGTTCAATTCAGTTAAACTGCATTATGGAATGATATTATATGGCAACATAGAAGAAGCCTAGGGCTGCCAGACAGCAGGGGCATATTTTTGCCTCTGGTACCAAAGAAATAATGACCAAGAACACATACGATATATTTTGATAACCAAGAGATGCCTATATTTATTTGATTCATACTTTGCCTTTCTTCCAAAATGGGACACATAATGGGTTTGATGGGAACTAATGAAGCGAATGTTTTTTTTAAAAAAAATGTAAAACTCCTGTTTGGCTTGATTTTGCATACATAACTCAAAGGGGAACCTGAAAACCTTGAGCAAATTTTGGGTACTAAGAACCAAATTTGAATTAACAAAAGTTGTCACCACGAATGGAATTGATGACTAACTTTTTTTTCTCACAAGTGGAAACAATGTTTCATCATAACGGTTATTATACGAGTATAAGCTTTTACATTTCCCCACATGTATCACACTAATACTAATTTATCACGCCACTCCCAAAGACCTCAGAAGTAATGGTTGTTAGGAAAAGATCCATGGAGTGTGCTTTCATCCTTCTACTTATACATTTTGACTGAGAAATAAATCAATATATTGACCAGTTTTGACATACTGAAAAAGGTGGCATTTGTACTCAGAGTCTGGAAAATTTGAAAACTACTGCAATGGTTAAATGCAGCACAAAGCTAGTTCCGTTTCTGGGTGCCTGCATCTTCTACTGCAGAATATATTGAAAGTTTTTAGTGGCCTAAAACTAAATGGCAGAATATACTGTAGCTGCCAGTAGTCAATCAACATTGGAAGTGAGTAAAATATTCTGGTATAAAAATAAAAAATTATCTGAAGTCAGTTTTTTCCCTGTTATTATCAATCTTGATTCTTCTTCAGAAGGAGATTTGTCCAAGAAGAGCAGAAGTAATATTAAATGTTCACTGGCAATTTCACATTATAAAAGCCTATCTGTGTAGGGTTGTTGGTTACTATATTGAGCATAAGAGCAATGGAACAGTTCATCCAATATATAAACATCTTGAAAACGTGTGACCTTTTGAAAACCAATAAAGAAATGTACCTATGCCATAGGTGAACAACTATACCACAGGAAAACAATAGCTGTCCTTTACTACATTGTTATTTCCAATATTTTTCTGCTTCAGCTTGTTAAAGTTGAAGGCAGTAGAGGGGGGGGGGGGGGGAGACCATATTCAAGTAGACTGATTTTACCAAGAGAGCCACAGCTTTGTGACTGCAAGACCAGAGCAAGGCAGTTTAATTATATGATTATATAAAGTCTCTTTACCATTAAAAAAATTATTCCAAAAGCAATTGATGAGATATCTCCATCATGATCTCATCAAATGTACTGCCAGAAAGATTGTGGAGATTCGGGTGGTGCCTGTCCAGGGATGTGCTCCTCCAAGTGTTTTGGACTTCAGATCCCACAATTCCTAACAACTGATAAGCTGGCTGGGATTTCTGGGAGCTGAAGTCCAAAACATCTGGAGAAGAAGAGTTTGAGAAACACCAGTTTAGACAGTTATTGGGAAAAATACAGGACTGAGCTCTCCTTTCCATTCAATGCACAAATACTGACTGGGCTAGCTTGGCACACTGATTTATGGGGATGTAAGGCAGTCTTGTATGTGGCATAACTCTTTACTCCAATACCTTGCTACCACTTCCAGCTAAGGCAACTGTCCTGCCCTCCCTAATGGTCAGTCATCCCTGGAGAGTCAGAAAGAAAAATGAATGCCTTGTAGTCATCCAAAAATCACAAAATGGCATTCTTAGCATTCTGTACTTTTTGAGAGTCTTACCAACTCAACTCACTTCCTTCAGAATCTGTGAAACAATCAGCCAGGAGATGAAATATTGTTGAAAACAAGCATCTGTGGACAGCAGTCTTTAGTTACTCCTACACTTCATCAACTCTTGTCCAGTAAGGGAATGTTTGTGCTCTCTTGTCATGCCAAAGTAAGTTGGTATATTAGCTTAACTGCCTGTGCAGTAGTTATTCACACATCCATCCAACTCCCATTTAAATCTCATTAAACTATTTGATGCAATTTCCCTGCAGGAGGGAATTCCATAGATTAATTATGTTGTATGAAGGAGTTCGTTATCTTTTCTAAATTTATCTATGCTAAATTTGCTACCAATCTATTCCAGTAAATGGCCACTGATTCACTGTATTCTTTCCAAGACAGAATGTAGGGGAACAAGCCATCTGTCTTCACTAACTTGCTCATTATTTTAAATTCTTTCTGTCATGCCTTCTCTTACTGTCCTTTCGAAACTAAATGATCCAAATCTCCCCTCATATATAAAACCTGTCCTAACATTTCAGTATTTTACTTCCTTCTCTGTGAACCATTTCAAGGTCACCAGTATCCTATTTTGAGTGAGCTACATCGTTTCCCTTTGACATGAAAAAGCCACAATTGTATTCTTGATCTGTGTTCCTTTCTCACATTTCTATTGCCCTCTTGTCTACCTTATTCATTCTTTTTTCTATCCTAATGGAAAAAAGTGCCGAGAAAATGGCAGTAGCTTTGATTGTTGACTTCTCTCCCTTGGCTGCTGAAATACAATAGTACCCCACTGAAAGTTTAGTCAAAGATCTTTCTCTTTCCTAGATCTATAGGGAAGCTGGAGGAGCATTTCATGTTCTGTCAGCTTCCTTCTTTAAACAGATGATATACTTATATAATCATACTTATATAAGCCTCATCCAAGCTACCTTCCCTCAACTGCATTGGAAGAGAGTTGGCCACGTTGGCCACATAGGATGGGAATTATGAGCATTGTAGCATTGTAGTCTTATACATCCAGAGTGTACCAAGGTGGAGACAGATGGCATTTGAAATATTCCATTTAAAACAGTTTGACTTCAGTTCCCAGAAGATTGTGCAAAATGTCACCTCATTCAATGACTTCCTATGTACTATATCACTGCAAAAGACCATGCGGATACAGAATAGGTTTCTCTACAATCACCTACGGACCCACCGCCAAGACTCTACACTTGGAAGACAGTTATACTTGGCCATGAGTGATAGCCTATGATGATGATGATGTCCTTTATGATTTTTTCCACTGAAGAACTGGCCTGGTTCCAAATTTATTGAGTCAAATTCTATTAACTGAGTTGTACTGAGATTTAATTGACTTTAGAGTAGGCCCATTAAAATCAATGCAGCTTATATTAGTCACAGTTAACAAACAGTTCAATCGGTTTCTAAAATGACTAGATCCAATTACATCTTCAAATTTACATTATGCGATATGAACATTCTTGTTGCTCATTGTCAATGAAGGCTTCAGCAGTCCAATCCCTTTTTAAAAAATCAACTTTTCAAACAACTTCAGAAACATTACTTCCAAATGCTATTGAGACAACTGAATCAGGCATGCCACAGATCTGGTAAGGCAAGGACACCACGCTTTATGCGAATGACATCATGTGAGGAAACCTGTACAATGCATTTCATTGACACAATAGGGAGGGAAAATGAACAAGCTTGTCTTTATGTGCATCTGTGGACATGTTTGCATTACTCATGGCTTGCGCTAGCTGCCTTCGTTTCCCCAAACATTAAAAATAAGACACATACACTCTATGTCAGGATGCAAAAAAGATCAGCATTCTCCAAGCTGCCCTTTTTCACACCTGACCAGAACAAGCCAGATAAGGAAGACCATTCGGTTGGGAAGGCTGATTTATGACTTGATCTGGTCTTCAAACGTGGGAAAGGACAATTGAAGGGGAGGTGTGAATGGGGAAGAAGAGACGTGAGAGGAGGAGGGAAGCAACAACTTAATATACTGGGGAAAGAGCAGAAGAAGGGCAGTAGAAGCTTTGCAGTCATCTTGGCAAGGCGGATTCAATAAAGTTTTCCATAGCTCCAAGCTGTGTTAGCCTATCTTTGTGTCTTACACCTTCCAGGAACTGACACTCTACCTCTATGAAAAGAAAAAAAAATCTGCAGTCCTTACTTCCACTTCTTCAAGTGTTATCTATAAACAGTTAAACACGACATCCATTGAAACAGTATAGGCTAGAAATGAGCTCCCAAGATAACCATAGGCTCATTGATCCCCTTTTTCTCTTCCTTTTCCTCAGCTAAGCAAAAAGAATGAATGGTAAGGATCTGTTATTGAGATATAAAAGGGCTCATCACAAAAGCATTTGCCATGGAAACACTGAGAGTGGGATTATTTGTACTGTAGAAATTTCCTGTAGAAATGCATTCTTTCTCCAAGCAGTTTTTACAGGTAAGCTCTTCAATATTACAAGTACTACTTTCCTATCTCCTCTCTCTATCCCTCAAGTTCACCCGCATACTATTGCAGGATAAGTGTGTACAGAATATTCACAAATTTCGCGTGAACATTTTTAAAAAAGTTTACCAAATATGTTCTAACTTCAGTCGGCCAAAATCAGTCTGTCAACTGTTAAGCAGAGGACTTTTTCATCAGTAGACCCCAAATTGTGGAATATCTGACCAAAAGAGAACTGACAGTTAGGTACACTATCTACATTACAAACAACATGAAAGGCCAGTCTCACCCAGATGATTTATAAAGTTTTTACATTATGAATTAATTGTTTTAATATGTGTGGTTTTTAAACTCTTGTTTAAACTCTTACTTTTTTCACTGATTTTTTAAAAAATTGGCATTTGTTGTTTTTAGCTGTTTTGTGTCCATTTCTTGCTGTGTATGAATGCATACTGTACTTCACTACCTTGATGTATAGGAAGAGGAAGGTAAAATTATTATTATTATTATTATTATTATTATTATTATTATTATTATTGACACAACGATGTTGTATGACACAGCAAACAAGATAGATATGCTGGATTTCGTATCACAAAATCACAAGTCGAACACTTCCCAAGTGTTTAGGACTGTGTGATGTATTTTCGGATGATGCGTGCAAATCTCAGCAGGGTGGACTTTTGTAGCTGGCAGATTGTAATTTTGTCAAAGTCTATTGTTTCCAAATGCCGGCTGAGATCTTTTGGCACGGCACCCAGTGTGCCCATCACCACCGGGACCATCTGTATTGGTTTCTGTCAGAGTCTTTGAAGTTCAATTTTGAGGTCCTGATATTGTTGTTTTTCGTCAATCCAACTGTCACCTGGGATGGCGACATCAATGATCCAAACCTGGTGTTTTGTGTTCCAGAACTTTGTTAGTCTGGATTCGGAAGTCCCACAGTATCTTTGCGTGTTCACTTTCTAATACCTTTGCAGGTTTGTGATCCCACCAGTTCTTTACTGCAGAGAGGTGGTACTTGAGGCATAAGTTCCAATGAATCATTTGGGCCACATAGTTGTGCCAGATACGGACAATTTGGACAGAAAAACATTCATCATTCGCTGCACCCTCACAGTGATGTTGACCGGCTATATCTGCATAGAAGATCTGGGGGCAGAGGATTCTTACAAGTAAAACAAGCAGTCAAAGAAGAAGAACATGTCCTGGCAGAATATGTAAAGCAAAGTGAAGAACCTGCTTTGATTGATATCAAAAATCAGAAACTCCTCAAAGCACAGCAGACAAAAAAATCAGTACAAGAAACCACACTACAAACTAGAGCTGACAGCTGGCACAACAAAGCATTACATGGAAAGTTCCTTGACAAAATTGAAGGAAAAGCTGATAAGGAGAAGACCTGACTCTGGCTCACGAATGGGACCCTGAAGAAGGAGACAGAAGGCCTGATCCTTGCAGCCCAGGAGCAAGCCACCCGAACAAATGCAATTAAGGCCAAGATTGAAAAATCAGATGATGACCCAAAATGCAGACTGTGCAAGGAAGCTGACAAAACTATTGAGCATATCCTCAGTTGCTGTAAGAAAATCGCACAGACAGACTACAAACAGAGGCTCAACTATGTGGCTGAAATGAATCATTGGAACTTATGCCTCAAGTACCATGAGTATTTATAAAAATAAGTATTATTATTATGATCATCATCATCTTCATCATCACCACCACCACCACCACCACAATTGAGAATCCTATGCTCAAATAGGTTAAAAAGTCAATTGTCTTTTTCTAGGATATCTGTACAGAGTTGTTTGGAAACTGAAATGTATTAAAGTGCATCTTGGGACCTCATCATATTTACTTTTTGCAGTATCCTAGGAAGCTGCCAGGACGGAGCATGACGGGGTCCTGCTAGCATCCTAGAGCAGAGCCCAGACAACACGGAAAGCTTCCTGTGTCCTCATGAATTAGAACAAGGCCAACGAAGGGGCAGCTGAGCAGCAATGCCCATGTGATGGAGAATACTGAGATGCAGGTGATGCAGGGCACAGGCAATGGTTTCCCACACTGCCCCATAGATTTGCCGTGCTGCCCGGCAAATCCCCCCCCCCCCCCCACAATTGTCACCTGTGTTTGGGGCCTCCATGCGATAAGGTCTAAGTTTTTGACTGCAAAACATATCACTGCTTCAGATAATTACGCTATGTTGACTTCAAAAGGATCAGATCTAGAAGGAATTCTCTTTTCTTTCTTTTTATCATCTTCATTATTATTATCACACCTTGCTGTTTATGCCTCCCAGGACTGGAATCCAAAGCAGCTCACAACTTTAAAAGGCTTATAATTTAAAAAAAATACAAAAAGGAAAATTTAAAATAGAATTAAAGTTGTTACAATTATTTTTAAAAAAATCAGTTACAATATATTTTTTAAAACTGTTATAATTAAGTAGAGTCTTGCTTATCCAACGTAAACAGGCCGGCAGAATGTTGGATAAGCGAATATGTTGGATAATAAGGAGAGGTTTAGGAAAAGCCTATTAAACATCAAATTAGGTCATGATTTTACAAAATTAAGCACCAAAACATTATGTTATGCAACAAATTTGACAGAAAAAGTAGTTCAATACACAGTAATGCTATGTAGTAATTACTGTATTTATGAATTTAGCACCAAAATATCATGATGTATTGAAAACATTGACTACAAAAGTGCGTTGGATAATCCAGAACGTTGGATAAGCAAGTGTTGGATAAGTGAAACTCTACTGTAGTTTAGTTAAACAATGCAGTTGCCTCTTTTCTGTTAATTCTGCTTTACATCTTTTTATTGCCCATCACTAGAAATAATGAAACCTCCTGCTGCCCACTAATTCAGTTTTAAAGCTTTCTGTTTTAAAATCATACCTGAAAAAATGTATTATATAATATTACCATGCAGAAAACAAATATTGCTGCTGCACATTCTCAACCAAATATGTGCTCACAACTGGACAATTAATGTTCAGTAACATATTGAAGCAGCAGTTAATAGTTTGCCCTTTATAAGCTAAGAGGGAAAAATGACCATCAGCCACTTGGAATACTAAATTACTTCTGGGAGGTTAGTTTCCAGTCTTTAGAGCTGAAAGTGGGGTGGCTCATTTTTAAAGGCATTATTTTATTGTCCTCAACTACTTTTATTCTATAGGACATGCCATGAATTCAAATATTTCTTAGATAATTTCATGATCATAATGCTAGTACATTGCTCTTCTGGAATATTTTGAACACTCCCTTAGGCAAATGGATAATTACAAGGCAGTTATGCTTTCATATGCTTGCCAGTGAACACTCTATCAGAGGTCTGTCAGCACAGCTCAAACTAGAGCTATCAAATGAAGATTATTAAGAAGATGAGTAAGAAGACTAAAGGTGAAAAACTAGGAAGGGATATATTTGAGCACAGCCAAGCCTTTGGACTTCAAAAAGCTACCTGCCCCACAAAAGAAATATAACACAAAACACCAAATACATTCTGCCTCAGTCTCCACAAATCCCAGGTTTAGAAGATTCCATTTTCCTTCCTTTATTTTATAGACAATCTACTTTATTAAGACCCTTTTCACATGGAGGTTTAAATCTGAAATTGGCATGTTTGTTTGTGGAGAATGGATATGCAGTTGATGTCAGAACAGTCAGCTCTTTCTTGCTACAATTCCTCATTTTCCCTTCAAAACCTGACATTTTCAGCTTCAAGATTTCCTATTTTAATGTCATTTTTTAAACCTCAGGATTTTTGTTATGCAGATATTCCATTACTGCCCTCCATTGGGTGGGACATATCTGTAACCAATTTTTGTTACAGATATCTTTTTAAACCATAAAATGTTAAACAATATAAAACAACATAGAAGGGGTAAATACAAAAAGACAAAATAGAAAACATAACTAACCTAAAATACTTCTACACATAAAATTAATAAAGCTACACCACATTATATTACAAAACTAACAAATTACAAAATAATAAAAAGGAAGAACAAAAAGAAGAGAAAAACAATGACTTCCAACTCTTCAACTAAAGGTTCTAATTGCCCATTTATCTTGCCTCTTCTAATAGATCTTTAATGGATTTCTAAATATCATTTCATTCTGACAGTCCTCAAAACCTAATACTGATATTGTTCCCCACTATTCTCTTAGGAAAATAATTACTATTCTGAATCTTTATTAAAAATTCTATAACAGTTTCTCTCCAATTAAAATTATTAATTTATCTATCAAATATGAATTCTTCCATGCTTCTTCTCCAAGTGGCCATCCATCAATCCCAAACAGAAAGGTTCAAGCCAAAGGTACCACTATCTCAGCCTTTCATATGGACAATTTTCAATTTCGAATTATTTTGTAATTTTGGATAAGAGCTACTCAATCTATAGCTTCAATTTGCATCTAGCAAGCACTTAACAAGTATGTTCTTCTCAATATCTCTTAGCATTAAAACTGGTGGGAAGATAAAACATAGATAGGAAGGCTGGGGAGAGTGTAGAAAAATAGCTAGGAAAGAGAAAATACAGGATAGTTTTGAGAGAGAGAAATCATCCAAGTATAAAGCATTATGTGAAAAAAGTATTGTTATTGTTATCACATTTTTTATAGTTGAAGACTCGGTGGCTTGCAAACAACTAGAACAAGCAATTAATTTCTTAAAAAGCAATTACAGTACCACAGAAGTGTAACCAATTAAAATAAATTAAAACAACAACTAAAAGTCCAGCATACTATACAAGGGCACTTTCCCCCAAAGAATCACTTCTCAAAGACATGCCAGAATAATGAGGTTTTTACACGTTTAGAAAGTGACAGTGATAAGGAGGATAGCCTAGCCAGTAACCCAGGCATGGATAAAACTTTGGCCCTCCAGTTGTTTTTGACTTCAACTCTCACAATTCCTAACAGCCTACTGGCTGTTAGGAATTGTGGAGGTTGAAGTCCAAAACACTTGGAGGGCCAAAGTTTGCCCATGCCTGCTCTAACCTCTTTGGAGTTCCAGAGTCTGAGAAGAACTGGTGTAAGATGGGAGATACTTGGCTCAGCAGTACAACATGTGAAAAAAAAATTCTGGAATTATTGCTGATCATAAATTGAACATGAGCCAGCAATGTGATACTTCAAGAAAGAAGGCAAATACCATAATAGTCTGCATTAATAGAACCATAGTTTGTAAGTCAAGGAAAGTAACAGTGTCACTATATTCTGTTCTGGTTAGGCCCCATCTAGAGTACTCTATTCAGATCTTGGTTCTTTATTTTAAGAAGAATAAACAAGTTGGCATGTATTAGAGAAGGGCAAAGAGGCTGAAAAAGCAAAACATATGAGGATCTCAGCATGTTTTGCCTAGTGAACAGAAGACATAAGCCACATCTACATAATATAAAAGCTATATGTATTTTCTCAAATTCTAATATTTCTTCACTTGAAGACGCAGGCTTTTTTGATTTATTGAATATGACAGAAACAACTATCCATTCCAATGTTCACATTTTAAAGACCTAAAGAATGTTCTTGACTTCAGCATTACTTGAGGAACCTAGTGATGTTGTGGAAAATCACTAAAAGTCTGGTAGATTAATAATTTAATGAGTTAATAACACATTAATTTGATGCTCTACTTATTTCTCAGTAGACATGCATCAATTTACATTTTGCAAGCTATAAATCTGGCTACTTTGGCATCTTTTCTTAGATATTGGGATATGGCCTTAAGGCTATACAATCTAATGATGGCAGATGGCTCTCATCCCAGGTGATCCTTAGTATTTTTGGAAATTTCCCAGTATTAGAAAGAACTATGCATCTATTTTCCATTAAAATGTTTTGAATTACAAGTTATCAACATAACTCACACTAGTAAAAGTAAGAAACATTTCCATTTAAAGTAAGCAAGGAGTGAAACAACTAATTCTATAAATCTGTCATTTCTTTCCCCACAAAAGAAGGAACTAATGTAAGATGTTGCCTAGTACAACCCATTCACTAATTGCTTAAATTAGCCTATTTCAATTTGGTGCATCTCGGATATTTGAGACTCCCATCAGCTGTGATTATCATTGCTAGTTTTGAGATGGAATTTGCATTTGAAAATATTAGAAAGGTTCCAGGTTGCGAGAGACTCACCTAAAGTAACTGGATTTTCTATCTGGGTAAAAATTACTTGAACCATATGCACAGCAAAAATAATGCTTAATCAATAAAACTAATTACTCAACTATGGGTTTTTAAAAAACCAGGAATAGTGTTGTTGAAACTGGTTGATACTAGCATAATGTTCGGGCATAGGCGTACTGTTAGGGGCATAAATCAATCTCATGTCTACATATGTCTCTTTATGGTCAATACGGAGACTGGTATTCCTTTACTCTCTCTGAGGTGTCGTCCCCTTCCCCCAATGGACCTATTGTAGAGCCACCGCCACCATTGCCATTTTGTACCTATTGGAGAACAGGAAGGTCACACAAGAATCTGGTTATGTTCATGTGGCCAGATGCAAAATCATTACATCATCCATTGAGATCTCCTGAGGACACTGGATGGCCTCAGTGGATGATCGAAGTGCTTGGTGTTTTGCTACAGGTATATAATGACATGTTTTTGCAATCTTCTCTGCTAAATCTGCATCAGGCACAAGATGGCTGGGAGAGCTTCAGTGTATACTGTATGTCCACATGATGGTCAGTGGTCAGATCATAGTTTCATATGCAGAACTACTATGCTTTGCTAAGCAATGCAGGATTGTAACCTACATCTGTACTATGTCAGTTTTTTATGGATTCATACACAGGGTCATTCCACTTTGTACCACCATTGCTTTAATTCATGTTTCCAAAATGTGAATTAAAATTTCTTCTACATAAATTAGGGTTGGACAATTTGTCCCAGTTCCATTTTTCCCTTCGATTTTAAATTTGTATGGATTTATTCTTATCCAAATTCAAATCAAGTAGATGTCTCCTTTGTGCCTAACAGAAGCACGCATGAGAACATCATATTACACACTGCGTAGTAGGGAAACCAATATCAGAGTCACTTCAGACCTGAACTAACTCTTTTTCTTTTCTTTTCTTTTCTTTTTTTTTTTTTGCATTTCTAATTAGGCAACTATCTTTGATGTTCATCAAATGGGTTCTCTTTTTTTTAAAAAAAAATACATGATTTCCAAGAGAGACCAAATAATACTACTCTTGACAAGGTTTTCGCAGACATAGCTCATGTATACTTCTCATTAAAATTGTTTGCAATATTCCCAAAAGCTAAGTGCTGCAGCAGTCAAAGCCAGGAAAGCAAAGGCATTTTTGTAGGATCTGGTACAACAGCACAACCTGTGACCTCCGGTCCCACCTCCCTGAATAAAAAAATGTTCACTTGAAAAAACAATTTAGGAGGTGCTGAACTGAAACACACAGGAGCAAATATGTGAGAATCAGAAATAAAGGCACTTCTAGAAACACCTGTGGTTTTCAAACACTTGCCAAAATAACTTAGAGCAACACAAGGGGAAGACAAGAGCTTTCAAAATAACAGTCATATCCAGTGTAGTAGTACAGCATGAGATGTTAAAACATGTGCTATTCATTCTGAGTTATAACCACATTTCATGGGGAGAGCATAGTCCTATAGGAAAGCTAGTCCAATATTGCAAAACAATATTGTTTCTAATCCAATTTAATTGGCACTCTATTAAAAGTAATTATTTGGGTGGCATTGGCACATTGGTAATATATGTATTTTCTGTTTTATGTTTACAACACAGTATATTGGCGAAGATCACATGGGGGTCTTTAGAATTTTGTGTGTGTGTTCCACTTAAGATTTTCAAAACTCTTAGCACTTTTTTTCAAAGCGAAATTGGAGGTTTCATGTCTACTTATAAGTTTTAAAAAGAATAAATGAAAACTCTTATCACGTTTAAAGCAAGCCATACTGGCTGGGGATCTTTTCCAAGATTTATTGAAGTTTCCTAATTTACTGAAGCTTAAATTTCAATATTATAATATTTTCATTCTCTTCATGTTAGTTATTATTTTCATTTATAACATTTGTGTCCTACCGTTCAACTAAAAAAAGTGTGTTAGATGGCTGAAAACATCAAGGATTATGGACAAGGTTTTTGGACGAATGGATTTATGCACTTTATGTTTTAAGATTTGTATATTGTCTCATGTGTTTTAATGCCTAATGTAAATTGGTTTTTTTGTTTAACTGCTTTATGTTTTATTATATTGTTTATTGGCATTGAATTTTTGCCATATCTGTAAGCTGCCTTGAATCTCCTTGGGTGAGAAAGGTGAGATAGAAATGATGTAAATAAATAAATAAAACACCAATAAATTTGATTGATAAAACCATTGAAATGTTATACCAGTTCAAGAAATCTACCAGGTCAACAGAAACACTGTTGGACTGTTAAGCCTTTATTACAGGAGTGAGAATCAAATAGGTTGCCATTTGGGTTGTATGTTTTCCGGGCTGTATGGCCATGTTCTAGAAGTATTCTCTCCTGACGTTTCACCCACATCTATGGCAGGCATCCTCAGAGGTTGTGAGGTATAGAGAATCTCAGCAAGGAAGGTTTATATATATCTGTGGGAAGTCCAGGGTGAAAGAAGAACTCTTGTCAGTTGGAGGCCAGCGTGAATGTTGCAGTTAATCACCCTAATTTGCATTGAATGGCTTCATCTAATGGCTACTTTCTGCCTGGGGGCATCCTTTGTTAACTTCCCCTAGTTCCCATGTCCCCAGGTTGCCATTTGTTGTTGAACTGCAAGTCCAAGCATCCCCAACCAGTATAGCCACCAAGATCCCACCCTGATTTAATGGGTTATGTGAGAATTTATTATAACTAGAGAGAGAAAAACTGAGAGATAAATTATTAGGATTAATAATAAACTAAATAATAATAAACTAAAGAATAATAAACTAAAGCCAACTACAGTTGCAGCATTGATTATTGTTGAAGGGATTTATGTAAGTCAATGCTTACATAAATTCTTTTGTTTCATTGGGTCTACTCTAGCTGAGATGAACAATAGGACTTAAACCATACATTCTTGTAGCAATGTAAGTAACATACATTAAAGAAGTGCCATATTGTGTTAATTCTCATTTAGTAGCTTAATCTGGGATGCTTACAAAGATCAATAACCTTTTGCATTTCTTAGGCTTTAGCAATCCACTTTTAAGCGTCCATGATCAAGGTGCATATATATATTGAAACAAAATGGCCTGGTATGAGGGATTCTCTTTACAGTTAATTACATTTCCAGCTGTCAGGAGGGCCTTTGAGGCTACTTTCTTTTACTAATGAAGTACAAAGACTTTGAGGAGAGGGACTTAACTACCACAGGAAGCTGTCTGGCAGTTCCACAATGAACCACAGCAAGTAGACAAGGAAGTTGTACATTTCAGCTCTTAGCAATACTGAAAAAAATCAGATATTGTAGATTAGGAACATAAAAGATATTTACAAATGTACTCATCCTTCATGAGAAAGGATATCTCAATACTTCAAAATCTCTATCTGAAATGCCAAAAGCAAAAGTGAGATTGTCTGCTTACAAGAGTGATAGGTTTAATAGAGTTGGGGATCTTTTTCTTTTGGTGGGGTAAAGAGGGTATTTTATTTTCTGAGTCTCTCATTTTTTGTCCAAATCTTACTAAGAATGACTCTCATGACAGCTGATAAAATACATTTTTATGCAAAAATCTGGCAGTGCCCAGGAAGTAAGGCCCAAATGGGCTATCTGCGCTGTGCGCACGGGCACAGCGCAGATAGCCCATTTGGCCCTTCCTGGTCGCGGCCGCCGGCCGCCCGGGCGATCGGCGGCCGCGACCAGGAAGTAAGGCCCGAATGGCCTAGCTGTGCTGTGCGCGTGCGCACAGCACAGCTAGGCCATTTTGCCCTTAGTCAACAAACTAAGGGCAAAAATGGCCTATCTGGCAGTGCCCAGGAAGTAAGGCCCAAATGGGCTATCTGCGCTGTGCGCACGGGCACAGCGCAGATAGCCCATTTGGCCCTTCCTGGTCGCGGCCGCCGGCCGCCCGGGCGATCGGCGGCCGCGACCAGGAAGTAAGGCCCGAATGGCCTAGCTGTGCTGTGCGCGTGCGCACAGCACAGCTAGGCCATTTTGCCCTTAGTCAACAAACTAAGGGCAAAAATGGCCTATCTGGCAGTGCCCAGGAAGTAAGGCCCAAATGGGCTATCTGCGCTGTGCGCACGGGCACAGCGCAGATAGCCCATTTGGCCCTTCCTGGTCGCGGCCGCCGGCCGCCCGGGCGATCGGCGGCCGCGACCAGGAAGTAAGGCCCGAATGGCCTAGCTGTGCTGTGCGCGTCAACAAACTAAGGGCAAAAATGGCTTATCTGGCTGTGCGCACAGCACAGCTAGGCCATTTGGGCCTTACTTCTTGGTCGCGGCCAGGGCACGCTGGGCAGGGGGCGGGGCCAACTCTGGCCCCGCCCCCTGCACTATTCACCCTGGCCCCGCCTCCCACACAGCGTGGGAGGCGGGGCCAGGGCACGCTGGGCGGGGCCAGGGCGTGGGAGGCGGGGCCGGTGGCGGGGGCGCTTTTTAGCACCCCCGCTTAACATTTAAAAATATCTCCGGCCGGCCCTGTATAAGACACATAATTGATTAAAATCTTTATTTCATCCATTTCAAAGAGTATCAGATCAACCTGCTATTCTGCTACAGTTGTGTTATTGTAGATAATGGATACATATTGGGTGGAGACCTTTGATATCTCATCTGTCTTCAACCGTCCAATTGCATTGATATGTCATTCTGTGGAAATGCATAAAATAAAAGGAAAACAGCCAGTTTGGAAATCGTGAGTGGAAGGACAGAGAGGAAGAGGAGGAAAATGAAGCCCCTGACATCATGTTACTGCTGGAATGCCAGCACACATACAGAAGGGACCCACCATACTAAAGTAGGAAGATGTGAATATTGTGGGATTGAGAGCTATTGATAGTATTTTACCTCTCAGTTGCTAGGAATTGGAGGATCACAGGAGGTAAACAAACCACTAGCAGGATGCACTTGACATCATGTGATAGGGACTATTACCAAATACGACAGTCCAGCTACAATATTTGTTTGCCTACATCAGTGGTTCTCAACCTGTGGGTCCCCAGATGTTTTGGTCTTCAACTCCCAGAAATCTTCACAGCTGGTAAACTGGCTGGGATTTCTGGGAGTTGTAAGCCAAAACACCTGGGGACCCACAGGTTGAGAACCACTGGCCTACATCATGTGACAAAGTGTTAGCTCTCAAAATGTAGAAGCTAATTTAGGGTATTTTAAGAAGCAAGCTATTTGATGGAGCAAAAAAGTTCTTCAAAGCATTGTCAGGTAGTCAGATTCTGCCACGTGTACTCTAGTTGGACCCTATCTATATGACTTCTGAGTAGTCAATTCAAAAACTAGTCTTCTGACCAAAATGTGAACAGCTCCTCCTAGGAACTTCAGAAATGGCAACTAACCCTTATCAAATGCAAGGGCCACAAACTTAATGTATCCCATCGTTTCATTTTTTGTGGCTCTTGAGGATTTCTTTGCCAGGGCAACATAGTTATATTTTTACAGTCTTACATTACAAATGGCCCCTTGAAGGCATCCACAAAGCTAATGTGGCCCTCGGTGAAAATGAGTTTGTCAACCCTGCTTTAAATACCGTGTTTCCCCGAAAATAAGACAGAGTCTTATATTAATTTTTGCTCCCAAAGATGCACTAGGTCTTATTTTCAGGGGATGTCTTATTTTTACATGAAGAAGAATTCACATTTATTGTTGAACAAAAAAATGAACATTATATACTGTACAGTAGTTGTCATCACAAACCAGCATAACCAGACAAACTGTGAATCCTACCAAGAATTTCTTGTTATTACCATTATTTCCATGTACAACACTCTATGGTATGTACATTTACCAATCCCGCATGCTCTGGTGTTCTGTTTGGCAGGCATGCTTCCAAACAAAAACTTTGCTAGGTCTTACTTTCAGGGGAGTCTTATATTTAGCAATTCAGCAAAACCTCTACTAGGTCTTATTTTCCGGGGATGTCTTATTTTCGGGGAAACAGGGTAGGTAATTCTAAGACGTCATGTTTCACAACACTCATTTAAAATACCAATTTCTTCAAAAGTAGTTGTGTTCTGGTCAGTTTTGATTTTCTTTGTTTTGGGTTTGGCATTTTGTACCAGTCTGTGTAATCCCAAAGGGGGGGGGGGGTGGAGTATCCCCAAAAGCAGAAAACTGGCCTTTGGACCCATCACAATTTTCTACCTTCATTTAAATTATGCATGCTAAACTAAGGGTTTCATATTTCGTGCAATGAACATCTCTCTTCTCTTCTGTGCCTGAAGGGAGCTCTGAACAGGACTACATGTTGCCAAATAACTTACAAATCTAGACTCCTGGCAACCCCAGGCTCAAATTGTGCTCAGAGTTCTACTGGGTTTTACTTCAATGGAATTTGAACTTAATTGTGCACGACTGTTTCATTCCAGTGCTCACGAAGCTCCCACTTAAGTGCCAGAGGCTTGATTCTTTAAAAAATACGAGTGGTAATGAAAATCCTTTTCATCTCTGACCAAATCTGTACTTTGTTTGTTCCTGTGACCCCAAGCTAGAACGGTTTAGTAAAGATAGAACAATTATTCACTAATGTGAAACTGTAGCAAAGCCCAATGGCAGTGCAAGGACACAATCACACAAGCCAATGTTTCAGCTTCATTATTTTGACCCAAATCATCCCACTAGATAACTGCCATGGGATCTTCACTTTAGGCCTGCCACCTGTATACAGGATATGCTGCTTTTCTTTTAACTGCAGCTGGATACCACACTTCTTTAGAAATGAATTATCTCAGCCTCATAGCTATTATTTATATACTGACTTACTTTTTATCTTGAGTTTCTTCTAATATAGGCACTCAAGGTGACTAATTAAAAATATGACAGAAACAACACAAATGCATTAAAATATGACTATAGAAAAATTTAAAAGTGAGTATAAACATTAAGAAGCAAAAAAGCTAGGGAAAGCCTCCTTTTTGGACTATAGCTCCCAGTATCAGCCTTCTTTTTCCAAACTCAGCTAATAGTTTCCTCATTCCTTAAGTACTGTATATGCTGGGCAGAAATTTAAGGCTCAGACTCAGGGCCCTTCCACACAACCATATAACCCAGAATATCAAAGCAGAAAATCCACAATATCTGCTGTGAACTGGATTATATTTTCAGCCCAGGTTAATGCTTTTTTCTGTACAGTAAACAGAAGTTCTTACAAACTGTCCTTGCCTTTATTTGACTCTGTTATTCTCCACATTATCACCAACAGAAAAACTCTTGGAAACAAATTAATCAACTCCTTAGCATCTTAATGCCTTTTTTAGGATTTCAGTGCATTTATGGCATAGATTAATTTGTATCATTTAGGTCTTGACTCACAAATCAATCTCTTCTCTCTCTATCCTTTTTAGGAAGAGAATTAGGCTCTTAGCTGATTCTTCACTTTTAAGTGCTATCCTACTTTAGTACTAACTTACCTTAAAGAAGTTTACTAGGTATTCCACAGCTGGCTCACTGCTGTGTTTTGCTGTTTTACACTTTTATCAAAACCCCTTCATTAAAGGATTCAGTGACTCACCTGCTTGTATTGTATTCCCAGCTGTCAGGATGAAGAAAGTAAGTTGTTTTCTGATTCTATATCAAATGTATTGGATTTTTATCTGAGGACTACAGGTTCCAGGGGGCGCTGAGTAATATTTTTTTTCTGGAAAAGGGGCGGTAGGCCAAATAAGTTTGGGAACCACTGCAGTAATGCTTCCTGGATAAGTCATTAAGGACCCCTTCACACAGCCTTTTCAGGCCATGCAAAAGGAAAGGCGCACATGGTGACTTGTGGCAACCCGCACACCCTCCTCCTTCCCCCATCATACAATGGGGACCTGACAAGGTGCATTGACACCCTGTCCCCATCAGATGGGAGAAAGGGCAGCAGCACAAGGCAACATGAGTTACCTTGCCGCCCTTTCCCCCCGTCATTTGGGGGAAAGGGGAGGAAACTACAGGTAGCTCTTTTGGAGCAACCCAAAATACACTTTCCTCACCTCCACTTTGGGCGGAATGTGGGTGGGGCCTACTGAGCATTGTCTGATGATGCTCAGCAGTCCCTGTCCAGTCCAGACCCAACCAAAAGCTCATGGTTTTCATTCAAATACAGATACTCACAGAGAGAGAACGTATTTGGGAATTCAAAGAGAAATATTAGCTAGAGGGGCTGTCCTGCTAGGTAAACTAGAGAGAGACCAGACAAAAAATACTGCAAATCAAACAAACGAACAAAGTAGCCACACAGCCCTTGTCTGTTGCCTGGAGTTGGATCCCCCCAAACAAGAACGTGAACCCTTTGTTTGTTTGTTTGTTTGTTTTGTTGGAGATGAAAACAGGAAATTCAGAGTCCAACCCTGAGATCTGGTAATGCTGCTTGATCCCAACACCGTCACAAGCCCATTTGGTGGAAATCTGGGAGAGGGTTTTTTCAGCAGTTGACCCCAAGAATTCATAGGGAGGGTAGATGCTACTTTCTTGCTACCCTTTTGTCAGCTGATGAAAACTCCTTCCAACGGATTCCTTCAAATATAAGAGTTTTCAATTTTGATGGGCTGCACTACATTTATTTCACTATTTAGTAATTTAATTTTGTCATTTCTTCCAACTCTATGGATGGCTCTTGTAGTTTCTGCCAACTCTATATTCATCTGGATTTTTTATAAGTGTCAACTTGTTCATCCCTTATCCAGAAATGCAAAAAAATCAAAAATCTGAACTTATCCACATAGATGGCAGAAATTTAATGTAAAATATTGCATATTGCACTTTATATACATTAGAAGCTATGTTTATAACTTGTTTAGACCTGTTTTCCATTTCCAAGATATCTCATTATATGCAAAAACAGGTATCTTCAAATCCAGAAAAATCTAAAACCCAAAACATTTAAAGTCCTTCCAGACAGGCCTTTGAGACCTGACTTGCTTTTACTGGAGGCATCCAAATGGAGCCTCTGGTAGAAGCGAATTAATGGTTTACTCTGCATTAATTAAATACCTCGTTAGATACAGATTTTCATTAAAGATACAGGTCTAATGAGATATTGGGTCTACGTGGATTGACTCTGGACACGTCACACGTTTCCTGGGCATCAATCCACACAGCCATCTGACACTTTTGGGCACCGTCCCCCCAAGCCCCAAATTCCCTCTCCACTGAACTTACTGGAAAGGGTCCCTGATAGACATGGAGCCTGTCCTCAGATCCTCATGATGGAGGAAATGATACACAAGGAGACGGGGGACACTTAGGGGATTTCCTCCTCACCCCTCCCATCTCCTTAGGCATCATTTCCTCCATCAAGAGGACATAAGGAGAGGCCCCATGGCAGCCAGGGACCCTTTTCAGTAAGTTCAGTGGAGAGGGAAATTTGGGGCTTGGGGGGACGGTGCCCAAAAGTGTCAGATGGCTGTGTGGATTGATACCCAGGAAACGTGTGACGCGTCCAGAGAGTCAATCCACATGTTTAGGGGGGAAATTCAGGGCTTCAATTGAGATAGCATGTAGCTACCTCTACAGGGAAAGCCTGGGTTTTGGGTTAGTGGTAGGGACTAGAATGCGAGCAGAAGTGGTTTATTTTAACCCATTTCCGCTCATGTTTTAGTATAGTGTAGAAGGGCCCTTAGCCCCTAACATTTTGAATAAGGGATACTCAACCTGTATTAGCTACATGTAGATTAATTTGTATTTCTTTTTATCTGAATGACATTTTAAGTCCTAGTCCCTGACTGTTAAGTAAATATTTAAGTATTCAAACTCTTTTTAGCAACCTCTAAAAACAATGGTGGTCATATATCCTTACCACTTTTTGTGCATCTCACCACCAAAAATAAGAAACATGCTGAAAATATTTGGCAGAACCTCACTTCTCCAGTAAAGAAGGAGATACTCTGCCCTGACAGTCTGCAGACCTCTATTTTGCAAAGCAATGGAACCATTAAGTCCCCACTATAGAAATCTCTATAGCCACTCTGACCACTTCATCACATTCATTAAATTCTACTGAGCCATCCACTTCAGAAACTGCAACCCACTGTGTTCATCAGATGACGTTGGTTTCAAATGTAGGGTAGAGCTATCTTGGTGTTTTTAAAATGTTGGAAACAGTCATATTTTGCTATGCTTTCTGAGTCATAGAATCATAGAATCAAAGAGTTGGAAGAGACCTTGTGGGACATCCAGTCCAACCCCCTGCCAAGAAGTAGGAAAATCACATTCAAAGCACCCCCGACAGATGGCCATCCAGCCTCTCCTTAAAAGCCTCCAAAGAAGAAGCCTCCACCACACTCCAGGGCAGAGAATTCCACTGCTGAACAGCTCTCACAGTTAAGAAGTTCTTCCTAATGTTCGGGTGGAATCTCCTTTCCTGTAGTTTGAAGCCATTGTTCCGTATCCTAGTTTCCAGGGCAGCAGAAAACAAGCTTGCTCCCTCCTCCCTATGCCTTCCCTTCACATGTTTATACATAGCTATCATGTCTTCTCTATCTCAGCCTTCTCTACTGCAAGCAAGTGGCTTTTTTGCAATTATCCAGATAGAGATGGGCAAAATGGCCAGTTCTGACATGTGATAGCAACACCCATTAATCCACATCAAATGTAATGGGGAAGCACTCCTCTCCAAGAATCAGCTTAGGGTCCCAGAATAACTATTGTTATTAATATTAATATTAATATTATTATTAACACCCATTAATCCACATCAGATGTAATGGGGAAAGCACTCCTCTCTCAGATTCAGCTCAGGGTCCCAGAATAACTATTGTTATTAATATTAATATTAACACCCATTGGTACACATCAGCTGCAATGGGAAATAAGCCCTCTGTCAGTACCTGCTTATTGTTACGGGGCCAAAACGAAAGGAAAACAAAAGCAAGCATGATGACTGTGCGGCTTTCATTTTCGTGTCCTCCCTCCTTTCCTATGAAAATGTCATCATTCGCTTTGTGTAGACGAATGGTCGAAACAAAACGATAGCAGGAAACAAAGGAAAAAGTTTTGCACACATCTCTAGTGTTGACCCTTGGCAAGATGTGCAAGTGGAAGGGGAGCTCCAATGCAGCACTTCAACAAACTAGAAAGCTGGCTATTTCTGATTTAGAAAAGATCTTTATCATTGATTGGAGCTGCCTTATCCAACCAGCTGCCATTGAAATGTGTTGGAAAATAGAACTCGCCATCCCCAGCCAACATGATATTGCCAAAGTATGCTGTGCATTTTTGTCCAAAACTTTAGCTTCATTTCTGGGCTACAGAACAAGCACTTAAAACACCATCTTGGCTTACTGGTGCAATCTATTTCAGTGTGCATGAAAGGCTTTTTCACACATAGTGAGTTTCATACAGAGATGCCTCTTGTACATAGGAAAAGGTGTGCTGACTATATTATTATGCCCAACAGTTCAAAATCCTTCTTCCAAAGCTGTGACTTCCCATATAGGACATCTTTGACCTGAACATTACAAGTCCTTTTGCAACTCATTGCAAGCCTAATAGAGCAAGTTGCTGAACATAAGCCATCTGACCATTGACTTGCAGCCATACTTTATGCATCTCCATAATCCAAAAGCATCCTCAGAAATGCAATCTTACAATTTTAAAAATAAATGTTTTTTCTTGTCCCTGTGTTTTCAATGTGTTTTCAATGTCTGTCTTTAAAGACGGTATCCTAACATCTAATCCTGTAAGCCTATCAGCCTTAGCATGTGGTGATTGTTGTCACTGTGTACCTTCAATTTGTTTCAATCTATGGTGACCTAAGGTGAACCTATCACAGAGTTTTCTTGGAACAATTTGTTCAGAAATGTTTTGCCATAACATATAAATAAAGTTTTCTGCATATTATCTTTTAATTGAAAAGTATTCTGACACAATTTTTAAATTGTTTGCAATACATCAGAATCTGCTTTGTTCAGTTCCTACTGCTTTATAAAGATGGATGTGTGTTCCCTCATCTATTAATTAACATTATAACAATGTTTAGCTTTGCTTATTTCTTTTCTTTAAAAAGAATTGTAATTGTGTAATAAATTTAACAAATGCCTTTTCACAGCAATAATTTGAAAATAGTGTATTCAAATAGTATTTCTTTTCCACTAAAAGCTATGCCACATCCACTAGCTTGGACAGAATAGAGTAAGACGTAAACACACTAAAACATGATTCCCCTACAATGTAGAAAGTTAATTGGAGGATGCATCTGATGGTGGATAGATGCCCTCTGCTAGGAATTGACTTTGACAAACTAAGGATGAACAATGGGATAAGTATGACAATTGCAGGGATGCCTAAGAGTGCATCTACATTGTAGAATTAACGCAATTTGAAAGCACTTTAAGTGTCATGGCTCACTGCTATGGAATCATGAAGCTGTAGTTTGGTGAAGTGCCAGCACACCTTGACAGAGAAAGCTAAAGACTTTGTAAAAGGCCGGGCTGTGGCGCAGGCTGTGGCACAGGTGGTAAACAGCTGCTGCAATAAATCACTCTGACCATGAGGTCATGAGTTCGAGGCCAGCTCGTGGTGGGGTGAGCACCTGTCAATTAAAAATAAAATATGGCCCCTGCTCGTTGCTGACCTAGCAACCTGAAAGATAGTTGCATCTGTCAAGTAGGAAATAAGGTACCACTTATAAAAAAAAAAGTGGGGAGGCAAGTTTAACTAATTTACAACGTTGGAATGAGGAAGCAAGGAAGTGCCATCATAGTGGATGATGAAACAGCTGCTCCCCCCTGTGGCCAGAATTGAACATCCCCTCAGGAGAAGGTTAAATTGCCTCTGCGTCTGTCTGTCTGTCTGTCTGCCTCTGTCTCGGTTCGATGTGTTATGGGCATTGAATGTTTGCCCTATATGTACATAATGTGATCTGCCCTGAGTCCCCTTTGGGGTGAGAAGGGCAGAATATAAATACTGTAAATAAATAATAAATAAATAAATTACAGGTCCTGTGATACCATAATATTGAGCTGTAGTAGTTAAAATGGTATCAAACTGCATTGATTCTACAGTGTAGATGCACCCTAAGCAACAGTAGAAGTCAATGTTGCTGATAAGATTTATAAGTGAAAGTACAGTTATGAGTTACATGCATGATATTGACACAATAGTCCCAGGTGTTAATATGTTTAGAACTACCTGATTGCTCAGGCATAATTAGAATCACAGAGACATAGAATTGGAAGAATCCACAAGAGCCATCCAGTTCCACCTCCTGCCATGTAGGAGGAACAATTATAACAATTTAAAGCCTCTGCTTTTAAAACTCCAAATTAAAATGTATCTCTGACAAACTATATCTAGCAATTAGTGCAGATTGGGAAAACTGAAACATTGAGTTTTAACACAGATGACCAAAGAGACTTGTGTGACACCTATCATTCCCACAGTTTTTCAAATCAAGCAAAGTTTTCTTGTTATTTTTCCAAAACAGAAAAAAGGGATTCAAGCTTGTCTTGAGCCCAGAGAAATAATAATTGAGTACTGTGCCAGGAAGTCCACCCAGTATGAAAAAGTCTCAAGAGTAAATATTGCAATGGATTTGTAACATTATTCTGTGCTGCCCTCTTCCAGATGAGTCCTGGCTTAGCAGTAAACAACATTCTAATACTGAGATATGAGAGAACATCTCGGTCACTCTTGAAACTATAAACATAAATATGAATATGTGGAAATTGTTTCCATAGTATTTGAACAGTGATCAGGGCCGTAGCCAGAAAAAAAATTCAGGAAGGGGGGTTGAATTTTTTTTAGCGAATCATGAAGAGTAGTTCCATAATGCAAAATAATTTAAAAATCAGGCTCCACCGATAAACTTCAGGGGACACTCAAGGCAGATAAACTTCCTTGGACACTCATGGGGATTTGGTTAACCAGTTAAAATTCATGAGTAAGCCAGTTTTTTTTAAAAAAAAAACCCCTGAAATTTGGGGGTGGGGGTTGAACCCCTAAACCTCCCCCCTTGGCTATAGCCCTGACAGTGACCCCTTCCAGATCTTTGTGTATGTTGCCCACCTAGATTATAAACCTACCCAGATAAAAACAAAGAGGGGCAGATGGTAGAGGGCAAACTTGCCCTCCCTCTAAACAGGTTTCTGTCCTGCAAAAAGAACTGCAATTTATTTCCTACTGGAAAACAAACACAGTCCTCTGAGGAATAGAATGTACCATGTCTGGTTTCTGAAACTATGAGCAGATGCAATTGTACAGATGGAAGACGTGTCAAGAGTATCCTTGGCCGTATCCTTGGGGCAAAGTGACCAGATGTCCTCGATTGTCCAGGATAATAAAGAAATACTACCACCTATTTTCGGAAGATGGCAGATTGGGGAAAGATATCATTATTAGTATTATTATGAATTACAACATGGCCTGAGCTGCATTGCCAGCCAGTGCTGTACCTGACTCAAATCACAGCAACTATTTGGAAAAAGATATAGTAATGGTAGCCAATAAATAAATAATGTGGCCATAAATAAATAATTCAACAGTAACTTTGATGTAGTTAAACTCTAATACCTGTAACAGCCATTCGTCTTATACTTCATTACTTCCCATTTTCTCTTGCTTGCTTAGCTGCGGATGAATTTAGCACTCCTACAAGTTATATCTATGCACTAGAGCTGTAGCAAAGAATTGCCCAGCATTCAGTATAGGAGTTTCAGAGTGGCACTACAGAGGGGACCAAATATAGCCGAGGACAAGACTTGCGCATACACACACATATATTTTCAAGTCACCTGTTGCCTTATGGAGACCTCATGAATTTCATATGGTTTTCTTAGGTCAGGAACACTCAGACATGATTTGTCACTGCCTTCCTGTGAATATAGCCTACCGCACCTGGTAGTCTTTGGTGGTCTCCCATCTACCCACTAACCAGGTCTGATCCTACTTAGCTTCTTAGATCAAGCATGATCTAGTGCCTTCAGGGCATTTAGCATGGCAAGTGTGTTTCTTCTTGTCACCTGTTGTACAGTATTCTAGTTTCTACCCAGGGGCGGTTCACCCGCCAGGCAAACTAGGCATTTGCCTGTGGCACCATCTTGTTGGGGGCGCCACAGGCAAATCCTGGCTCTGCCAGGAAGGCTTTCCGTGCTTTGCAGACCAGAGAAGCGGTGCCCGCTTCTCTGGTCTGCAAAGCACTGAGAAACGGCTTCTTAGTGAGAAGGAAGCAGTTACTCTGAGCTTTGCAGACCAGAGAAGCAGCACCCGCTTCTCTGGTCTGCAAAGCGCCAAGGAATGCCTTCTTTCTCATTCCTTGGTGCTTTGCAGACCCCTCCCCTCCCTGCTGCTCAACCCCCCCCCCCCCCGGTTGGGGGGGGGTGCCAAAATTCGGGGGGGGGGCAAAATTCTGATTGCCTACTCTCAAAAATTACCTAAGAACGGCTCTGTTTCTACCATCCAAATTTCCCTTCCTATACAAATTTGTTGTTTGTCTTCAAGTCTTTTCTAAATTTCAGCAGCCCTAAGATAAACCTATTGCAGGGTTTTCTCTGCAAGTTTGATTGAGAAGGTATTTGCCTTTGCCTTTTTCTGAGAGAATATGGCTTGCCTAAGGTAACCTAATGGGTTTCCATGGCTGAGCAGGGATTCAAATCCTGGTCAACAGAATCCTAGTTTCAAACCACTACACCACACTATCTTTCTCTACATACAACAGGTCTTTCTTTTACTGAATCTGTTGCCTTGAGCACCACAAATCAGAATAATGGAACACTATAGAATAATAACCACCATGTTATCACTTTCAGTGCACAAAGTAATTTACAATCAAGATGCTAGCCAAGAAATACTTCAAAGCCACGTGTACATTCTTCCTTGACACATCCTGTCACTTTTAAAGTCCCGAGCATCACTATCTACCACAGAGAAAGAATGTGTTATCCATGATAACTAGCTTTCCTCGGCACAGATGTCCTCCAAAAGCATTCTAAGGAAGAAAATGTGTTTTTTCGTGCAAATTAATTTTCCCCGACACTGTCCTTCAGTATGAATACATCTCACAAACTGCTCATATTCCTGCAGTGGGGAGTGGGAAAGAATTGACATTACTTGTTCTTGCATGAAGGAATAAAATAACTAAAGATTTACATCCGTACCCCACTGTCTCCATTGATCTCCGTGGGTTTCTTACTTCCAGAAAGCTAAAATAGCACTTGCTGCTCCAAATGTCATTTTCTAACTAATTTCTCCATTTTTAATAAAGCCCCCTATTTAACAGTCTTATATTTCCAGTGATAGATCTTTTCTTCTGTGATCCAAGCTTTTGTCTATATTTATTTAAAAACTGGATAACATAATAATCCCTTTGTGTTCATATAAAAATGCAGCCTCCACAAGATGCACTTTACCTATAAACCCAATATCTCTCGTGACATGTGTCAATCAGTTATATACTTACAGGGTGGGTGTATATGATTCAGAATATGTGGCAACACTTGGTGCTGAGTTTTCACTTCCTTCAGCTTCAGACATAGCCCTGCTTTTATCATCAAGGATCCTCACACCATCTGCCAAGTATATTTCTTGGAAGGCATGGCTATTTGATAATATTCCAGCTTCAAAAGTATGTATTTGCATGTGTGCCTTCAGGTTACATGTTGACTTATAGTGATCCATGGTGGCTTAATATGGGTTTTTTAAGAAATACTCATAGGTGGTTTTCCTTCCTCTAAAATATAGCCTACAGCACCTCAAATTCATTGGAAGCATTCCATCCAAGTACTAATCAGGGATGATCCTGTTTAGCTTCCAAGATCAGACAGGATGTACTGCCTTTAGGGAGCATGTGCTATGCATGTGTATGCCTTCAACTCACATGTCGATTTAGGAAAATCCCATGAGCTCTTGGGCAAGGAATACTCAGAGGTGGTTTTGCCAGTTCCTTTTTCTGAAATTTAGGCTATATTACCTGGAATTCTTTGGTGCCCTCCAATCCAAATACTAACCACATCTCACCCTGCGCCCTAAACCAGGCAGAATCTGGTGCAATTAGGGTATTTTGATCCCTCTTCAAAATATACAGAAGCTAACTTCTTAAAGCTTCACAGAATAGAGCTTCTGTGTTCATCACAGTACTTTGTTCAATTTTTTTGTGCCAAGTTTGGCATCCTTTACCGTTGCCTTCCTCCTGCGTTATCAAATGGAGCTTTCATTTGGAGCAGTTCTATTTAAAATGTGTTTAATTCTGACAACAATTTTCAATGCGACTGCAAGTACAGGAATGGAATGAAAAGCTACACTCAAACTCTTTCTTTCCACATACAGCAAGCAAAGCAGCAGTGACTTCTGCATTCCCTCACTTGTGAAGAAGGGGAGGGAGGGGGGAGAGAGGTGCAATAGCAGAGATAGGAGAGATAGCAACTTCCACTGACACTTATTAATATGAGACAACATAAGGCCATAAAACCAAGAGAGAAAAAACAGAAGAATAGGGAGATGTTTAGGATAATAAAACACATCTTGAGGCGGACAGGAAGCTTGAACATCTCACACTCTCCTTAATATTTGCACTACTTTAGTCTATTTTTAATTCAAATTGCTTGTCACTTCCCTTCAAATCACAGCAGGTCTGCAACATCGCATTTGTTAAATCCCCATGACTTTAATGTAACAACATATCAGTGTGAAAACAAGAAAACCCAGTCACCCTCATTTTTCTTTGCATGTCTGATCCAATCACCATAGCCTTTATTCATTGCCTAGCTGCCTTCTTTAATAGTGCTCTCATTCGCCCTGGTCTTGGCAACAGCGAAGGCAACTAACCATACATCATGAAAACAGGAATCACAACATTTGTTCTGTCAAATACATTTCAAAGAACGAGACCATAAATACATCTAGTAAAGGCCAACAAACAGCAAAATGTATGAAGGGGTGAAACAAAACCCTAGGGCACATATGAAAAACTTCCCCTGGGGAAGAAGATTTTCTCTATGTATATTTATGAGCTATACAGCATGAAACTCAGACAGAGGTTTATGTTATGTTAATGGTTATCTTCACTGTTCTTGTGTGCACGTTGGTGAGCCCTGTGACAGCAAATTAAACTCTTCTGACACCTGTTAAAGCTAGTATACAACAAAATTTGGAACATTAGCAAGAGCAAACTAAAGATGGGAAAATATGTTAAAATATTTGGAAATTGCTCAAAAGAAGTTATTCTTGAGCATCAACATGAGAAATGAACAATAAAAATGTGGTTGTGCAATGAGTTAGGGCAATATGTTCTCTGTCAGCTTCATCAGGCAGAGTAGAAGCATAAGAAGTTAATAAAAGCTAATCATCCTCTTCTCCGAAGGCCAGTGTATAGAAGCGTGTTTTTAATTGCTTCTTAAAGAAGAGGAGTGAGAAAGCTCCTCTTACTTCCAAAGGGAAGGAGTTCCAGAGGGAAGGGGTGGTCTTGTTTCCACCAACCACACGTTTATAAGCTAGGATGGGCAAGGCTCCAGAGGACAAGTGGTTGCCTTCATTCCTCCCAAGATCTTATCTACTTTCTCGGGTTGCGCAACTTGAAAAGAATCCATTAAACAAGGACAAGCAGATGCCTCCGTTACATTAATGGAGACTGCATTAACACTAGTGTCCAAGTGGGAATGGATGTGAGTGACTTTATCTGCAAAAAACCTAACAAACTCCTCGCAATGAGCTGCTGATTGGTCAGGGATGCCTGACTGAGCAGGGTTTAAAAGTCCTCTGACCACTCGAAACAGCTCTTTTCAGATGCAATGTTACCGATTTATTTATTTATTTTGTGTCAAAAGCATTGGTACAGCAAATACATTTCAAATAATGGAAATAAAATAGAAAAGAAAAGAAATCACAAGCAACTAAATAGTTTTGGACCAAAAGCGGGCAACAGCAACCGCATTGTCTGTAGCTTTAAACAACTCCTCCTCCGTACATGAGGCAGGGCATTGTGGGCAAGCATACATATGCTGAGTTGTTTGTTCAGCTCCACAGTCACACAAGGTGGAGGATTCCTCCAGGTAGTGCCACCTTGCCAAGTTGTCTTTTGATCTGCCCACTCCACTTCTGAGTTTGTTCAGGGACTTCCAAGTTGCCCATTCCTGATTTGCCCCTGGAGGAAGACCCTCTTGGGGGGCCATCCAGTTAGAATTGCCAGGTTTAGCTGCCCAGAGAGACATCCTTGCTGTTGCTGGAGGAACATCAAGAGGAGTGGTGGTTCTCATGAAGCCCTTCCTTGATTTGAGTCTGGTGGGAGGAGCGTGATAGCCATGCAGTGGGTGGCTTTCACAATGTTCGACCTTTTTTCTCTCACCGTTAGCAGCAACTTCCCATCGCACGTCAGGAGGGGCAATGCCAGCTAACTTGTAGAGTTGCTTTTTCTGCCACCTTCATTGTCATGGAACAGATTTTTAAATTAGCTCTAGACCGTGCTCGATCAGATTGAGAATTTGTAATTGCTTGTTTTAATTGTTTTTTTACTGTTGTTTATTTCTATTTTGTTTTTGTCTCTGTAAGCCCTTTGTGGAGAGAGGGCAAGTTATAAAGTTGTTGTTGTTGTTATTAAACTCTGATAAGAATTCTGTGCTGATGGTAAGAATGTTTAAAGTTTGGGACTTACTCTGCACAAACTCCACACGGGGAATTTTGTACAGAAAATAATAATAATATTTTCTGTGCAGGAAAAAGTATCTTCTGCACAGAAAATATCAGATGTAATGGTTTTCCTATTGAGGATGGCTACACAGATCCAAACCTTGAACTTCCCTCAATCTCCTTGACCCATTAACATCAGGATCCCTCCCTAGATCCGATATTCGGTTCTGAAGGTGACCACTATGCTGAACAAATGGATGTTGATCAGTGGGTTCAGTGTGGTGAAGTGTGAGCAATTTCCTTTTGTAATTATTATATTAAAACATATACAAAATATAAAATAGATAGAAAATATAAAAAGTAATCATTTAACATCAGGCTGATTTCACACAGAGTACAATAAGAACCCCATATCCATGAGCCTCTTGTTTTTATTTTGACTGTGTTTAGCTGACTCTGCATGGGTTTGCTCATCCTCTTGCTTCACAGGCTTAGAGTAAAGGTAAAGAAAGGTTTTCCCTGACGTTAAGTCCAGTCGTGACAGACGCTGGGGGTTGGTGCTCATCTCCATTTCTAAGCCGAAGAGCCGGTGTTGTCCGTAGACACCTCCAAGGTCATGTGGCCGGCATGACTACATGGAGCGCCGTTACCTTCCCACCGGAGCGGTACCTATTGATCTACTCACATTTGCATGTTTTCGAACTGCTAGGTTGGCAAGAGCTGGGGCTAACAGCGGGCACTCATTCCGCTCCTGGCATTTGAACCTGGGACCTTTTGGTCCACAGGTTCAGCAGCTCAGTGCTTTAACACACTGTGCCACCAGGGGCACAGGCTTACTTGGGAGTAAATCCCGTTGACATCCAAATTAAATTAAAAGTTATTCAGAATGTCTTTGGGATTTACCCAAAAGTAAACCTTTAGTCTTCAGTGGTGTATCTACACTGGAGGATGAATTCAGTTTAGCCAAAGGAAGATTTATTTGGGAGTAATTCTCATTGAAATCAAAACTTCATTCAGTTTTCAATGAGATTTATTACCGAGTAAACTTTTAGTAAATCCCATTTATATCCAAATAAAGGTTTGATTTTTGTGAGATTGTTACCATGTAAGTCTTCCTTTAGTTTCCAGTGGTATCTCTATGCTTTATAATTATTTCTGTTTGACATGGATGCTATGAAATCCTGGGAATTGTAGTTTCACAAGGTCTTTAGTCTTCTATGCCAAAGAGTGCTGGTGCCTCACCAGACTACAACTCCCTGGATTCCCTAACATTGAGCCATGCCTATTAAGGGGTGTTTTGTCTTTTAGATCCCAGGATTAGGGGGCAGGAAAGGGAAGTTGAACTCACAACGGAAATCACATCCACCTCATTCTTCCCACAGACAGTGTCAGAGGTGCTTTTGACTCATCACACAAGTATTAAAACTCTATGCAAATGGGTTCAGCAGCCAAAAGACAGGTCCTAATTGTTTTCAAAAAGGAATTGTCCACCTATGCTTTGCCAACAAATTTAACACTGATAAAGACTATGTCATGGGGTAATTTACGCTTTCATGCATTGCTGAGTAAGCTGTAACTTGAGTTAAAAGGTAATGTGACAATATCTCTAGTCTGGACAATAATCTAAACATTACACAATACATGTGCATGGCAGAAGAGACCTTGTATGGTGCTATATTAAAGTGTTTGAGCACTAAGCTCTGGGGCCTCATTCTTTTCAGATCCTGATCTATCACACTGTGGGATAGAAATGCATTTCTCTCAAAGAAATTGGATACCTGATTCACCAGCATGGCCATCTAATTTCTTCTGGATTTACTGAAGCAATTCCCCTTCGCTACCACATGCAAATTGTGCACAGAAGAAGTCCTGAACTGCAAATAGTCTTCAAGTACTACACAGTGGGGGGAACTTTCTCACAGCAAGAACACAGTTGCTAAAATTACTTTTTGCTTCCTTCTGGAGAACAAAATCAGTGAAGAATCATCTCTCTAATGCAGTCCCTTGTATCCTTAAGAAATACCTAAAATGCATGGATTTGTTACTAAATACCCCAAGGCACTATCTGATCATGAAGCTAAGCATGGATGAGAAACCACCAAGGAAAGCCAAATTCTGTAGGCTATATTTCAGAAGAAGAAACTGGCAAAGTCAGTTGAGTATACCTTGCCAAAGAAAACCCTACAAAATTATTGGTTTTGGATAATTTGAAGGCACATACACACATATTCTTTTTTTGTTGCATGGAAGAAAATAGCCAAATTGTAGAAAAGGTATCTGGAAAGCTCATATGTGATTGAAAGCATTCATATGAGAGTTCACAGAACATTCCTAACCTCATCAGGTGACTCCAGTAGCAGTAATGAAATAATAAACCACCACATAATAAAATCCTGGCTATGCCATTTGTCTTAACATTCAACCATTCAGTAGCTGTTTTGCTTCATTACTGCAATTCTTACTGCTGAAGTATTGATCATGCAAATTGTTATGAAAGTGAGAAAAGGACTGATGCAACTAATGTGGTCACCATGAAGGTATTACAGTATTTCTGGTGCAAATTATTTCGTGGAGGGTTCACCAGGCTAGTCATCGTTTCTGCTTCTTGAGCTTCTCCTGCCTGTGCTGTTTCAGTGTTTCAGGAAGAAGGTAGATTGTTAGAGAGATATACAGAAAACAGACTGAAATGTTTAATTGCAACAAACAAAGTTCAAATTCAAGATCTTTTCTCGGTGGAAAGCTTGTTCTCTGTGGTACTGTAACAGCCGCTGCGCATAAAGCCAAAGCGTATACTGATTATTGTTAATTTTTCTGCAAAAATAAATCCTAGCAAATTGTATCTTTTTAACTTTAAGGAACTCAAAATGACAAACTGATATATTAGGTATTCAGCTCTGCCACAGCAAGTCTCCTTCAAAGTCTTGTCATTCTTTTTTTGCTGATTTTGTTATACTACTACCCAACCATTGGGCTACCATCTTCATCAATCAAGCCACACTTTCAATATTTGTCACTAGATTAATCCTGAGGGAGCCACGAAGCATTTCGCACACATAGCACTGACAAAATGCAGCAACATTTGCATCATGATGTTGTGGCAGCAAGACAAATTGACATGGAACTCATAATTCCTGAAGATGCATTTCTGCTGCCAGTAACTTACAGGAAACTAGTTTGCCACATGATATATTCCTCATTACATTCATTCATCTCAAGATTATATTTTTCATATTGCTCAGGAGAGCAGAGAGGAATGGCATTCTGTGACAACAAGACATGGACTAAGAAGATAGTCTTCATGACAAAAGTAGCATCAGGAAAACTTACTGAACCTTGGTGCTGGTGGGAATGGAATCCAAATTAGCTCCTTTACCTTGTCCTCTTATCCTGATGTGTTTTGTTAGAGAAAGCATTTATTTTCACAATACAATTGGCTTCTGCAAGCTACTTGACATGCTTCTACATGGCAGACACTTTACAGGGTAAGCTGTTTCCTTTGTACTGTCTCCCTATACAAGAAACTCCCAACATGTGCTTTGCCAGAAGTTGTGTTTCCAGGAATGTTTCAACTGAAGACAATTTAGTAATTGTGGGAATCCAAATTCTGTAGTGATAAACATGAATGTCCAATAAAAGTTCCTAAGCACATGAGTGTGATTTTCACACAACACTATCTTTATAGAGCACAGCTTTCCAAACTGTGTGTAGCAACACAATAGTGTATCAGCTGCAGTGTGTGTGTCAAGTAAACACAAAAATCATGGAAATGCATTTTATTATCTTAAAAATCATATACTTTGAAAAAATATAAATGAAAGAGATGTGTCCAAATAGGCTTCATTATTACAATTTATGTATGTGTCTGTATCTCTTAATGGGGATTGGTTTAATCTCTGGTTTGCTAGTAAAACTGAATGACTGTGTCATGAAATGATGCAGGTTGAAAAACAGTGTCATCAACATGAAATATTTGAAAAGCTCTGACATAAAAGCTAAATGCCATTTGCCAAATGGGAGTTTATCCAATTTGATGGAACCTCATTCTGTCAAAGATGTATGGAGAAAGACGGGGAACTAGTGGTACCTTTAACACTAACCTGTTCGTTAAAGCATAATTATTTATGTATTTCAGGAAACTTTCTGGTACAAAACCAGACACTCTGGTGAGGCAGAGACCCCTGAAAAACCTTTTTTCTCATAAGACGAATCAAGAAAATTCTAGAACCTAATTTTACCTGTTTGTGACCTGTCTGTCAGCTCATTTCTTGCTGACCACAATAAAGTCATAATCACAGCTAGAATCAGATAAAAGAAGGCAAACACAGTGTACCTTGAACATATTCATACTATGAAAATAAGCCGATGACATAGGTAGAGAGTAATATATAGGCAATAAAGGACTTTCTCTATGAACCCAATTGAAACTAATCCAAATGAGGAAAGTACCTAAGAATAAAGAACCCTTAATAGAAAGTATATAGAAATCATGATTCTTGATCAAAGACATGTCACCAGGAGTTGCTGACCAACATGGGGTCATGAGGGTTGTTGGAATAGGACCAAGACAGCACCCCAGCTGGCGAAGGACTTTCCTATCGATCATAAAAGTGTTTTTCAATGTATTAATAATTAATTGTGATCAAAAACTTATATAACAATGTCTGCATAAATATAAGGTCTGTACAAAGCATAAGGTGTGAAAGCTTCTTTGAATCAAGCACAGAGCTGAAAGTATTTCACCCTTCTCCAGCTGGAAACAGTAAATCCTGAACTCAAAACCCTGTTGGTCTGGTGTTGTTCTTCCTTACCATTTTTGTCCAAATGGACTCACCACTGTCCGCTGCAACACTGGGAGGTTTTTTGGCTGGAAGGCAGAATATAAATCTTCAAAATCAACAGTCCCCAAACTTTGGATCCTCCTGCTTCAGGGTGTTTCCAGATGTGGCTTAAACCCACACCAAAACAGGTTTAAAAAACTTGCTTCAGTGTGGGTTTAAACCACCACCACCACCACCATCCACCCACCCACCACCACCCCCTATCCCAAAAAAAAGAGCTTTCCTCAATGAGGTGTCTCCATGCCACTCCAAAACCTACCAAAAAAGCCATTAAAAAAAGAAATAACTCATCCAGCTTCCATTAAGGTACTCCTGGAGCCCAAAAACCTGAGAGGGCTGTGTGAATAAAGCCCTAAACAATTTAGGCCCTGTCTATCTTCACGATCGCATCTCCCTCTATATCCCAGTGCAGACTCCTCCCACTCCCACCACTGGCCCAGGTACGGTTGGTGAGGACGAGGGAGAGGACCTTCTCGGTGGTGGTCCCCTGCCTCTGGAGATAAGGCAGGCCCCATCAGTAGCATCCTTCCATAGGCACCTGAAAATCTGGTGGTTTCAGCCGGCTTTTGGAAATGACTAGCCTGAAACGCCCTAGACGCCACATGGCCACCATACAGTCCCTGTTCTGAGCTTTATCCACTTCCTTCAATTTTGTTTATGGGTGCTAGTTTAACTAGTTTAACCCTTGTTAGCTCCTCAGCAGGTCTGAAGTGGTGTAATCCTGGCCTACGCTTTCTGCTATCCATTCACACTTTGTCCCTGGCTTTATGTTATTTTTACTGTTTGGCCCTTACCCTAGCTCTTACAGCTATGTTGTTCTATTCTGAAAATAAGCCCATTGGTTGTAAATCACCCAATGGAGTAATCTGAAACTGTTTTTATACTAAAAGAACACATAGTTTAAAATTTTTATTATGCTTAAGCTGTTGTTTTATTATTGGACTATTGTATGCTGTACCCTGTTTCCCCGAAAATAAGACAGTGTCTTATATTAATTTTTGCTCCCAAAGATGTGCTAGGTCTTATTTTCAGGGGATGTCTTATTTTTTCATGAAGAAGAATTCACATTTATTGTTGAACAAAAAAAAAATGAACATCACAAGCCAACATAACCAGACAAACTGTGAATCCTATCAAGAATGTCTTGTTACTACTACTATTTCTATTAAAATCACATAAAGAGCAATTGGAGTGCATCAATAATATAAACATAATAAGATAAACAGATTAAGAAAAATAACTACAGTTCATGAGGTATCATATTAAGACATATATTGCACTCTACTCCAGTCCATAACATGATATTCCTGTCATTCCTGATTAATTTTCAAGATTAGAATACCCTTCCATAAAAGAGGGAAAAGGCAGCTCAGATTATGATGTGCATTACAAGTGACAGGTGATCTTCCAGTGTACAAAAATATTGATGTACTTGCCAAATTTCAGAACCAGAAAATGTGATTCACATGAAGAAAAATGTAATTAATTGTTTTATTTTAGAAGAGGGATCTGTAACTGCCAGAGATCCAAGGAATGGATATCCCCATACTGGATCTTAGAAGCTTACATTCCCTTCCCATGTCATCTGTCTTTATCCCCAAAATGTTTTTTTTTACTCAAAGGGCTCCTTGTGGCATCTAAGTGGAGTGAAGAACAATTTCAGGGTTTTTATTAGTTTAGTTTTAAAGCCAAGAGCATCTGGGATCTGCACTGATAGCCTCAAAGGCCCAGTTGGATGGAACAGAAAGAGGATGGAGGGCCACAGGAAACAGCTTGTGGGGTTTGCACATTGCCCATCTCACACATACACTTAGCATTCAGGTGGATGGTCAGAGCACTCTTTTAAGGTCAATGGAAAGTGGGTTTTGCACTACAAGTCCCATCAGGCCTTAGCTATAGAATGGTGGGAGTTGCAGGCCAGCAATGTCTACAGCAGAATGCATGCAAAGAATGGCTTCCTCTGGGTCAAGATGAGCTACATATGGAGCGAATGCTTTTTCTTTCTTCCTAAAGCCATGACGCCTCCTTCCTCATTTGTCTCCCTTCCAAAAAGTAGAAATACAGTAAAGTCTCACTTATCCAACATAAATGGGCTGGCAGAATGTTGGATAAGTGAATATGTTGGATAATAAGGAGGGATTAAGGAAAAGCCTATTAAACATCAAATTAGGTTATGATTTTACAAATTAAGCACCAAAACATCATGTTATACAATGAATTTGACAGAAAAAGTAGTTCAATATGGAGTAATGCTATGTAGTAATTACTGTATTTATGAATTTAGCCCCAAAATATCATGATGTATTGAAAACATTGATTATAAAAATGCATTGGATAATCCAGAATGTTGGATAAGCGAGTGTTGGATAAGTGAGACTCTACTGTAATAATAATAGACCTTTCTTGAAAAATGTACCTGGTTCTCATACACTATCTGGCACACACCCAGCGAGGAAGAAGGTAGGAAAGGTAGCCACGTGGAAAGTGAGGAAGCTGGAAAGTGAGAAGGAAGGAAGAGTGCGTGCCTCTCCCTTCTTCCATAGCGGCAGCTGCAGAAGGGAAAGGGAAAGGCAGGAGAAAAGGATCTCATTCGCACAGCTCTTCTATCGCTTTTTCTTTCCTCTTCTTCAGCAAATGCCGTCCAAAGGGGGAAGGGACAAGAGCAAGCAGCCCCTTCTCCTTTGCATTCACACAGCACCGGCCAGGAAGGCTAAGGAGAAGCTGCTTCTCTCCCTTTTTCTTTCCCCCTCTTCAGCGAGTGCCGTCCAAAGGGGGAAGGGACAAGAACAAGCAGCCCCTTCTCCTTTGCATTCACACAGCACCGGCCAGGAAGGCTAAGGAGAAGCTTTTTCTCCCACCTTTTCCTTCCCCCTCTTCAGCAAGTGCCGACCAAAGGGGGAAGTGACGGAAGGGAGAGGGGAAAGTGTGAGCAGCACTTTCTTATTTGCACAGCACCAGCTGAGGAAGGAGAAGGGAGCAGCGGCACCAGCGGCTCCCTCCTAGGTCTTACTTTCGGGGGAGGTCTTATATTCGGCAAGTCTCCCAAACCTGTACTAGGTCTTATTTTATGGGGATGTCTTATTTTCGGGGAAACACGGTATGTTGGTATTGAATGTTTACCATATGTAAACCACACTGAGTTCCCATGGGAGAAAGAGCGATATACAAATAAAGTTTTGTTGTTTGTTGTTTGTTAATTGGGCCCATAACTGGCAAGGCCTGAATCTTACCAGGTATCTAATTAATTCAGGACAAAGCAGGGCTTTCCTGCTTTGTCCCAAATTAATTTGCTTTTTACCAGAGGTGTCATTTGGATGCTCCTGGTAAAAGCCCAACAGGCCCCACATTTTGGGGTCTGTCTGGAAGCACCCTCAGTCAGCTTGGCCAACACTCAGGGATTTCGAGGATTGATGTCCAAAACATCTGGAGGACCAACATTGCTCTAAATAAATATGTAATATACAATAGGACCTTGGTATCCAAATGGGACTTGTTACCAGAGCACACACACACACACACACTTTCCCATAAATACCAAAATCTGTAGATACTCAATCCCATGATATACAATGACATTGTAAAATGGTGTGTCTTATACAAAATAGCAAAATCAAGACTTGGGTTCTTTATTTTTAAAAAATTAGCTATGGATGGTTGGATCTGTGTATGCAGAGGACGGACTGTAATGTTGGCAAGACCAATACTGTCTAAGGCCTATCATACTAATCACAGTTTGTTTAGATACATACAAAAGACTGCACCCAAAGCTTTCTCAAAGTCATGTTTTACCAATAAGCACCACATATACTGGTGAAGAAAATAACCAGGAGATAAACATAAGCAAGACACTGCTGCAACAGAGCTCCAAGCAGCGCATTAAAAGTGGCTTTTTGATTAACATTATTGCACAAGCATATGAATCATGTTTTGATCTTCAATGAATTTAATGGGCACAAGGAAAGTGAGCTTTAAATTTGTGGACAACCTCCTTTTGGCCTATGAGAGCAGTATTGAAAGGAAAAAGGAGAAGTTGATCTCTATTCTGCCTGCTGGCAATTCTTTTTTTCTGTATTGGAAAGTCTTCTAAGCTAAAGATAAAAGAAAACTGAGCTAAAGATAAAATAGTATCTGAATCCAAACATTTATCCATAAATTCCATTTTCTGAGAGCAACAGAAGGTAAATTGTCATAACTTAGACATCTGCTTGTGGTGGAGTTTGCCAGCTCATTTGGGGTAAGTGGTGCATCCCTTGAGGAACACTTTATCTCACGATGGAGAAATCTATTGCTGATAACAATTCCCTGTGAAATGTAGCAGCAGCACCTTTTACTAAAGTCATATAAAAAATCCCAGTGATCTAGGTATGAAGTAGATGAATTTTCATTTCTTCAGATGGCTGCAAGTCAAACCTGTAACCTATAAGCTCTCCTTTTTAAAAGCAATATAATGCACTGATTAGGCCACTTCAAAGGTTTATTTTCCTTTTTTATGCCCACCTACCTCTGTGTACCATTAGATGATGTATAAAGTAACTAGCTGATGTGTGCAAAATGGAGTAATAACACAATATGCAGGTTATAAAAAAAATCTCTCCAAAATTGCTTTACTTAAAGCACTGACAAAGGCAATCAATATTTCCTGAAACAAACTGTAATTATCTTTTTAAAAAAATATATTTTAAAAACCACTCCACACAGCACTATAGAAAAATGCATCTTGCTGGGAAAATATTGGTAGGGTCACATTATGTTTTAGCTAGAATGGAGTGCATTTTCCTCATACATATATTATGCACATGCTAAGAAAAACAATTAACAAAAGATAAACATTAGTGCTTTTTCTTTGATTTGGAGATGCACTTTTCTCCCCACATACAAATGTCGAAAAACAGGGTAAATCATGGGTAATATATATACTTTTTTATTTGTGGTAGGGAAATTAATGTACATCTTATAATCAATGGTGTATTAGAACTGAAAAAATACAGTATATGTTTGACATGTCTATTCAAGAGTAGAATCAAGATCTTTTAATGGCAGAGCTCTCTTAAGTCAGGGCCAAATAAATTTTGCACTTTGGTTATGAAAACATTGGGCAGTGCTTGAGAGCAATGTTAGGTGGACATTGAATGGGTAATTATAAATGGACTCGTTTAGGTGGGTAACAATTATTATTGCAGAGGGTATGAATGAGCTATTTATCTCATGTTTCTATTCTGTACATCAAAAGGAAATCCCTTCTTTGGAAGCTAATATTTCTGCTGGAGGGAAATCCTCAACTGATGTGAGCAGGAAATTACCTAACAATGGAAATTCAAACAATGAATTATCTTCAGTAGGAGTAGTGAGAGTTAAAGTCATCCCTCCCTCACACACAGATACACACCAAAACTACACACAATGATTCTATCAATTATTAAACTCTCTCCCCCCCCCCAAGCAAATGTCATCTCTATTTTAATGAAAAGCTTTGGATATTAACCGTAAATACCGTTATATGTTTAATATCACATCTAGTTATTTGAATCTGGGTGTAAATTACTAAATGCTGTGTGTCTGTACTCAGAAAGAAAAATCCCCTAATTTCACGCCCCATCTGCACTTCCATATAATCCAATTTTAGAATGCAGATTTTCTGCTTTGTACTGAATTATATGGCAGTTCAAAGCAGATCATCTGGATTCAGAAACTGGATTATATGGCAATATAAATCCAGGTTCAGGCATCAGAAACCCACAAAATAAAATGTTTGGTGACCTCAGCAAGCAGACATCATATCATAAAGATTTGTGTGGAGAGTGTCTATTTCTCCACCCCATTGTGCCAGACTCTAAAAAGTTACATCTGATCCAAAACAATACAGTAGGCCTTCCACTATAACAGAGGTTACATGACACCCAATTCTACTACTCATTTCCACCAAATGCCTAGGAAGCTGTCTCAGCCCTAAACCAATGCCTGTCATCAGTAATGGACTGGATAAGGACAAACAAATTGAAACTTAATCCACACAAGACATAGGTGCACCTGGTCAGTTGAAAGGCAGACCAGGAAATAGTGATCAGCCTGTGCTGGATGGGATTACACTCTCCCTGAAGACACAGGCATTCTGGGTTGTATAGTCAATGATAAGGAATTATGCAAGTTATCATCCAAAACAAATGAAAGCCCAAGGCAGACATCACAATTGTGACCATGATTACAATTACTTTAAAAAACAATGTGGAGTTGAAGACGTATAAGGCTGGAAAGTACCCCAGGGCCATTTGATCTGCTAGGGCCTTTTCATTCTGTGTGTTTTGTAGGATTGTGCAATTCGGCTAGAGGGTGATTCATTTTTTGGTATCTGAATTTCGTTGGGTACCCAGATCCATTTTCAGGAACCTCCCAATAATTGACTAATATAAAAATCTGCTTTTGGCTAGGCAGTTGAAAGATCTGAGAAGATCCGGCCAATTGATGGCAATGGGGAACTTACAAGACTCCCCTTTCTGTTCCTGGGAACTTTTCCTCCTGAGAACTCCCCTCCCCAGCCCTCACTCACCATACACTCACACATACAAAATGAGACTGTACTTCAAAATATAAGGGAGAAATTGCAGAGCAATATGGGAGCTGGGAGGATCCCAAAAAAAAATAACTGTAATACAGAAGGATCCTCAGAAATGTGGGAGAGTTGATCACTAGGTTCTGGGAACAAAACAAAAAAGTTTTTAGCACAGAACTCTAAGGAACCAATGCATTACAAGAGTCAGGAGTCTGTCGTATGGTGTTATCACAGTTAAAGTGGTATCAGATTGCTATTAATACTGCAGTGTGTGTTGTCTGGCAGTGAGAAATGCAGACACATTTTTATGTACTCCTTTCTCTCAGAATAACATCTTTGAGTTAAAATTTATTTCTACACCTTTAGGAAGCAGAAACATACTTTTAAAAATGGAATCCATGACTTGGAGGTTGCTGAATTTGGTACTTGAAGCAATTATAAATAATTATGCTCAATCGTTTAATATCTCACTGGTTGATTCTCTAGTGTACTCAATAGTTCAAGATTCTGGGAGATGTAAATATAGACAGGATCAAACACAATTATAGTTGATAAAATGTAAATCTCCGCCCCCTAAAAAAAACTTCCACCAATTAGACAGACAAATGTATGGAGAAGAAATAAATAGTCCTGTGCCACCACAGTATAGTGCAATACTTTTAATATTAATAAATGCCTACTGTTTTAATGCACTCAGATAACTATGCAACATCTTTCACTAAAAGAACATCTCTAAACTGCCAATTTAAGGGATTGAACCTCTATTAATTTGTGTCATTAGTCTGACAGAGCAGTTCATTCTTTACATGTTGAGTACCAGAGATACTGCAAAACAATCATGACATAGAATTGCATGAATCCCAACTGTGTGTTGACCAGCTTCATTTGATGTCTCACCAAGATGAGGAAATGATAAATACAAGACATTCGTTACAACTTCCCAGAAAATAATGTATTTATAACTTCTAGTCCAGGTGGAATCACCCATAGCTTTAATGATAACGAAGTCAAAATTATAAATTTTCATTGGATGTGTTTATATGTAAATTAGTTTCAAGAAAGATTTTCTCCATCTTTATTTAAGTTAAACATGCCCATCCAGCATGGAAAGCATGCAAGAACAAATAAAGATCATTTGTGTATTCATTTTTATAAATGTCAGGTTTCTTCTCTTTAGCTATAGATTCATGATCAAAACAACATATTTCAGTTCTCAAATGTTCCCACTCATAGACAGCCTGGTATGGTTGCTATAGTATCCATGATTCAGCTTCTTGTACGCAGTACAACTCCTCACTGGACTTAGGACATTACTGCACAAGGTCCTAAAAGTAAGTTGTGGTGTTACAAACCTATCCTTGCAAAGAGCCACAACATGCCAGGATAACTAGTTATCCTATTGCACAGACTGGCTAAAAGCACTTTCAAAAAGCAGATTGCACTATCAACTTAGTGCACCAGCTGAACCTTAGCTCTTCCACCCCTTGTTTTCTGTGCACCCCTCAAAAAAGTTAGAAGATTTGTGCAACTTCAAGTTTTGAGTCATTCTTATGAGAGTCCACAATGTCATGGCTTTATCTCTGTGTGAATTCTTGGTTGTGCAATCACTTCTGCATTTCCTGAGGACATAATCCTTCCATTCCAGAAGCAGAAATTGGGTCTTGTAAATAATAAGGAAATTGTTATGCAATAAAGGAAAATCATGTAAATGCCAGGAATTACCTGCAAAACTGTGCAGTTACTGGAATTAAAAAATCATTTAAAAAATAAAGTGAACAGGGAAAAAGTGGAAAGTTACTGGAATTAAAAAATATTTTTTTTAAAAAAAAGTGAACAAGGAAAAAGTGGAAAGTTGTGGCTGCTTGCTGAAAATGAAATTAAGAGTGGCTTGGGGATGGAGAAGTAAAGCAGAGGAAAATAATACCCACAACACACCCACAATAATCCATATTCATTCTCCCAAACTTGCTACAGCAGTGCTTTTGATTTATCGCACCACACCAACACTGACAGAAAGTGTTTTCTGCAGCCTAAAAATAGAAAAGGACAGCCTAACAACTACTTCCAAACTGGTATGAAGTCTGTCTGAGATAACGTGATCAGGAAGAATTGCATTCATTGTTAGTGAGATGGCAATGTGTGTCTCAACCTTCGTGTGATAATCTCCTTTTGTTTTGTTGCAATTATCTGTCATTTAGTGTTCTGGTTTGAAAACAACATGTTAATAGTATTGTTATAGAAAAAGAGTTCAGACTTTACAGAAGAGGCGCCTACCTCCCAGAAGCAATATGGGAATAAGAGCTCTCTGTTAAGATAGCTGGCCAATACCATAATTAAAGGCTAGACAGTAATACTGCATTATGAATAAATAGCTTAAGATATTTCAAAAGAAGTTAACCATTCTGAGTGGAAGCTGAAGAACACTAGGAAGATTAATAAATGGTGGCCTAGTTTAATTCCTCACAATTGTCCACTTTATCTCCTCTCCAAAAATCATTTTTCTAGATTCTTCCCTTACTGATGTTCCATCCTTTACCAATGCCAATTTTTCTAAACTATTCAGTGTTCATTTACTTTCCATGTCCATTTATTTTAACCCATGCTTCTTTTTCCTGAGATAAGGTCAAAAATGTCAAAAATGAAAAAGGAAAAGTACAAAACAAGAAAGATCATACTGTTTTACTATTCTTATACCACATGGGTGTTCATCTTCTGTTGGTGCATTTCTATGGCAATACTCCTGTACCCTGCAAATGGAAAGATTCTGAATAGATATTAATGATTTTTGGCTATGGCTTTTCAACAGATTGTTGTTTTGGCAGTGTCCTTGGCACAGTCTGGGAGGAACCAACATCCTATTAACAAATCGAAGAAACATACAAGATGACTTGGCCCCCAAATGCATTAAAAATGGAGCAGGAAAACCACTGGGTATAGCTAATAGGCACGCAGGGTAAAGAGGCATCTAGGTGAGAGAAATGAAACTGCAGGGAGGACAGAATAGCTAGACCATGCTCTTGTTAAGGGAGAAGAAGCTCATTAAGGAATGAAATGGCAGACAGATGACATCTTAGAAAAGCACAAGAGACAATTTCCCAACAGAATTTGGGGTGGAAAACTCAGGGACGACATGAAATAATGAAAGCACGAAGTACAGTGCAGTGAAGGAGGAAAGACTGAATAAAGGACAAATGAAAGAGACATCAGAGATAGGTAATAGAGACCAACAAAAGGAGAAGGAATGAGATTTTCATGAAAATATGTCAGATTGCTATTTTTCAGTAGTAATGGACTGAAAAAGACAATGACAAAGAAGAAGCTTTCATATGGCAATACAAATAGGACAAAATGTGCATTTTTCCCCACTGGCAAATATACAGTAGTCTCACTTATCCAACATAAACGGGCCAGCAGAACATTGGTAAAGCAAAAAATGTTGGATAATAAAGAGGGATTAAGGAAAAGCCTATTAAATGTCAAATTTTGTTATGATTTTACAAATTAAGCACCAAAACATCATGTTTTACAAGAAGTATGCCACTTGTTTGGGAGTCTGGCTGCACTTGTGCTGCTTTTCTGTGTGTTTGCCTACTGCGCATTGCTGTCTAGAGAAACAGATGTGGGTCCGGATGGGAGGCAGACTGCGTTGGATAATAAAGAATGTTGGATAAGTGACGGTTGGATAAGCGAGACTCTACTATATTAAGGTAAAGGTAAAGGTTTCCCCTGACCTTAAATCCAGTCATGTCTGACTCTGGGGGTTGGTGCTCATCTCCATTTCTAAGCCAAAGAGCCGGCGTTGTCCATAGACACCTCCAAGGTCATGTGGCCAGCATGACTGCATGGAGCACCGTTACCTTTCTGCTGGAGCAGTACCTATTGATCTACTCACATTTGCATGTTTTCAAACTGCTAGGTTGGCAGGAGCTGGAGCTAACAGCGGGCACTCAAAGCGCTCCTGGGATTTGAACCTAGGACCTTTCGGTCTGCAAGTTCAGCAGCTCAGTGCTTTAATGCACTTCGCCACCGGAGCTCTCTACTATAATGGTTGGGTTTATTTGGAAGGGGGATTAAGTAAAGGCATGGGGATCCTGATGATTCATCAACACAAAAGTGCCTCTTCCCATTAACTGTGATTTTTGATATGTGTCAAAGATCAGCATGGGCATGATTCTGTTTACTATTTATATGTTGCCTTTATTCATGGCAATCTGTAAAGGCAGTAACATTCATTTTTTTAAATGTGTGAAAATAACCCCAACATCTTGTAAATGCCATGTAATTTTTTAAAATAACCCACGTAAGTAAATCATGCTGTGGCAAATAGAATTAACAGTCAATGCAGCATGACAAATGTCAGAGAAGAAATTAACTATATTCTTTAGAAAATAAAAGGATGGGGGCCCTTTAAAACGGGATATCAGTGAACTGACCTTTTCGCAGGAAATGTTTAAAATTTCTGTCTCTGATTAGCTTCTTATGTTACGAGATCTAACCATACCAGCAGAGGTGATGAAAACATTATGAATGTGAAGGAGGGAAGACCTTTGAGAAATAGGCATGGGGAGATGCAAGGCATTTCAGCTGGTAGATTTTGTCTTCCTCCCCTCACCACAAGAATGGTACCCCAGAAAAAGTCTAACCATGAACATAGTGTACCGACAGGATTCCAGCTAGTAGCTAATGAATCAAGCAAGGGACACATGTGATCCCTCAAATGTCATTGGACTGCAATTCCTGTCAATCTTAGACAGCACAACTATTGGCAAGAGTGGACTACTACTATAATCTAACATCAAAGTCTGATTATTTGTAAATCTCACTCCCAAGAGTAATTTTATCAATTTTCCTCCCATAACTTAGACCATATTTTAAGCAAAATTCAAAGTGTTTTTTGTAAAGAAAACAGCATATTCTGTGTGTGAAACAGCATTTTATTCAGAGAAGATAATAATTATGCATGGAAATATGATTTTTTTTCCATACAAGACATGTGGTTCCCTGTGCTGATAATGCTGTTTGCTGCACAAACCAACCAGGCATAAATTTAGAACAGAATTGCAAAGATCCTTGTCAGACCAGCATTTTGCTCATTAAGGTTTCACAACACTTGGTAAACACATTTTTAAAACATTTTTCACTTACTCTTTCTTTCCGTAGTCCAACAACATATGGAAAGCCAAATATTCTGCTCCATATTTAACTCCTAGAATAACAAGACATATATTGCCATAGGGATGTTGTACCTCCATCAAATGCATCACTGTTTCCTGATTTCAAACTGATGAAGTATTTTCACAGCATATGCCTTCAAACACTATCTTTTCAAGGAAGGAAAGATGTATAATGTAATGACGATACTGCAAAATAAACACTTTTGTGAGACCTCCTGTGGGTCCTCGTAGAAGAAAAGCCTTCCATGAGCTTCTTTTAGCATTTAATTTCTTTTTCATCCATTGACAATAAGTTATATGAAGTGTTAATTTACATTTTCAAAAGTCTTTTGAGTAGAAGTAAAAGTAGCTCATTACAGTATGTCAGATCACACTTCTGTGCTGACAATTTACTTTGTGATTTTATTAACATTGTGTTTGGGCAGAGGAGACAAATTTGTGGAAACCTAGTTCTCCACCACATTTTCCTTGTTTCCTGTCCCTTGTTCCTAGTTGCACATCTCAAAGCAATATACCAACTGTTACGCCTGCTGAGCAGCAGCGGCGGGCAAACCATGCTGATGAAACTCTTCATCTTTTAACTTCCCAGGGGGCCTTTCTTACATGGTTTTTTTCTATCCAAGCTACAGGAAACCCCACTGTAATAGTAGGGGCAATTAAAATGTTGACATTTACAACCCACTGCAGTTGATTTTACAATGGTATTTACAGGATACCAGACACTGAACACAGAGAATACCAACAAACTGTACTCGCAAGGTAAACAAAGCTGCAAAAAATGACACAGGGGCACTTAGGGAGTTTTAACTGAGCATGGTTGCTGAATTATTCATTGGTGATTTAAGTCTTATATTTTTCTCACCCATTCACAACTAACCTAGAGGCCAAAAACAGAGTCACTACAGTGGACTAAAATTTAAACATGGGAACAGGTCTTTGCTAGATTAAATAGTGGTAAGTGAACTAGTGTCTGAGATCAAAGAAGGGTGGATGTTCAACAATGAATCAAAACATAACCTTGATACTGTATATATTCAAAGAATCACAGTGTTAGAAAAGATCATAAGGGCCATCCAGTCCAACCCCTTGCCATACAGCAATATACAACCAAAGCACTAAAGAAGTCAATACATTTTAGCAAAAAAAAAAAATCAACCTGAAAATCCTGTGTTGATTTACTTCTAGTCAGTATCCTAGTAGATACTGCATCTTAAATTTCACCAAAGAAAGAAAGAAAGAAAGAAAGAAAGAAAGAAGGGAGGGAGGGAGGGAGGGAGGGAGGGAGGGAGGGAGGGAGGGAGGGAGGGAGGGAGAGAGAGAGAGAGAGAGAGAGAAAGAAAGAAAGAAAGAAAGAAAGAAAGAAAGAAAGAAAGAAAGAAAGAAAGAAAGAAAGAACCCATCCCCTTTTCTGAGTGGAAAGCAAGAGCTTAGTCCATCCCGGGAAAATGTAAAAGAAGTGCCAACCACCACAACTCCTTCCACTATGGTGCCACTTCCAGGCTTTTTGAATTCCAGGAAGAAAAATGGCAGTGGTCTGGAGCTATTGTTCCACTACTGCTTTCCCCTCTCCACAGAACGACCCTTGATATATCCATGTGTCATATAAAAATCCACAGTTTTGCCCCCAAACCCTGCCTTATACATAAATAAATACTGTAAATCAAATAAATTCTTCATCCAAGGAAGTACGAATTCAATGACATGGGTTCTGTCTATTATAGAGACCACTGTATCTACATTTAAAAAACAGCTCTCTTATTTGGGTCCAGAGTTACTTCTGATTTTCACACTTAACATCTTTGCTCAGGAGCATTTTAACTCAGTTCAGCCTACTGCACTAACTACCTGAATTATTGGTGAGAGCATAGACATTCTCACTATTTAATGTGCCTTAGTTCAGCTCTGCAGGAGTTTTGGATTGAAGTCCTGGTCTAGGGAAATGGAATTCCAAAACATGGAAGGCAGAAGATTGTAGAAGGCTGCTTTGTCCTCTAGATAAAGCCATTTTTTGAAATTACAGACATTTTAGTTGGTGTTGTCATAGTGGAAATTCCTCCTTGCAGATTCCTTCACTCTTATACCAGTTAGTTTGTATTTTGGATCATTTTCAGACAACATTCAAGGTAGAAATGAGAGATTATTCTCTTTGAAGCCTGAGCAATTTAGTCACTTTTCTGTGGATTCCAAAAGACACACGGTAGGTAGAAACAAAGAAAAAGCCCTTTTCCTGTGGCCCTGTCACACTCCATAGTTATAATGTTCAGATTCTACTCTAAACTTCATGGTAATATGTACAAGATCCCATTTCTAATTTAAGGAGAGGCATTTAGTATTTTCACTCTGGGAACTCTAGTGACTTTTCAAACTAAGCAATCTGCATATTAGGAATGGAAAGAATATTTGAAAATATTGGCAAATTGGGTAACATTGTTTTTGCAGTAACAGGAAATGCTGAGAGAAAAATAATCCAGGATTGATCAAATTTTCACAGGAAAGCAGTTTCCTGCAGAGAAAATGTTGTAATTGGGTGTTCATTGTGTGCAAAATTTGCATGTGGTTTGTTAGATAGAAAAATGCATTTTCCCTGAAGGAAATAGCATTTTTTCTCCTATTGCTTTCTGTAGAAGCGTTGCTTTCTCTGGAAACCTATGATGTGGATTGTGTGCAGAATAAGCTCCAAATTGCAAATAGAATTTGAAAATGGCCTGGTTTTCAAAGAGTTTCTTACAACTGAAAGAAAATTGTTCAAATTACTTATTGCGTCTTTTGAGAAGAAACTTAGCGAAAAATTACTTCCCTACAGAATATGAATCACTTGCAAACTGTTCTCATTTCCTACTTGTGGGGTTTCCATAAGGATGTAGTGAGCCATTGTGGGGCACTGGAAGATGACTTAGGTAGACCTTTCAGCTGATGTAACAAGATCTTTCATGGTCTTTGTATATGATAGCAACATTAATGTTTTTGTCTCACTTTTACTGTATAAGCCATATTCTTTATGATGCTCTACATTTATATTTCTCAGTTAAAGCAATATTTCTTTAGAGGAATATCTGTCAAGATTTGAAAGGGAAGCATTTCCAACCTCCCCCCCCCCCCCCAATAGAGCTCTTATGGCCTTAAAGTAAATCACCCAGATTTCCCCATCTTATTTGTCTCCTTCCCTCCCGAGAAAGACATTTCTCATCTTTGTTTTGTCTGGATGAGAGCAATAAGCTGCTGTCTTGCAGTAAAGCTTTTAGTTTGCCAAGAGCCTAATGGCAGACTATATATGACATTGCATTTTCCCTCCATCTACTTCGAAGAGCTTTCAGACAAGGAGGTGTGAATTTAATGCTAGCAGGTGTCACTGCCTGTCTGCCTCCACCCATTCAAAGGAAACCTGCTACACAGGCAATGGTTTTAAAACAAAAATATGAACTAAACATACCACAGTCGAAAAAATCAGCTGCCACCTAGTGCCTAAAATACCTTGCAAATATGATACTGCCATACAATCTAATGTTATCAGTTAGCAAACATAGAAAATGTTTCTTTATCAATTAGCAAGAGTGATTTTTTTAATGTATAGTGGGGCCTTGGTATCCAGGACCATCCATGGATACCAAAATCCGTGAATACTCAAGACCTATGATATATGATGGCTCAGTAAATGTTGTCCCTTATCTAACATGGCAATGTTTTCTGAATCTTAAAAAAAATATCAAGCTGTTGATGGTTGAATCTGTAGATAAAAAATCCATAGATACGGAGGACCAATAATGATAATGTATTTTAATCTATTTTTTCTTCTATTTCCATTTGATAAAATTAGCCTAATAATTCAGTTTTGTATATAATGTAACAGAAGTTAAATCACTATGACCAAGAGGTCATGAGTTCAAGGCCAGCCCGTGTTGGAGTGAGCACCCAACAATTAAAATAAAAAATAGCCCCTGATCGTTGTTGACCTAAGCAACCCGAAAGATAGTTGCATCTATCAGGTAGGAAATTTAGGTACCACTATGTGGGGAGGCTGATTTAACTAAAATTTACGACACCATAAAACTGCCACCAGCATGCAGAAAGGAATGAGGAAGTCGGCATCACAGTGGATGATGAAGCAGCTGCTCCCTCTGTGGCCAGAATCGAGCGTATCCTCAGGAAGATGGAAGCTGGAGAAGGTTAAATTGCCTCTATGTCTGTCTCTGTCTCTGTCTCTATGTTCATATGGCATTGAATGTTTGCCTTGTATGTGTACAATGTGATCCGCCCTGAGTCCTCTTCGGGGTGAGAAGGGCGGAATATAAATACTGTGAATAAATAAATAAATAAATAAATGTATTTATTTATTTACTTATTTTATTTTTATCCCACCTTTCTCCTGCTAAAGAGGCACAAGGTGTCTAGATATAAAATAATGCTAATCAAAACATCGTGAATACATTGAAATGTATACAAATTAAAAACAACTCAACCATTTTTATCACTAAAACCATTAAATATGAAAATGCATTAAGACTTCTCATCCACGCTAAAATCCCAATTGCACCATCCTCAAAAGCCCACCCTTCATCAGTTCATAAATGGCTGATAGTAGAGGAATGTGCCTCCAAAAGGCAAGCATGGACAGGACCATCCTGTCTTTCTAGGGAGGGAGTTCCAGAGCAGGCACTGAGATAGCCCTCTTCCTTGTTTCCATCAAATGACCATGAGAGAAAGGTAGGACAGACAGATGGTCCTCTCCAGATGATCATTATATTCAGATAGGTTCATAAAGAAAAATTGGATTTTCAAATAACTTGGACCCAAGCTATATGTGTGTCAAAACCAAGACTTTGAATTGTGCTTAGAAATGAGTTGGTTGCCAATGGAATTGTTACATCAGGGGAGTTGTGTATTCATTATCTAACATGCCTGTATAATCTTCCTGTATGCCCCCAGTATTTGCTTCCCACTGGAATGAGTGGTAATGAATATTGCCAACACATCTACTTGAACTACGTGTTTTCCAATAGCTTACTCTAGCATTTCCTGCACTAAGGCCAATCTGCAGATTGGGTTTCATATATGCATCCACGTCTGTAACATTGCCACCAGAGATATGTCTGGGAAGAACAAGGACCACTGAATATTAACTTAGTGATTGTTATTGTTGCTGGTCACCTTATAAATGAAAGGCATTTATGAGGCAAGGTCATCAATAACCATGATCAGGCCTTGCAAACTAAGGGTTGCAGCTGCCTTTGTTGCTTTATGGAGTGGTCTTCTTCTTTTCCTATTGTTTCAACTTTATCAAGCATTTTCATCTTTTTCTAATGAATCGCGCATTGGTATCTGCATATTAGATATGGCCAGTGTAGAATAGCTGCATTTCAGTCATCTGAATTCTGGAAAGACTATAGGCTTAATTTGCTTTCAAACCCATTTATTTGTCATTTTGACAGTCCATGGTATTGCTAGAATTGTCCTCCAGCGCCACATTTCAAATGCATTGATTCATACTGTTATGAGGTTTGAGATAAGGGTGACCCAAAACAGTACATACCAAGTTCATCATCCATCTCCTGAATTTTCTGCAGAATGAAAGTGCAGAAATATAGATAATAATTGTACACATCACCCCAGATCCTAAAGATTAGTGGTAGATACAAATTTTAGGATCAATTACACTGACAAACCCTTTTTGATGGCGATATTGCCTTTTACAATATGGTTGCCCTATACATTCACCATTCTGCATTGGCCCTTTCAGAACTTTTTGTTCTTGTATCTTTATGCTTGGTTTGCTTTTTTTTCCTGTTGTGATCTTCACTCAATGTTATGTGTACTGCTGATTTTGACAGGAATGTGTTTAGGAGGATATTATTTTTATGTCTTTTGCATTTTAAAATGTTTCATGAAGTTGTGAGCTACCTTGAGAGGTCTTATTGTTTCCTTGAAAAGCATAAAAAATATTGAGATAATAAATAAATACATTTTCTCCTAGAGTAAAAGCAGTTACTATTGGAACTGACAAGGCAGATTTCATTACCTTTTTAAAAGACTTTCCCTGAGGTCTTATTTTTAAACCTCTAACCCTGCTGCATACTCATTGATTGTCCCTCCCCCATCTTGCTTGCATCATACATAAGCAAAAAGTTTAACATTTTGAGTGTGTTGCAAAGGTTGTTTTCCTAAAAAGAAATCAGAGTTTTAAAGAAATGGATGAAAAGCAAGATCTTCGCAACAGTAAGCAGCCCAGGTCAAAATCACTGATAGCCCTATTTATTTATTTATTTATTTATTACATTTATATCGCTCCCTTCTCACCCCGAAGGGGACTCAGAGCAGCTTACAAGTTATATGTGCATACAATATATTATATATTTAGCATAACACAATATTAGCATTAGGTAAAGGTAAAGGTTTCCCCTGACGTTAAGTCCAGTCATGTCTGACTCTGGGGGTTGGTGCTCATCTCCATTTCTAAGCTGAAGAGCCGGCGTTGTCTGAAGACACCTCCAAGGTCATGTGGCCAGCATGACTGCATGGAGTGCCATTACCGTCCCGCCGGAGGGGTACCTATTTATCTACTCACATTTGCATGTTTTCGAACTGCTAGGTTGGCAGGAAAATATTAGCATTATATATTACTATATTGTACTATACCGCTATATTGTAATAGTATTAGTAATATTACATGTAACATATAATTAATATTATTATATTGTTTTTGTATTAGTATTATATTGTATTACATTATAATTTTATTATCAATATTATATGTGTATACAATATATTATATTATTAGCATAGCACAATATTATATAGCCCCAAAGAGTGGTCCTTAAAAATCATCCCATTCATAAGTGTGTGTGTGTGTATGAGAGACAGAGAGAAATCCACATGTCATCACTATTATGAACTATACAACAATAGCTGAAGGTAACTTGGTCCAAACCATGTAGACAGGGCTAGGCTTGGGATTATCTTTTTCCTATTTATATTTACTAAAAACTATTATAAATAAATTCTTCATGCACATTGAAAAAATAAATACAACTTAAATCCAATTATTAAAATCAACAACCATATCTTTTTTTTTTTACAAAATAAACCTAACACCGAGCACAAAAATATAATTACCAGCACAACAGTGAATATATAATGACAGGAATCAAAATATACTAAAAGCCTTAATAAACATTTTCACAAGATAATAAATTATATAACTGGGGAACATAATGATGGACTCTTTAAAGGCTTGGGAAATTTCCTCACAGGAAAAGTAAGACATAAGTATATTAAATTGCAAACAAAAAGCAAAACATAAAATGATGGTGATATGGGAAGATTACAATACAGACTCTGTTGATAGGAGGAATTAAAAGCCATAGTTTATAAGCCAAATATTTTATTACAGATTTTGCAAGAAAGTAAGGAACTAAGTTGATTTATAAATCTCATTTAGCCTTTATGTTATAATCCAAAAAAATTAATCTGCCTCTGAACCTTTTTTTTGGTCTGTAGTCAAAGTAAGCTGGAAAATGAAAACTTCCATTTTCAGATTAGTACTAGGTTGAAAAATGGTCTACACATTCAGGGAAGATAGAGAAGAAATACATTTTTCACTGAACATCAGTCACTGAGGGAATAGAAATTCCACACTGGTGAGAGTGGATCTAAATTGCTTGATGGGAATTCAAACCAGCTATTAGGTACTTTTTGTGAAAATTGCCTTGACTGCATGCATTTTTTCTTACTGCAAATAAGCTTAGGCAAATCTGTGCTATACCTATTTCTTCCTAAATCCTTTATATTTTATTACTGTTTTTCTTTTGGTTTTTTTAAAATATATATAGTTTCTACTTTCCAGAGGAGTATGCTATATGAAAGAAAACTTGACCCTCCCAAGACAAAATAACCAACATGCTAATATTCTCAAGCCAATCTACAAAAGAAAGGATATGTCATATGGAATACATGGTATTTCCAGACAGAGCTGGGAAATCTGAGATTGAAAACCTTAAAACATTGCTAACAATCAGTGCAGACCCGGTGTTACTGAACCACAACTCCCAGAATTCCTAAACCATATGTTATGCTGGTTAGGACAACAACATGAGAATGGTCATTGAAATTTTAACTAAAGTGTGTTTAGACCCTTTAAATATTGTTTGAATGTTCACATTACCTAGACATTGGTCATGCTAGCTATGACTGATAGCTATGACTGATAGGAATTCACCATCTGAAGGCCCACAAGTTCTGTTGTACTGTTTGAGATGTACCAGTCATATGATTCTGTGTATTACTAACCATTTCATAATAGCTGCATTTATTTATGTAACTTTAGTGCATGAAGCTTCTATTCCATTGCAGTTCCATGTTCCTACACTCATACTTCCACATGCCCCTGTAGCCCTGCTCTCCTGCTTTTCAGCTGATCCATAACTTCTTAAAGCAATTTCACAATTCCAAGTATGGTGAATTTTCAAAAGCCAAACAGTAATGGAAATTTTAAAATTACTGGCTCGGGTATAACAAGGGGGGATGAGGGAGAAGGACAATCCTCTCCCTGGCATCACTTCAGTGCAACATTCCAGCATGGAAGCCAGGGGGGCTGATGGTCAAAACAATCCTGGAGCTGATCTAGCATTTGGCACTCTGGATTTGTCCCCAGAAAAGGGCTCCATATGGAGCCGCCCCAGAAATTGAGAGCTATGATTATTTACAGCTTATCTAAGTAATAGTACAATAACACCATATGATATTTGACTGCTAATAAGAGTTGAGTATCATAAATTGTATCTTCGGGATGGAAAAAGGAGTTTCTAGAAGAAAGTGAAATTCACTGGTAAGACCATCCCAGAATTATAGAGTGGGAAGGGACTGCTATCTAGGGTCATCAGTAGCTGCTTTGAGCCCCTATATTAGGAAAAAGGTTGGGGAAAATGTAGTAAATGAAATAATAAATAAAATAAATAAACATTTATGGGACTTGCACATTTTACAGTGCTTCATAAACATAATTCTACTGTAATCCTCACAGCATGTCCATGTTATCCCCTTAAATTAAGCGAATATTATCATCATCTATGATGTGCATAGTAAGGCTGAAACTGAGAGATAAATTCTGACCTTAGGCTACTTAATGATTTTGCAGTGCTGTAGTTGCCAACATTCAAATCAAGGCTTCCTTGATCCATAGCCCATTCACATAGCCAGTACCACTACATGGCACTAAATCTAGAAATACTAATAATTTATAGCAACATGTGAAATTAGGGAAACTTAAGATGGGTTTAAAAGTCTTTCTTCTACTGATAACACCACACAATTCATTTCATTTTTAACTTAATTAAAAAACTAAAATAAATAATACATTGATGTTTATAACTTGAAAATTGTTCTAAAGCTTTTATTGGGAAGTTTGACATGAATGTTTGTAATACATTGGGATTCTGAATTACAAATTTGGTGTGTAAAATGCAATGACATAGGGCAAAGTTTGTAGATCTATTATTGACAAACATTTTTCTATTGAATTTAAATATTTACAATTTCAAGTTCTGAACATCCGTACTTAGCTAGAAATGACTAGGTGGATGCCACTGTTTTCTGACATAAACAGAAAATTATGTCATGGATACCTTGGAAAGTGGGGATGAAGGGAAGCTCAGCATTTGAGCTGGAGGCAGCAGTGCCCAGCAGCTCCCTCAGCCAAGCTTTGAAATAGCACCCATGGAAGGAGGCTACTACTTCTTAGCCTACAGAACAAGTGCAAGTGAACAAGAACAAGTGCATATGGAGAGACTCTGAGCAGGCTGAGAAAGAGTTAACTTCCAGCTTTTGTGGACCTGTGAAGAGAGAAGGCTCAACTGTGCAGGTCTTCAAGATGAGCTGAGAAGTGAGCCAGCATCAGGTAACACCTATGAAATCAGAATGTAAGGCTAAAGAGCTCAAGGAGAGTACCTTGTTGCTGGATGCAATGTCAGTTCTAGAAGTTACAGTCTTGGACTCTTGTTATTTTGTATTCCTGAACTCTGGACTTACCTTGGACCTTGGATTATGGATTCTGATTCACCCTAGTACTCTGGATTCTCTGGTATTCAGCTTACAACCCTGGAGCAGACATTCAGCTTCTGTGTTGTGTTATCTTGCTGGTGTTTCTCTGTTGGACTATCTCTGTTGGACTATCAGCTTGACCTCACACTGTTGATTAATGCTCTGCTGGTATTTGGATGTCAAGGATTGTGACAGATCACCATCTCCCAAAGCAGTTAGCTTTTTCTCAACTTAAAAACAGAAAATGGAATGTTGGTGGACAACAAAACAGATTTAAAATGGGCTTTAAGCTAACCTTTAAAAATGTGCTATAAACACAAATAACTGGAAAGATAACATTAGATGCTATGGTTTGCCAACAGAGACGGTTATGGGTGGTTGGGGAAGAGACCAAGATATGAACTCCCTAACTCAACAGCAGCCTACTCTGAAATTATTCACTCTCAAATCACATAGTAATATAATAGAAGTGACCCTAGTGGAGCCAGATCTTATGTCTAGTCTTCTTATTCCTAGTGTTCCAACAAAGCCATATTACCAGGATTGGTTAATATTTCTAAACTGTACCAACATTTCAGAGCTGTACTCTTTGAAAAGATCACAGGTCACCAGAAATTTGGGAGCATATGGAGAGACTCATGCATCTTATCACTGTAAAAATGTAGTGAGTCCCCAATCTGGTTCACCTAATCAAAATGGCAGTGGGAACAGTTCAAAGTTATTGCTTCCCTATTTCTGTGAACCATGTGAAGCCTGGAAAGATTATTTGGGGTTGGGATAAAGAGAAACAGCGGTGTATCAGATAGCACTTCAATATCTGAACCAGTGTATTCTAAATGAATTTCAATGAACAGAAATCTGAAAATCCTAATCACTGCAGCAAAGCAAAGAAAGAAATGACAGAACAGAAAGCTGAGCAAAACTTCTGAGTAAAACAGAAAGATCAGTTTAACTGGAGAAATGATTTGTCTTCCAGCCAGGGGTAAAAGCTTTTTTTAAAAAAAAATCTACAAAATATGCACACTGCTGCAAATTCAATTTATAGTGATTGTATCACAGATCATAATTTGCATTTAAATCAGGCACCACTTTTTCCCCAAAAAAGTAACATAGTAGTCTTTCCAAATATTACAGAGGAGCACCAAATGACCACTTTTCTTGAACAAGGAATGAAAAGTGGTGCTTTTAGTATGAAATTAGCACTGATTTTCAAGCAACTAAGTAATTCTCTTAGTAAATGAAATATAACAGACACCAAGTAGTCAATGGAATGTACGTTATTACTACAAGCTTTAAAATGTTATTCATCTCTGCATGTGTCTAAATCGAGCCCTTAGTAAATATGATATGCAATAAGACATATGGCTAACCAACAGAAAATAATCAAAATGGAATGCAAAACATACTTTTACATTTCTAAAAATGATAGCTTTTCTATGTTGGGCTGTGACAGCACCTTGACTGATGCAGCGTGGCTCAAAACAAATTATTATAAGGCATACAGAGCCTTTAAAATCCAAGAATGCTGCAGATAACATGACAATTATCTATTTACTAGATTTGTCTAATACCTATGTATACTGGAGAGCAAGCATAGGAAAGATTTGGCTGTTTAGATGTTTCAGCCTGCAGTTCCATAAGCCTCAAACAGCATGTCCAATATTTAGGAACTGGATAAGTTGTGCTCCGGATGTCCCCCACCCCACACCAGAACAAAATACCATAGTGAAAATGCTAGATGTGACTTATTTGAGGAATGTGTTGAGTGGGCTTATTTTCAGAGCTGACTTAGGGAAAGGTTTGTGAAAAATCAGAAGTTTGAACCACAGAACCAATCAATCAGCAAGGTTGAAGAAGACTTACTAGATCTCAGAGAATACCTGTAGATACAGAGACAAATCCCAGTGCAAGTAGTGCCAGATCAAAGGCTTCTATCGGCCATCAGAGTTCACTAGCTCAACTTGATGATCCTTGTTTAGATGATGTTGTACTTGGAGAACACTGGTGGACCAAAGGTTTGGATTGGAAGTGGGACACTATACAGAGAGCTAGTGAATGTATCCACTTGGATGCACCATGCTACTTGAAGTAAGTGGAGTTGTAGCAGTTGTCCAAGTTTTGCCAGCATTAGGAAAGCTGGGGGGAGGGGGTCCTCCTATCTCTTAGTAGTGAGTTTTCTAAGCCACTGCACCACTTAAGGTTCTGGGAAAACTCAAGCCATGCAAGGTATGGTGTAAGTAGGATCACATGTGACATTATAAATGAGAATGGTAGCAACTACCCCTGCTGCTAGTTGCATTTTGCAACCTTCGAGGCCATGACAATGTTCTCTGCTTCCTCCAAAATTCTGGTATGCCATACTACCTGGGTAACTGACTTTTATTCAGATTTCCTTTCTGCCTATTTCCACAATCCAGTGGGCCACTTTCCATGAGATTGTTCCCCTTAAACCCCTAAACTAAAGGAGGTAGGTATTCTTTTTAAAATACCACTTTCCATGAGGTTGTTCCCCTTAAAACCTGAAGGAGACAGGCACGTTTTTAAAAACACTTCTTTCAATGGAACCCACACCATTTTAAATGCCTAATAAGGGAAAAAGGAGAAGCTTTAACAGACTGCCTATATGAATGCCCACACTGAAACATCACAAAGTAATCGGACAAATTGACCACTTTCTATTACAAAGAAAAAATATATTTTTAAGTGTTTGTATGCACATGGAGATGGATGGGATTAATTTCCTGTTTCCTCCCATTTCTAAATGCTGTGGAGATGGAGTTCCATGAGCAACCACCAGAAGCAGCCCTGCATCATTCAATGGGCTCCGTAGGAGTCCGTCTTTTAATAATAATAATAATAATAATAATAACAATAATTTTATTTCTTACACATACTCATTGCAAAAATACCACAAATACAGATATTACAATTTATTTTTAAAAAGATACATATTAAAATGTATTTCTATAAAATATATATTAAAATACACAAAACAGAGATTAAACAAAGGACACAAGTTTAAAATTCATGCTTAAAAACTGGCTGGGTAGGCCTTCCGGAAGACATAGGTCTTTAGATGGTTTTTAAATTCTGACAGCTCATTTAGCTTTTGGAGTTCCCAATTCTGAGAACTGGGAGGATCTTTGGAAAAGTGAATTTAAACTCTTAATAGCTGGCTCCACTAAAGAATATACATATAAGATATTTTATAGATGTTATATAATGCCAGAGACAATAGCCAAAATGGATAAAATCCAGCTGGGGAATACTGGTAGTTCAAGACACAGAAAGGCATGTTCTTCCATGTTTGGCGGACTTGTAAGATAGTACAAGATTTTTGGGAAAAGGTGATTAAGGGAACAAACAAAATGACTACAAATAAAGTTAAGAAAAATCCAGAATGTGCCTTTTAGAAATATTTAGAGAGAGAATTAGCAAAGGAGATGAGGAAATTTGTCAATATAGTTTAGTTGCAACTAGACTGACAATAGCAAAATCATGGAAAGGTGATAAAGAACTTTCTAAAAAGGACTGGAGAGAAATGTTATTAGAATATATGAAAATGACCAAGCTATCTAATGGTATCCAGGGAGGAAGTAATGAATAGTTTGTTAAAAAATGGAGGCTAGCATTTGAATACATAAAAAGGAAGACAAATGTAGGCTTTAATTAGCCACAAGGGGAATTTACTAAAATAGATATAAGGGTAGATTTTATGAGATATGGGACTCATGGTGAGTAGTGATAGAATTCATGGGTGGTGAGTTCATGAGTGGGGGGGGGGGGGAGGAGGAGAAAGATTTGATAGAATATTGCAATGTATCTGTTTGGGGAAATGGCATACTTGTATTAGATGTATTTGACTATCTTTAGATGTTTCCCCTTTTTAAATTTTTAGATTTTGTATCCCATTAATTTTACTCAACAAAATTATTAAATCTAAAAAATATGCCGTTGGAGGTCTTCTGGCAGGTCATTCCACAGTCTTGAGGCGGCTGAATAAAAGGTCCTCTGGGTGGTGATTGCCAGTCAGGTGTGTGTAGAAGTGTGTAGAAATGAAGTAAAACTCCCATATGATGAGGTCTCTAGTTATATTGCATCTTGTTGAGAAGTATCCCAACAGCTTGTTTGGTTATAATTAGTCAAGTATCTAAAAATACTGAATTGAAAAGCTTCTACTTGCAGTTCAGTTGGAATATTTTCACAAAGTTCTTTACACTTACTTTCTAATCTACAGAGAAATACAGAGAAAATGCTGTGATACTGTAAGGACAAATACTGTGCAAATAACATCTAAACTATCCCATGACATTTCACATATGGATATAACATACCTTTCAGTGGTGGTCTCTCCCCCCCCCCCATCCCTCCCCCTCTTTCTCTCTCTCTTTCCCGTCTTAATCTATCTCCTACCTTTTTTTCATGAGATCTATTTTGTGGCATAGGATAGAGTTTACTGGGAAAGAAAGTAATTCTGTCCTGCTGGTTCACTTTTTGCCATTAAGCCATAGTCCTGATATGTAGCCGTTTTAGCTGTGTGGCCCCACCAGCTTCACTGTTCAGTTCCTGAAAACAGGAATCCTGTTGTACACATGACATTACTATAGTGTCCTTACCCAAATACATTTTGGTCACTGAAAGCAAATTGAGTCTGAATGAATGGAATATAGGCAACCAGGCAGTACTGTTCAGTGGATTTACACTCACATATTAACTGGTGATCCATTTAGTTGCATGACATTATGTTGCCTAGTTGACATCTTCAGTTCTAAATGAAGATGCCAGGAATTGAATGAGAGCATCTGAAACCACCAATAGCCAGACATGTGCTGAATCTTGTTTGTTTATCAGTTTGAAGAAATGGCAGTATGATTAAAACATAACTGTTCTGCAATTCATCTCCAAAGATTAGAAGAGTAGAGAAAATGTAGATTTGCATGAGGATCAAGCAGGATCCAAAACCATTGAAAAAGGATTCAGTGGGCTTTCAGACAGCATTAAAATGCAAGTTTTAAAAGTGGAGCAAAAAATTCCAGGACCTGACAGCAAGTCCACACACAGATCTGTCAGTCCAAGGAAATGTTCCCCCACCATTCTCACACCTTCACTTGAATCAGATTAAGATGGAGGGGGGATGGGGGACATTTGCCAGAAATATATATATATTTAAATCTATCTCTGAGATGGACCTCATATGTGCTGCTGGACCTCATATGTGCACATGCAGATATCCAAATGTAAACACAAGTAGATTTCTTGTTCTTTCTCTTCACCCAAGCTCTGCTGAATAGTATAAAGACCTAAATAAATGAATGGTTACAGAGAGTTCTAATTGCGTTCCAATTCTGCTTCCCTTTAGCCACCTATATGTCTATAGCTCCATTTTTTGACAGCCCAATCAGGTGTTTCGATCTTTTAAAATGTACGCATGTGCTAAAGCAGTCCATACAGGGGGGAGGGAAGGAAATCACATATTTTGCATGACTGCAGGGATATGCAGTCATGCGAAGGTGTGCATTTTTGGGGCGGAATCAGATTTTAAGCACACTTTTTAACACGTGCTTTTCAGCTGTTAACCCAATTTCACCAGCACTTTCACTAAATGTCATTTAGCTGCCCCCTCCTTTTATGTCAGTTACTTCCAGGTTTCTAGGAATGTGGGGAAAGGCCCTGAGATCTATATGTTCAACACCCACTTATAGTGAAAGCAAGAGGAATGTAAGTGAAACAGTCACTACAGCTCAAACATCACAGAGGTATCACATTCCTCCAGACAGAACTTTCCAGCAGCTGCAAGTTTAAATGTGAGTCACCAAATGATACACATGCCACTTAAGAAAATGATCATATCCTTCAATGTATACTAATTAGCAAACCATTTTCTGCAAATAATGTGTTCTGGAATCCACATCTAACTTTCCTAAACTTCATTGACCTTCTTGTGAACTCTAATTTCACTCCACTAATGTTGTGTGTCTGTGTGTGTGTCTGAGAGAGAGAGAGAGAGAGAGAGAGAGAGAGAGAGAGAGAGAGCACTTTTCAAAAGAATCAATCCTTTTTTTCTTAAGATTTTTTTCTCCTGAGGAGGAAAACTCAGCAGTAACGCTGTACTCAGATCTCAGCAACCTTCTAAAGCAGAAGCCTTGGAATTTTATTACTATAAAGTAATTTATCTTCTCCTAAACTCCTGAGGAAACTGATCATATTGCATAATTAAAAATGTATTAAATTGGTTGGCAAAAAGTAACTGGAGATAAGTCTGGCATATCTTTGAGTATATGAATATCTCTCCTTTTTAATGTATTTTGTTTCAGGTTCCTATCAAAGAATGTGTGGGATATCCATGAAATAAAAAGTAAGGTAGTTATTGTACTTTTATTTATGTAAAGGTTTTAAATTCCTTTATTTTAAACATTATAACCCACCTGTCTCCCAAGATTGTATTCAAGGAAGCTTACAGTAATGTTAAAATATTAAACCAAAGCTTCTTTACCAGGCATAGATGGCCCACTATTGTTAAGCAATGCCCCTCTAGCCATGCCCAACTCCTTGGCCTACAGGCTCAGATCTGAGTCCAGGGGTACCCCAACGTTGCAAACCTGCTATGCTAGAGTAGTGTAACCCCATCCAACCCAATCTGAATCCCTATTCCCTGATCTGCTTTCCTGCTGAAACAATCCCATCCAGTGATTTCATTAAAATATTATGCCTTGCATTTCAATCAAGTGATATAAGCAGGATGATAATGATAATGATTCTATCAAACAGAAATGAGCCCAGAAGGGCACCATTGGTTAGTCAAACAGGCATTCCCCCAACATCACTACTCCAAGGAAGTCCAGAGTCATTGCAAAACAGTTCCCCTGAACCCCAGGATTGATGATATCAAAAGCCACTGAGAAATTCAGCAGAACCAACAGGGATGCACCTCCCCATCTAGTTCCCTGCATAGGTCAACTACTGAAAAATCAAAGATTATCTGTTCTACAGCCAGGCCTGAAGCCAGATAGAGTTGTATCTAGATAATCAATTTTATCCAGAAACTCATGGAGCTGGGATGCCATCAAAAGCTCTAGAATCTCATCCAAAAAAAAAGAATGTTGCAAACTGGCAGATAGTTCTCCAGTACAATAGGTTTCAGGGCAGATTTCATCAATCTACCATCAGCCTCTTTCCTATCATATTTGGGGGAAAATGGTGTACAAAAAGCTTCTATCCATGTCATCATGAATGAACATCTGAAGTGAAAAACAAACTATAGTCAGTATTAATCCAAGAACAAATTCAGGTCTTGAGTACCAGGGGCTATGTTGGCAAAAACAGGGGCAGGTCTTTGAAACATAGCCCAAGAAAGACTAAGCTAATTGTCCTATAAGATTGAGGTAAAGGAGGAAAACAGATCAGAGTATCCTGGCTGTCTTCAATACTGATCAAGAATGCTTTATTCTGAAACATTTTTTTTCATGTCCTATATTTGTGACCTATATCTGTTTTTTCAAAAAAAATATGCTCCTCACCCAGACAAAAACTGCACACACAAAGAGTTAGCATAAAGCAAACCATGCAAATTGAGACAGTGAATCTTCAGTGGACAAAATATAATTTGTGCCAATATCATTATTTCTTGAGGTCTGGCCAAGAAGACTATGTAAATTCAGCCATCAAGAGCAACATCGTTTGAAATATTTTGAAGTGGACGCTCTTTATTTTAATTATAAAATACATATACCTATATCACTTAATCATTTGGATGTGTAAGATTAAAATTACTGAGTTCACTCACAAAAACAGAGAGTAAAGCGCCTAATCAGATCTTCAAGACAGGTAGGGCTGCAGAAATTACAAATACTACATTTATTTAAGTAAAAATGAAATGAAAAGAACTCCTCATAGCTAGTTTACATACTCTTGTTGTCATTCCCTAATATCTGAGAATACATTATAAATAGTCAAGGGGGGAGGATCAGAGGTGAACTGGTTTTTGGGGTGTTTTTTTTTTTACTTTAGAGATGTTTGTTGGTTCATTTTATTCTGCATCTTCCTTAAATAAGTAATGATATTTGTAGGCTAAATCCATCTATTTCCCCCAACCGGCGTAGGTCAATTATATCATTGAGAATTTGAGAAATCAACATTTATCTAACTTCCATTGATTCCATTGATACTATGGTTGGGAGAACCAATTGAATTTAGGCCCTAATGATTTCCTCCCTTAAGCAGGTTTTCATTTCTTTTTCCATAATAACAACGATACAGGAAAAACAATTGACAAGTCATGAAGGATAAGATGGGGTCCACCACGTGGGCAGTCTAGAGCACTAAGATCCAAGGGAAGAAGTGGAGAATCCACTGCTGATGTATTGAAGCAGGTGTAAGCCAATTCTGCAAACAATTGCAAGAACACTGCATGTTCTTGTAATAAGGGGGGAATGGTTAGAGTGTTGTACTTACTGGCTGTGTCTTCATATAACTCTTTGCCCCTGTGGAAAATAGTTATGTTTCTCCCTCTCCCATTGGAGAAAAGGAACCTTCTAGAGAAATTTGTGGGAAGGGGGATTAACCATACTGATAAAAAGAACAGGAGGGATTTTGCAGCAGAATGGTATCGCTACCCAATCATGCTTTAGAATAGTAATAAGGGTATAAATTGGTCCCTGGATCTTTGACACCCCATGAAAAAAGCTATTGTGTAGTTTCAGAAGAAAAAGAAAAACCAGGATACAAACAACTGATTTTACTAATAGAATTATGTCCATCAATCATATTATGTCTGAATATAGTTATGATAGGACATTCTTCCATCCCATCCTTGAAACCTGGGAAACTTCTGGAGACTGTTTCATTGCAGTTTCATGAGGTGAAGGTGGGGATGGGAAAGCAAGAAAACCCTGACATGCTAAGAAAATCCACAATTTTTTATTTAGATCATATGTATACATTGAGGATTCACACTTCAAGATGCATCTACATGGATTGAGGTTTTTCAGGACATACACAGCACATACTTACTGAATCCAGGGCCCTGTGTCCAGACGGTCCAGTCCATTCCCTCATTGACCTGTCCCCTTCTCCATGTGTCACCAAAGATGTTCTTCACTGGCCATGGAGCTCACTGTGAACACCTGGTCATTGCTTGTCATGTCTTCTGAGGTCATGATGGGGTGCCGTTGCAATCAGCAAGAAAGACATGATTTCTTGCACTGGATTTACTGGCCAATGTAGACATAGCCCAAGTTTCCTACTTCTTTATTTCATGTTTTACAATGAATACCATTGTGCCTCAAGAGGAGAAAATGGTCTTCACGTTCATAGAGGCCCATCCCAAACACAATTGATTTGTGTCCCTTTATGACATATCATTGCCAGACACACATCTATTGTCATTTCAAATGTTACAAGGTTACACTTGAAGATGTATGGTGAACACACTGCAAATTTGTTCACCTTATAAAGTCACTCTAAAATACATATATAGCATCATCTCAAAGCTTTGTGCACATGCATGAGTGACTCTATACACTGGAAGATGTCCCTTTTTCTAGGTTTTGATGAAACACATTCTCCATGCTGAAGAAAAAGAGGAAATTTTGGCAGGCTCAGAACTGAATAATGTAGGTTAGAAAACCTACATGCATACTACTTTTACTGAGATCAAGAAAAAAATACCACTTTTCTCTGACCTAAGAGAGAGAAGAAATCATATATTCTAATTAATTCAATTAATTAATTTTTAGATCTTGATCACACAACCCATGCTTGTCAAAGCTTTATTTCCTAAATTAATGGGAAGTGGGTATCTTCATTCCCTTAAGTGAATTTGAAAAATCTCAGCCTTCAGCAGTGCCACAAGGATGCAGTGAAAAATCCAATTAAACTGAACAGCAAGGTATCCTTTTTGCATGCTTTTTTAATACAGCTGTCTTCTGCTCAGATAAACAGAAGAACAATTGGGGAGAGGGGAACACCTTGCTGAAGCAGCAGAACATCATGTTTATTAACAGTTAGTAATAGTGAGAATTAAAATAGTCCTTTTAATAATAGGCTCCTGAAATTATGTTTTGCAAAAGAGTGCAATAACTGGTAAAATTAGTTAATTTTTTTCTTGGAACCCCTTAATGCTTCTGCAATATTAATGCACTTAGACTTCTCCATAGCAATGTTGCAGATATAGCGAAGCCTTTGTCCTGTTAGAGTATTTAATATTACTTATAGTTTGTAAATTGAAATAAACTCAGCAATGCTATTCCACTTCAGCAATATTATGAAGATGTATATTTAAAGATCCTGGGTGCTTCTGATGCCTGCCAAAAGAGTGAGATGGAAGATCACATGTCAGAATGCCAGTAAATACAAGAAACTTGGGCGTTATGGAAACTTTCAGACTCGAAGCTTGTGAGAAGAAAGAATGACAAAGAAAAACCCTGTCTTGACAGCTGCTCTTCTGATTTCTTTTCTCAGTTTAGAGAAATTTCATTCATGGAACTATAAGATTCAAATTTTGAGCCTAGTATGTCCAAGGTATGTGACTACTCAAGGAAAAGAACGTCCTGCTCCTCCAATCCAGTGAGAAAACCAATTGGATTAATCATGGAAATTTATTTTAATACTAGCAATGGGGTAAATTTCTCCACCAAACTTAAACACTTCTGTCTTCCAAAATACAAGAGAGTAAGGGGAATCAAAAGGAGGAGTTGGAGGTTGAGAGTGGTGCACCTCTAGCAACTACTGCTTAAGACAGCTGCATCATCCTGCCCTTCCATCAAGGCCGGAACACTAAAAATTTCTTTATGCTTTCTTCAATGTATTGGCAACATCATTTCTGTTCATCTCCTTTATGGACGCTGTTAGTATTTATAATCACATTCTGATTACTGAATACAGTTGCACATGTATTTCTGGCTATGACTCAACTTATATATTCAACTTCTCCCAACAGTCATCAAGCTTGGGGCATTTTGCTCCAGTTTTCCCAATGGCTTCCCCATGATATGTTAAGGGCTGTCATTAATGTTCTCTTTTCTTCCTCATTAGTGATCTTATTATTTTGCTCTGTCGTGTTCTTCCAGCATTTTCTGTTGCCCATTAGCTGTCCAGATCCAGACTTGTCTTTCTGCATGGAAAGAACTAAAATCCAGTGGAACCTATCAATAGAGAAACCAGGGCAGATGGTTCTTCCTTTCTCCCTGTGCTCGCTGTTCCAGGGGCTTTCATGACCCATAAAATAACGGAATAACAGGGTTGAAAGAGACTAGAAGGGCTATCCAATGCAACCCCTGTTATATAGGAATGTAAAAGTAAAGAGGCATAATAACTTGACTGTTTTTCAATGAAAACTAAAAATTTAATTAGTGAAAACTATTTCTCCATCTCTTTTCAGTGTAGAGTTGGGAAGACATGCTCCATTCAAATATTGCTGGATTGTAGTTCCTATAATCCGTCAACATTGACAGTTATCATTCAGTAACATCTGGAAACTATTACAGTTGCTGGACCTAGTCCCTTTTCTCTGGTCTTCATAGTGCAAGGCAGAATTTCAGGCAAAGGTTATTGTCCTGACCTGAAAACCTAAGCCATGCATAATTGCCAGTTCTGCTTCAGTGAGATCTCAGAGTTCTGCCCAAAGGAAATGCAAATTCAGTCCTGAATTTTCACTTTATTTCAAAGTAAAATCACAATTTAAAAAATCCTAGGCATTCCAGTTGTGACAACTGCTGTCGGTACAAGGGATGGCATTTGTTCCAGTTCCCAAAATATGAGCCCTAGTTCAGGGATGGCAAGCTTCAGATTCTGACCTGCAGTTGTGACCTGCTGCTTAAAGAGGCCCTATTAAATAGCTCTCGATAGACTTCCCCTCCAAATCTCACATAGAGCAGGCAAAAATATAAAAGCAATATTGGTATTGTTGTTAAATATTTTCCCTTGGTGGGATTGACAAATAATATTGTTAATGTATAGATCAATTTGCTCTGTGTGAATTCAATTTTTTAACTTAAATGCCAGAGTCAAAATAGATTGCTAAGTATATATTGCACTCTTTATTTTATCAGCTGGGATATTTAAAGGGGAAGGCATATTGCCATAAATCTGCCTTTGAAAAAAAAAGTATGAGAGGCAACCAGTCACCTATCAAACTAAGAAGGCATTTCAAGGTAAGTTGGAAAATGTAAGAGTATCATTATTTCTAGATATGCAACATTATCTAGTGTTTTTGAAAGTATCAGACTTTTAAATATAAGCAGTTTTAGCCATATATTCATATCAACCATTTACATGTCAACCAGCAATTTAAGCTGCATGACGTCTTCCTGTATCGTTTTTGTCTTTCTCTGACATACACACATACACTCCCACACATGCTCTCTAAAAGTGAAGCTTATGCTTTTATGCTCATTATGTATAACATTTACCACCTACACTTCTACTTATCATTTATACATCACGAAGGGGAATGCAAGGTGATCTGCAGGGCACAGAAGGAACACAACCATTATCCAGGAGGCTACTGTGCTATGTGTATACATTGCTCCCTGTGGTTGCTGCCCAACACAACCCTAAAATCACATACAGCACCATGCCAGGCAGATCCAACAGTTCCACCCAAGCTATTGTAAATTGCAAAATGGCACCAGAGGAGGATAAGTCATTCTGTAACAGCATGGAAGAAAACTCTATATCCAGGTAGCAATTACACTTGAATGTCTTGCAAAAATTGAGCAGCCATCAGAGAGAGGTTTAAAAAATAGTAAGCATGCAGAAAGTTTTTTTAAAAAAGAAAACCAAAGGGGTGGAGGAAGCAGTTTAGTGACAAGAATAAGTGAATTATTTTAGCATATGTAGGGATGTTAATATTAAATTATTCATTCTTGCAACTAAGGATAGATCATTTCCACAGTTTTCTTCCCATTGTAGACAAAATGAATATTTCTGTGCAATTCTCAGCTGAATACTCATGCAAAACAGTTTGAGGAAATTATTTTGCATAGAAATATATGTAAATTTCTTTGTTTTTGCTTGAAAATTGTTGGGTTGTGTACAAAAGTTTTGTGTACAAAAACAAAACCCACCATTGTTTCTAGAGAGGAAACATGGGATTTTCCCCCTTGCAAAATTGCTGTTTTCTGTTGGGGGGGGGAACAAAAACAAAATCTTGCACATCTAAACATTTGCTGATGAAAAATCTTGCACAGAAAACAACAAAAACATACACCTATTTTTTGTACAAAGCTGCTGCCTTTTTGTTAAAATTCTTCATGTAAGATTCTTCTTGTGCAAAACCACTGGTTAACTGCAGCAATGTTTTTGAAGTTTGTAGAAAAACACATATATGAGATGAGTAATGCATGCAAATGATTTATACTTGCATAAAAGCATGCATAAAATGTGCATTTGGTAGAAATGCTCATGAAAATGCATTCAAATGACTGATGTTTCCTCCAGAAATTCACAAACTGAACAGGAAAGAAGCTCAAATGGGTTTAATGCATGAAAATGAGAAATGGAGAAAAAAACAGAATTGACAACGTCACTCAGTCCTAGCCAAAATTTAAACTCCACTACCAACAGAAGATATCTTTTGTCAGGAGAATGACATTCCACATTAAATGTCAAAGTGAAGAGAAGACATTTCCTAGGGTATCTCACTGTAAGATTACAGAAGCAAGGCCCAGGAAGAGAGTGAGGTACCATATTTCATCACTATCTTCAGATTTACTTTCAGGAATCAAAAAGGAATCCGCTAGGTCCTCCAGTCATAACACCACTTGTAAAATGATTGATAATAGCACAGGCTGCACACAGAATTAATACAGTTAATTTACTCCTAGTAATAGAAAGGAAAAGACCATTAGCCAAGGCCACATTAGCAAAAAACCACAAAGGAACATGTGTAATAAAACATTGTCCTACAATTCTGAATACAAGAAGTAGCAATGTGTGCCCCCCTTCAACCCAAGTGATGGAATGCAATTCCTGGAGATGAGAAGGCCTTGGGAAAAAATCAGGGAGATAACCATTTTGTCCATGGAAGCCATTTTCCCCAGGAAAATAAATGGGAAATGCATTATGTAATATTTTGTTTTAGAATGATTGACACCATGTTTAAGGCAGGTGTTTTCTGCCAAAAATGTATTTCATTTTAAAAATGTAAGTAATAGATTATGTACAAAATCAGGCCACTACAATTTCTGGTTTTAGTTTGCTTTTGGAAGTGAATGTCTGCTTCATACTATGGAGTAATAGTGGGAATAAAAACTTTTTCTTTGTTACTAATCCTGATGGTTTCTTGTGATCTTTTTTCCCTGGTAGAACCAAGTATGTTGCTGAAAGTTCAGGCATTTCTTAGAGTTTATAACTTTGCAGTTCCATTTGTAAAAAGTTCAATTACATGAATGAAGGCAGGGAAGGAATTGCTCATGTTTTCTTCACACAGCAGTTATACATCATCCATATATTGGTGATGGTGATGTCAAACTCCTTGATGATATCCCCTATAGCTCTACGTACATGCTAGATAGCAAAAGAGACATAAAGGTTCTGCAAGTCAAGCGCCTTCAGAAAGATAAGATGCCTCCTACTACCATTCTTTGAACAGACCAACCAGACAGGATCACAGACAACATATTAGGATCAGCACAGTAATGGAATACACGAGGATACCAAAATCAGCACTGCCAGGACAAGTGACAGGGTAACCCTTGTGCATTTCCCAAATGAAGGTCATTGTCCAGGATGAATATGGCCCCCTGATGAGTACTGAAGTCAGAGTGGGAAGCACCCAACATTACTTGTTACAGGACCTTATTCAAAAATGGACAGTCTTCATGTATAGTGGTAGCTACAGATTTGTAAGTTACCAGGTTAAACATTGTTAGGAAAATCGGGGCTATAATTTTTGGAGGTGTTATGGCTGTATTAGAACCATGATGCCCATTATATTATCTGAAACCATTGTCTCTCACACATTCTCTGCTCACAAAGAAATGGTCCTGTGAACGTGATCAATGCCTGCCCGTATCTTTCAGGAAAGTAGGTAGGGTGGGATAGTTCAAATACTTTGCTTTCTTCTCTTTCCCTTTGTTTCTAGGCTTTGATCAAGCCAACCCCCTCCCCCCGACTTCAAACTTATTATTCCTATATTAATATTAGGAACAAGAGCTAGCATGGTTTAGTAGTTTTAATGTTGGACTGCAACTCTGGGTTTGAATCCCCACTTGACTGGAGAATCTGGGTGACTCATACACTTTAAACCTCAAAAAACTCTGTGATGTTGTCTTAAGTTTGAAATCACTTGGAGGCAAACAACAACAACAACAACAACAACAACAACAACAACAACAACAGATACCTTAACATTACACATGTCTTTCTATATCGTATAAATAAATAAGAATAAACCGCTAGGCAAGGTAATCTGGGGTTCTGGCGTTGGGTGGCATCTCTACACAGATGACACACAACTCTACTACTCTTTTCCAGCTAATTCCAGGGAAGCTCCCCAGATCCTAAACCAGTGCCTGGCAGCTGTGATGGACTGGATGAGGGCCAACAAGCTGAGACTTAATCCAGACAAGACAGAAGTCCTCCTGGTTAGTTGCAAGGCCAATCGGGGTATAGGGTGGCAAACTGTGCTCGACGGGGTTACACTCCCCCTGAGAACACAGGTCTGCAGTCTGAGGGTCCTCCTGAACTCACCATTAACGTTTGAGGCTCAGGTGTCAGCGGTGGCCAGGAAGGCCTTCTCACAGTTAAAACTTGTGCACCAGCTGCGACCATATCTCAAAAATCCTGACTTGGCCATGGCCATAAAGCACTCTACATGGAGCTGCCTTTGAAGACAGTTCAGAAAATGCAGCTAGTAGAAAAGTTGATTACCAGATTACTAACTGGAGCTAGCTACAGGATACATACCACACCCCTGCTGAAGCAACTCCACTGGTTTCTGACAAGTTTCCAGACTCAATTCAAGGTGCAGATTATTACCTATAAAGCCCTATATGTTTCTGGTCCAACTTATCTTCATGACCACATCTCTTTCTACAAACCGGCACAGGTTCTGAGATCAACAGGGGAGGCCCTTCTCTTGGTTCCACCAAGAGAGAGGGCCTTCTCTGTGATGGCTCTCCAACTCTGGAATACCCTCCCAAAAGATATTAGATTACTTCCCATCCTTCAGTCCTTCTGTTTCAACCTGAAAACATGGATGTTCTGACAGGACTTTGACTTCAAGTAGGCTGAATGAAGCTGACACTTGGCACTTTGTGAACTGACAGCAGTTAGTTTTATCTACTGTTGTTTTAAAATTGTATTAGTTTGATTTTATGCTATATGTGTTGATGGGTGTTGTTAAAATTTTATGTGACTTGTTTTATATTTTTGTACCGTTTTTACCTATTGTATGTTTTATAAGCAGCTTGAAGTGCCTTTGTAAACCACCCTGAGTCCCTTCAGGGAGATGGTGGCGGGATATAAATAAAGTTTATTTATTTTATTTATAAATAGCATTAAACATTCTAAACAGCATTAAAATGTATTCCACTGTGTATATATATGAATAATATAATATATAAAGCAACTTAAGATAAATATAAGAATATAGAGAAAGGAAACAAAAAGAAGGAACAACTGATCCATTAAACAATCTTGAGAGATGAGGGAAGATGGAGATAAGAAGCTTTGAAAAAAACAAAAAGGACAATAATTTCATGACCATGAAGGGGGTCAGAAGTTAAAATCCCCTGTTCCTATTTTTTCTTCCTATTTTTTCTAGTCTTCCCAGTTTCCCATGTATTAGTTGGTTTATTACTTGATTATAAATAATTGGGTGTGCCAATAAAAATATTTTTTGAAAAAATAAAATGTGTTCCACTGTTTCTCATGCCTATTACTCCACGAAGTATTCACCTTCATTCATGCTTCTCATGAAATGACCTCAACATATAACCCTGGAGAAGTGTCTAGCTTCACCGAGCTTCTGGGGAGGAAAGAGGGACCAGTAAGCTCCTTCTATGCAATGCTTTCCCAGTCACATAAGGAAAGTGTCGCCATTGCAAGGAGGCGGCATGCTGGCTGTATTGGAGCCATTACAACAAAGGAAACTTCCTGTGTTGCTAGAGAAACGTCTGACAATGCTTTTACTTCAGTTGGAGCCGGGGTTTCCACAGGAAGCTCCCTTTCATCGTCTGATGGACAGTGAGACCATCAGTCCTCCAGATGGGGTGGAAGCGTCCTAGGACTCTAAAATCACTCCATCTGATGCGGTGGGAAGTCTACTCTAATAGCTACTCTTGAGATAAGGATCAAGATTATCCTGATGTGTTTTCCCTAGACTAGTTATATATGCTCATACCAAACATCTTTCTTACTCAAGCAAAGGAAAAGATATCTCCCTCCATTCAAAGTAATAGAGACTGAAGACTGAGAAAGTGAAACTACACCATAACACTAGGCACCTGTCAGTGAAATGAAACAAAATGTGTGGGGGGAGATTAGTGCAAAGAGGTCCTATGTCCATTCATAGGAGAAGGAAACCATCGGATATATAGATCCAAATCGGGGCACATCTAAATGTTGAATGAATGCAGTTGAACACCACTTTATCTGCCATGGCTCAATGCCATGGAACCATGGGAGCAGTAGTTTTACAAGATGTTTAGCCTTCTTTGCCAAAGAGTGCAGGTACCGCATCAAGCTACAACTCTTATGATTCCATAGCATTGACCCATGACAGTTAAATAGTGTCAAACTGTATTTATTCAACACATAGATGCAACCTCAGACCTAGAAAGTGTTATTGAATCCTGATGCTGGCTGAATGATACTGGGAGTTCTACATCAGAACAAGTAACTTTTCCAAATTCTGTTCCAGTGCACAAATCTGCTATTAATTTGAAGGGGAGAGAAAGAGACAGAGAGATGCGGAATGACACATTAGATAGACCGTTCCATATCATTTCCCAATAATGTTACTGATATTCCCAACTCTAACCTTTGAAACCACAGAGCAAATTTCATTTTCCCCCAAAACCTTCCATAGTATGTAGCTCTGCTCGAAAACCTTTTTATCAATGCTTTTACACTGACAGATGATTCAGTTTCTCAGTATTATGAACAGAAAGAGTTCAAAAGGTACTGAATGTTTTCCCTCAATAATAAGCTGGAATGTTCTGCCTTGTCGTTTTTTATTCTCTCCTTTGACCACATGTCATAAGAGGCAGCTACTTCCCATCAACACTCAGGCTGATGCTTCACTGACCACTAGGAGGGATAAAACCTGTCCTCGAGCATTCCACACCCATTAAGGCGATGGATTGAATTTTTGTAATGAGACCGTTGCAATAACCGAACCAAGCAAAAAGCCAGCACCCCAGAGAGACAATGTTTAATCATTTTCTGCTGTCAGAATTTGAGAAATGAAAGGCCAACCACTGTGCTTTTCTTACTAGCAAGCCAGGCTCTGGCTGTCACTTATTCAGCCCCCATGATGCTTTGGTGAGACACACAAGAGAGTGTGGTTGGGTCTGCATGCACAAATAATTAGAGAGGAGGAAGCCCGTTGACCAATCTGTAGCTTGATAAACTTGTAGAAAAGGAAGTACTAAAGCTGTACCATGCCTGATCATTCAGCTGAAGTCGGAATGAGAATCATGCAGCATAGAGATTGCTAGACAGGTTCAATACAATCCTTGGGGTGCCCACTGTCTCCTAAACCCCTATTATCCACCCAAACATTTGCTGGATTTTATAAAATAGAAATGTAGTTTTTGCTGACTCTTCTCTAAAATACTTTGTTAGACACAAACATACTTTTTAAAGCCTCAACCCCACCACACAAACAGCAAGGCAAGTGAAAAAGCAAAGGAGTAGTGATATAACATAAATTCTGGACACTCAATATTGTGGCCATGACAGCATGGCTTAGCTCCTCCAAAACTCTAGATGGGCTGAATGCCAGTTGATGAACCCTGGACCATGTTTTCAAAGGCTATTTGCAATTTATTTATTATTATTTATTTACCCTATTTATATCCCACTTTTTTCTACCTCAAGCGGGACTCAAGGTAGCTTACATATGGCAATTATTCAATACCTCACAACCTTTGAGGAGGCCTGCCATAGATGTGGGTGAAACATCAGAAGAGAATGCTTCTGGAACATGGTCATACAGCCTGGAAAACTCATAACAACCCAATTATTCAATGCCTTAAACACATACAAAACATTCAGTTTAAAATAAACTTAATTAAAATTAATACATATTAAACATTTAAAAACATTACATTCAATATTAAAATCATGCCATCCAGAAATTATAGTCTACGGCCATTCCGTAATCATTGCACATATTCCAAATCTATTATTGCACTGCGCTATATTCAAATCTAAATTTCAGATTTTTTTCTGCACAAACTTCATCTGTTGTATTTTAATGCAAGGAAAATACTTGTCCTTTCATATAAAATGATGAATTTGAACAAAGTTTGAAATTTGAATGAAACTTTACATTTTGTTTAAAAGGCAGCAATTTCTGCACATGCAATCCTAATTTTTGCACAAAAAGTATGCATACTGTGCCAAAAAAAAGTCCTGAACTGTAAAGATTCTCACCAAGATAACCCTCATCAAAGTTTCTTGGCATTTGAGAAATACATTTTGACCATTTCTGAATATTTCATCCATCCTTATCTAGGAATCCCTCAAAACTGTAACTAATAATAAACTCACCTTCAGTATTTCTAGCATTCATTTTCTTATTTTTCCCATTTGAACCTGTTCTCCCTAGCTGGATAAGATAAATTATCTAATTCAGCAACAAGAATTCCATATGCAAGACATGGAAAGTTTTATCCCCCTGTATTATTTGGATAAAGAGTTCCTTTGCATGTAGATATTCAGTTTAATATTGACCATAATGCTACTTGATTGTTTCATTGTTTCTCTTTGATTTGATTCACTTATAAGTTGGTATAAGCTACTTGTTCCTGAACAACCCCAGTTAAATACTTTCCCTCTACTAGTGAATATCTCAGATTTTGTCCAAGAGTCGCCGTTCTCATGAGATTTTCCAAGGAGGAGAAGGAAGTAGCACAGGGGAAGAGCTTTCTTTCTACATACGTGTCTATACTAGCACTACACTATTACCAGAGTTTGAAAAGTTTACCTTTTGGACTAATTACCAGAACTCACTACACACTGGCCATGCTGGTTGGAGGATTCTGGGGATAATAATCCAAAAAATGAACTTTTACAAGTGCCCTCTAATACAGAGAGAATGTTCTATATATTTCATTTGTATTTGCCAAATATTCCTATTTAGTTGTTCAAAATTAAAGCTATTAGTATGTGAGACAGACAGATTAATTATGTTCAGTTCGAATCTCATAACCATTCATTTTTATGACAAAAATACAGGAACAAGAGCTAAAAAAGCAGAGTAGCAGCCTAGTCAAACTTGTAAAAGCCAGGAATCAAGTATATCCATCTACTACATTGTCTGCAGACAATAATTCACATTTTGACATTTCAGAATCAGTAGTTTCCCAGATTCATTTACAACCATTGTCCCAAAAATTATTAATATTCTGCTGAGTTGTGTACTACATGTGATCTTTGCTGATGCCTAATAGAAACCTGTGACATGTTATTGAGGTCCCACATTGACCTTTTCATTATGCCGCCTTGAGTCGACAGTCCATTCATTTCCCTTCTGAATATTTAAGGAAATGACAAGTAGAAAGGACAGCCAAACACATTTGCAGAATTCTTAAAGACCTGTGACCTAAAAAAAAACACAGAAGCCTTTTCTATCCTTAGTCTTTTTGTTAGCTGTTTATTTGACTAAGCCCCAAATATTCCTAAATTCTATAGAAGTTTAAAAGCATGTTTTTTCTGGATCTTATACTGGAGATTTTTTCCCTAGATTACAAATCGTGATACAATGTTGAAAGAGTTGTTTCCTCAGTATCAAAGATCTGAGAAAAAATTCAGTAACCTCAACACTTCTGTTTTCTTTGGTAAAGTCATTTTTTCTGGGGCCATCGTTTACTTACGCACAATCAGATTAGTGTTGTATACCCTACAGAAAGTGACAGGTGTAAATCACTGCAAAGTGTGCACTAAATGAAAGCTGTTCGTTCCTGAGGGCTCCAATCAGGAGCATTCAAAATGTCTCCAACAGTCAACATATCCATACATCGATACACTGATATAAGCATTGATACGAAAAGTCTTAAAACAAGGTATTAAACATTCATCCTTCAGAAGTTGCTGGACTGCAACTCACAGTTGTCCTCAACTTTGGCTGTGCTGGCTTGGACCAAAAGGAGTTGCAATCTACAGGAGTCTCATATATACCAAGCAGGTTAGCCCAGTGTAAAGTTCACTGGGAGGAGCCCTGGATCCAAAATATACACCCCTTTCCCTGTTCTGATAGTGCACAGTATCCATCTGGACAGAAGATCAGACTTGATCCAGCTGTCCAGATTGAGCGAAGCTCTTTGATACTCTCGAGTTTCAATCAAAGTCCAAAATATCCCCAACTGGGCCCAAAGTGGTACAAAATCAGAGTATATCCAAAAAAATCACAATACTCATCAAAGCTGCTATGTATTGTAAATACAACCAGTGGTCCATTTGCAGTGAGTATGGGTTTTTTTATTATGCAGAAAATCCTAGGTTTGCATTTTTTAAAAGACGACATGCTGATTCAATTTGAAAACTGTTTTGCAATTTATCAAAGACAATAATTTTATTATTTCCTTCATCTGGATGAATTTGTTTTGCATTGATATTTAAGACACTCTACCATGCTAAGAGCCAGCAAAGAACAGTTGACAGATTTGAACCGAAAAAAATTCCATTCATCTGTAACTTTCAATTTTTCACTGTGGGCCATTTGCTCCTCTCAGACTCCACAATTTCACAAAGTTGCTGGATTGGTAAAATGAATGCTACCTGAAATCCTTGGAAAAGGGTTGGCAAATTTGTCTGATTTTTTTCCACTTGGGTGAAGATGCTACAAATGTATTGACTAATTTTCTTTTAGATTAGTTACATAAGCATTACTTGGCAGATTGAAGCTTACTGGTGAACATTTACGAACACCACTACTATACCACCTCAATATTCAACACACACTAAAAATCTATTGTTCTTTAAGAAGACCCAGTTTTAAAGACAAAAAATAACTACTCTAATGAGCACGAGATAGAAAAAAGATCAAAGAGATAGGAGAAAAAACACCTCATGCTAATGGCTTTGCTTTTATATAGCACATTTCATCCTAAAATTAACAACTAGGGTCTGTCAGAAGTTAGTTAAGCAAGTAGAAACTGGATCAGCAAGATTGTCAAAATTCATGAACTTTACTCAGAAAATTTACCAACTTGTGTTTTTTTAAAAAAAAACACACACACATTCTTGATTATCACAATATGTTTTTTTCACTCTTCCTAATGTGTTTCGAAGTCCTATTATGAGGTGCCACTGAACAATATAAAAGCACTGAAAGGCAGATTCAAAGAGCAATTTTTCAACCTATTTTAATAGTATTGTACAAAAACTAGATGGAAAAATGACCATTCATTCACAACATTGTTTAGGACCTATGCATATTTGACAGGACAGTTCAGACATATTCAGAGGTATAATATTTCCTGATCCTTCCTTTTTCCATATATAGGAAGTGAAAACATACTCCAAACAGTATCAACCATTTATCACTCTTTAGGTATAAGGAGCTTCATGATTCCGTCTCTACCCACATTGAAACAGGCCCAAGCAAACCCCAGACAATAATCTGTCAAAGATTTAATTTTCACCATCATCTTTCCAAACAATAGTCTTACGGTTATATTTAGCTTCTTGGGAGTTTGAATTGCTGCTTTGTAACCCACAATGGTGTCACATTATCAAATCAATGACAAACAAAACGGCCATATCATATTCAGTTTCCCCCAATGGGTTTAATAGCTCCACAACAATCAGGCAGATGTCACAAAACACTGCGCAAGAGTTTGCTAACTTGTCAGCGCTAAGTACATTTAAAAAAGAAAATATATATCTGGTTACCTATTTCTCTTGAGATCTGCATAAATGCTTCGACACCACTCTCCCCGTAGTTTCCCTCTGAAGCCAGGGTTGAGACATAGTTCCATCCAAGTGCTGTCACAATATCGACCATGGCTTGGGCTTGATAGGAGTCAGGAGGTACCACCCGAGAGAAAAAGTCATACCTGGTGTTATCACTTAACTCTGGAGCTGTAGATGCATAGCTGATTTGAGGTATCTGCAAAGAACAGCATAAAAGTGGGTTTAATATATCTGAAGTTTAATTTCTAAATAACTTGTGATGAGGGGGAAATCTTTTATCAAAAACCATGTGCCATGTTCCAAAACGTAGTGTATTTTTACACAGGCAAGCTCCTTTTCCTTGAAAAGTAATTTTGAAAATCCTGAAACTTTTAAACTCAATATGATTATCATTTCAGAATAATTCATCTTTGATTTGATATGATTTGATATGATTGCACATTGTTTCATACTGGCCAAAGACATCACATTTCAAAAAATGTTCTCCTATTGTCAATCACAACACTGCTATTAACCTGGAAATTATAAGTTTCAATCAGGCTGCATATTTTATTAGTTTCCTTTGACAATAAAGGCCTATAAATCTCTGAGAAAACATTTGAGTGCTTCCGTTATCCATTTAGTTACCATAGGAATAAACATACCAACATGTCAAAGAACCTGTAGGTGAGCACATCAATTGAGATACAGTAGAGTCTCACTTATCCAAGACTCGCTTATCCAAGGTTCTGGATTATCCAACGCATTTTTGTAGTCAATGTTTTCAATATATTATGATATTTTGGTGCTAAATTTGTAAATACAGTAATTATAACGTAACATTACTGCGTATTGAACTACTTTTTATGTCAAATTTGTTGTATAACATGATGTTTTGGTGCTTAATTTGTAAAATCATAACCTAATTTGATGTTTAATAGCTTTTCCTTAATCCCTCCTTATTATCCAAGATATTCGCTTATCCAAGGTTCTGCCGGCCCGTTTAGCTTGGATAAGTGAGGCTCTACTGTACAACCAAATTCCATCAAAACAAAAGAATCAACAAAGGCAACCTCTTTTTTCTGAATTTCTGAGAGCCAATGTAAAGAACTTGTTGGATATTTTGGACTAAACCTTCCATCATTCCTGGCCAGGAACTAATCAGATTTGATATCCTAAATATCTTGATGCTGAATCTGAAAGCCCATGTATGTCAAATCATGCATTTGCCGCACCACCCCTGCAAATAAAGAGGCCACACACATGATTGGATTAACTAAGTGCAACTTTTATTATTGTTACCTAATTAATTCACTGGATCCCTTTGATCCAAATCACTGAGCAGACTGTGAGCACATCAAATACATCTTGCCGTGAACTTGGCAGTAAACTTAGCAGTGAACCTGTCTATGAACTTGGTGAGGATAATCTTTCCAAATCACCAATTTCTCTTACCCAATTCCTGGTCCATCATTCCTGGCCAAGAACTAATCAGATTTGATATCCTAAATATCTTGATGCTGAATCTGAAAGCCCATGTATGTCAAACCATGCATTTCTGTTTCATTCAGTGAAATAGCAAACAACAAGGGAACTCCATTATTTCAAAAGAAACACCCGCTTTAAACATACCAGGTTTACTATTGCCCGGAAATCACTCCAAGGTACACTAAAATCAGGGGGAAATAATAATCAAGCAAGTTTAAAGGTCCCATAACTGCAATTGCCATTGAGTGACCTTCATCAAATGTCTCCCTTCAGTGTCCTGTCTCTTTTCAAAGCTATTTTAGGAGTCTAGTTTATTGTTTCCTTTGTTTTAGGGAGACATAACTATTCAGAAATGGAGGATGTTAAAAGTCAACATTCAAAACACAGACTGCTCTTAAAGGAATAAGGATGTTGTCTATCCAGGGTTAAAATTCTCCTGCAATTAGGTATGAGAAATTTTCTTCTCTCAGAGGCACACTTAGTTGTAGAACACACTCAGAGAAGTGATCTTACAGTGCAGCCATTCTGCAGCTTTGATACCTACACAATTGCAAAGAATAGGTGTAATCTACTGGATGATTTAACATGCAAGGATCAAGTATCTGCTTGTGCACTATGGCAACCAGATTGTGGCCAATAAACCTAGAACCTCTGCAGTATTTTGTGCACAATATTATTTCCTTTGGACTTTGTAGTGAAGAATTTTGTTTTACTGACTATTCAGTGAAGTTCTCTGTTGGAATTCAACCTGGACAAATCAACTACTGAATTTTTACATTCAAACTTCTAATCACTTTTCTGATTCTCATCCATTAGGTTCTGTGGCTACTTTTTAATCTATCTTCTGGGACTTCTAACAACTAAATTATATCAAGTAAAGTGAAAAAAAAACCTTTTTGGGTGAAAGAAAGGATCCCACGAGGAGTACATCTTATTACACATTCTACCTAAAGTTCTCACCATCTGAGAAGACTCATGGCCTGAAATATTGTGGAAAAGTAGGGATAGAGCTTATCAGTGAATGCCACAGTTCATGAGCAGATGGTTTTGCTCTCATTAGAATCATGTTCCAATGTGCAGCCCTTTACTGATCCCCCGAGGAATGAATGACCACTCTTGATGTGAATCATTCATATACATCAGGGTAGGGAAAATAATAGTCCATGAGCAATAAATAAATAACTTTTTAAATTTTGAAAGTGCAGCAGAGTGGGGCACAACCCTCCAAGATCCCAGGGTGTGGAAGAGCAATTTTGCTTTCCAACTCTGACAGTTGCCTACCATTGACCTACACCGCACATGTCAAACGCAAGGCCGCAAGTTGAATCCAGCCCACCACTTCATTTTATGTGGCCCACAAGGCTTTCAATGTCAGTGTAACATAGTGACATTTAAATAGTCTTAGAATTACAAACAGCCCTTGGAAGGTAACCATAAGGGTGATGTGGCCCTCATTGAAAATGAGTTTGACAGCCCTGGTTTACATGAAAGAAAAGAAAACAGCCCTCTCCAAGATCTCTGAAGTGGAGGCTAATCAACCTTGCCCCTACTTCCATATACCTTGCCTGACTTCATGTGCATGATTGAGTACTGAAAACTAAATATAATATAGATAAAGACAGGTGAACAAAAAGCTATGATTGAACTAATTTGCTACCTGGAACATTGAGTCTTTTACAGGCATATTATACACTGCCAGAAAATCTTTACAAAAATAAAACTGGTGTTTAAACAAAAAGTACAAACAGAATGTGATTAAACTCTTTGCCTTGGTGACTAAACATGTCAATAATTGAAATGTTGAGTTTTGTTTTCCGTTTTACACCTAGGTATGCTGTTTGTCCACCGGGCAATTGAGGCAAGCTGAAGGAATACGCCAAGCTAAACAATGCAACCCCTTGTTGAGCCAAGAATTGCTGTCACAATTTTGCTAGTTTTCTGAAATATGTTAATTAGAAAATGTTCCACCAAAGAATTACTGTCACCATTTATAGTTTCCTGCAATGTGTTAATAACTAATTGGTTGGTGTCTCTCAAGAAAATACATGGAAAAGTCATACGCCCAATGGAAGAACAAAAACAGCTTCCCAGGTTCTCAAATAGGTTTCTCAAAACAAAATCTAATGAATTGGACAACCCACCCCCACCCACCCACCCCCAAAAATTAGGTTCCTCACTTCCACCAAGAAATTTAGTATGCCCAAGTTCAACTTACATTTCTTGTAGAATAGAAACATTCAGTATCAAACCACTAATGAGGGTGCATACAATAGCAGGTAATTGGCATCTACACTAGACACTTTGACATGGACCAGACAGACTTAAATGCATCCTTGAACACTCAGTGATAAATTACACTGTACCTGCCTGATGATGCTAGACAAAAAAAGAGAGAGAGAGAGAGAGAGAAATACCTTTTTTAAGTTATTGGAGGGAAATCTATATATTAGTAGCAAAATCACAGAAATTTTAACATAGAAAGGTGCCTTATATGGACCTCTGATCTATGAAGGGTTGTTCCACACTGGACAAGTGTATCATGCGTTGACAGAATTTGTTGCTGTAATTACTATTTCTATTTCATTCATTTTTTTAATAAAATACTGAATATTTTGAGCTCCCTTCCTTGTTTTTTTCCAGGATATATTCCTCCTATCAAACAACAACTCTCTTTATAAAGTGATACATTTGTACTTTTTAGACATCTTTTTGCCCTTTTTAATGCTCTATAAAATCCAATAAAGCAGGGGGTTCTTGATCCCATAGATGCGCACAGAGTGGGAGCAGCCATTCCCTTTTTAAAGCCTTATGCATTTATTCATTGAATTTATATCCCACCTTTCTTTTAAAGTGAGATACCCTTGTGTGAAGGCACGCTGGGGGAAAATGGCTATCTATACGTCTGGCTACCCAAGCGGCATTCGGTTTACCCTTTAATTGTACCTCAAACCCCAACGTAAACACTCTTGAAGCTGATTAAAGATAACAAAAAAAAATATGTTTATTAAACACAGGAAATTATAAACAATTGTGTAGAGTAATTGTAAACAATTAAATAAATGTTTCAAAAGCTAAAACAGTTTAAAACACATTTAAAATATAATAAAAGTGAATGTTCTATCACATGAAGTAAGAGCTAAAGACCCACCAGCAGAAAGAGAGCAAGGAAGCGGTTGCACGAACCCGCCATGTTCCACCCCCTCTTTCCTGTATTTTTGCCCAAAGGGAAATCTTTTTCTTTAAACAGGTCTTCAGCCTTAGATAAACAGAGTAGAGTGATGTGAATTGGGTGTGCTGTTTAAATATGCATGGTATAATTTTAGTGCTTTGTTTTAAATTTTAATGTTTTGAAATAGTGTTTTTCCTGAATGTACTATTTAATGCTTTCTTAACTTTTGTACTTCATATTGCTTTAAACCATTCAATTTTAATTTATACTCAACACTGTTTCTAATCCCGTTTTGGGGAAAATTGGGATATTAAATAACTAGATAGATAGGATAGATCCAGAAAAATAGTGATTCAGAGAAAAGATTTAAGAGACATCAAAAATCAATATAAAAAGCAATAAAGAAGCAAAGATTCCAAAATATGGAAAAATATGAAATCCCAAACACTTCTGGTCCCAAACACTTTAGATGAGGGATATTCAACATGTAACTCAGTGCAGTGCTAAGCAGTTTTACTATCAGGCCTTCTAACTCAATACAAGATAGATCCGCCAATCTTTCTAATCATGATGTCTAGTTGGAATTTTGGAGCATACGATGAATTGAAGTTCAATTTTGGAAAATATGATCGAACTGAAGTTCAAATCAAGAATACAATAGACAATAAGCCACTACTGAGACATTGCATTTATCAAAAGTCATAAGAATATTTGGCCGGCAGAAAAGCTGTTGCATCATGTCCAAGTTCCATTATCTAAAGATAAAGAATCTGAATGCTAGGATTAATGCACTTTATTTAGCTGGTTAGCTATTGCTCTCACTTACATGTACAGCCATGATTATAGAATATAGCATCACCTCTGTATCCACGAGATATACATTCCAAGATTGCCCACGAATATATGAAACCAAAAATAATAACAAATCCTCACTTGAGCTAGATACCATAGAATCAAAGTGGAGGACCTAAAGAGACCCACAAACATTTCCGGGGGGGGGGGGGGGGGATATTTGGAGCATTGGTAAATAAAACTGTGGATATTGAGACCCTATTTATAGGGGTTCATAATGTTCAAGGCTTCTTAACCTGAGTTAAGATGAATAATATGTTTTTTGAAATGCTAAATGTTATATGTGTGTGTTCATGCACAGATATACATCATAATTGTGTCCTGAGCTATACATGAACATTGGGGTTTTAATCTCAATCATGTTAAAAGGTAACAAGAGCTTTAAAAATATTTGTGAAACAATAAATTGAAGCACCAGAAACAAAGCACCTCTAAAAATGTTCCAGATGTTTACAGTCCTCCATCCTAAATGTCTTCCCCTTGTTTCTTACCCCTCCCAGCCAACAGCCTCTTTGGTCCAATTAATAGCTGTGAAATACCACCAGCTTTATTTCAGTCAAGTACACACCAGTATAGGTCAGGGAAACAAAAACATGTCTGGAGATTTATGATACAATAGGCCTGTGATAGAATTTTTATACTCAATTTTCTTTCTTGTCAGAGTCTTGTAGTAATTTACAGCAGATTTTGTTAGGAAACTTCAGTATTTTTCTGCTCCTGCAGTGTGGGGGTAACACTTTAAAGGACCTTAAAGTTTTTGACTTGCATGATTTGAAACATGTTTAATAACCCCCATAGGGCAGCTAAACAATCTTCACACCATATTAAAGGAAAGTCAAAGCAGTAACTCCGGGACATCAGAAGGTGCATTTTAAAACACAAATATTCCAGGAGAGAGAACACTGAAGTTTCAGTTACCAGTGTTAAAGATGAATAGAGGCTAGAGCAAAATTAACATTCACAAGAAACCACACCTAAGGGGATGTCTCCAGTGTACTCAAGGTATATATGTATACATCTGAATAATACAGGCTGGTTCCTCTATCAATGTGTTATCCTGAGAATGAACTGGTATTTTCTCATTGTTATCTATTCCCACATTGTCCATTAGTAATCTAATCATGGATTTGAGAGGAGCAGAATTTTGAAAAGTGGCCTCACCTTTTGACCTATCTCTGTCACATATATATTGGCCACACAAGATCTGTATGTGTGATCAAGGATGACAGATATCCTAGATTCTGTTGACTGAATGCATAGATGGGAGTGTAAGAAAGGGGTCTTTCATTTACTTCCCATGCCACAAATATGTCTTCTGCCAACAGCTCAGGAAGCTATTTTCAAGATTTTATTTTTCTGTGTTAGGAGTGACTTAAGAAATTGCAAGTCACTTCTGGTGTGAGAGAATTGGCCATCTGCAAGGGCGTTGCCCAGGGGACACCCAAATGTTTTTGATGTTTTCACCATCCTTGTGGGAGGCTTCTCTCATGTCCCCACATGGAGCTGGAGCTGATAGAGGAAACTCATCCACATTCTCCCCAGGTTGGATTTGAACCGGAAACCTTCAGGTCAGCAACCCAACCTTCAAGTCATCAGTCCTGATGGCACCAGGGTTTAACCCACTGTGCCACCAGGGGCTCCTATTTGCAGGGAGTAAGAATCTAATATTATACTGATACTATCCATAACTGAATAGTGATAGGAAGATGTTCTGCAACTTAGATCATGATCTCACCAGTGGTCAGTTATAGATAGCTTCAGTAAGCCATTACTGGAATGGCTCCATTCCAACTTACCTGTCTGAATGTATCTCCCTCTATGAGCCAGTTCGTAGATTAAGATCTTCCGGGGAGGTCCTGCTCTCAGCCCCACCAGCTTCACAGGTGTGACTGGTGGGGATGAGGGACAGGGCTTTCTCAGTGGTAGCCCTATGGCTGTGGAACTCCCTCCCGAGTGAGATCGGGTTGGCTCCCTCCCTCCTGACCTTTAGGAGACAACTAAAGACCTGGCTGTGGTACCAGGCATTCAGTCCATCATAGGAATATTTAAAGTTAAAGTTGAAAGTGCAGTGACCCAGGACTGTTTATGAACAACGGCTATGTCCTTGTGTGATATAAGATGTTATTTTATGTGATGTGTTTAATAATGTTTAATGTTTTATTAGGGGAGGGTCAACTTTGATGTTTTATTCTGTTTTTTATCGAAGGCATTGAATTGTTGCCAACACTGTGAACCGCCCTGAGTCCCCTGGGGTTGAAAAGGACAATATATAAATACCGCAAATAAATAAAATAAATAAATTACATTTATTACTCTTAAGGCTAACTTTCCAACAGTGTAGACCTCATGTGCCAAAATCAAGGCCCGTGGGCCAAATCCTACCCGCCACATCGTTTCATGTGGCCCACAAGGCATAGACACACTGATCGTGATGAAATGATAAGCATTTTTAAAAACCTGAATTTAAATGCATTTGAAAGGCTGTGCTTGCATTTTGTTTTGTATTTTTAAGGCTGATGCGGCCCTTGGTGAAAATGAGTTTGACACCCACGGTCAGGCCACCCCATTAAGTATTAAAACTAGAGACGTTCTGAAGAAAAAGGCTTACTTCTAAGGGTGTATCTGCACTTTAGAATGAATGCAGTTTGACATCCCGTTAACTGCCATGGTTCAATGCTAGGAAATCAGGGGAGTTGTAGTTTTGCAAGCTCTTTAGCCTTCTCTGACAAGGAGGATTTGGGCTTCATCAAATTACAAATCCCAATGAACTATGGCAAATAAAGTGTTGTTAAACTTCATTCATTATATGGTATAAATGCACCCTAAATCAATAAACCATGTGTTATCTCTGTACAGGAAATAGAGAATAAGAATGTAAAGAATATTCAACAATATTAAAATAAAAGGACAAAGTGGGTATCCTAAACTCTGTAAACTCTACAAAGTTCTGTAAACTCTGAGAGAAAATCCTCAAATAACAAGAATCTTTGCAATTCATAGCCTTTTCCATTTAAAAAATTACACATCTCTTTTGTGCGAAAGCAAATTTCCCATGCAGGAATATGTGCTGAAATATTATTCGCTTAGCAAAGCTGGACAAACTTACTTTTTTTCATAAAGACAGATCAATCAATTCAAAATAACTGGAATCTGAATATAGCTTATTATTACAAGAAGGTTTAGAATTACTAGTGTTAGAAAACTACATTTTATGGAGGAGGCAGTATCCGATGGTCCATAGAATTGATTTAAAATGAATAGTTTAAAGGGAGTAAACCAACAAAGAATAACAGCCATCAGATACAGAGTGGGAAGGTTGTTTTTAATTTTATTTATGTATTTATTGATTTATTTTGCCATATTTATATCCCACCCTTCTCAGCCCAAAGGGGACTCAGAGGGGCGCACAATTCGACACCATTCAACACATATCATGACAAATAAAACATATACATTAAAACAACTGCTAAAAACATTAAAAACATTTTAAATATTTTTTAAAAGAAATAAAAAGTAGGAAAAATTAAAATTACTGATGTCTTCCTTCAAGAATGAAATTATAAGACTATTATATCCCTATAAACGAGCATGCTTTAAAAATCATGATTTCTTTACCTATTAGCAGTCTAATCAAATTCAGATTAATTAATTCAGATTGGTTATTGCTTCACTTCATCCATTCACTATCAACATAGAAAGGTCAGGAGTGGTAGAAGAAAGAATCCGTGCATCTCTGATATAACATAGTTTTACAATGAAATGCATGAATTGGGCTTCAGAATCTTTTGTGTGCAGACAGGAGTCATGGAAAAACATAAAACTTTAAATTACACTGGCAGAATCTTGTTGTGTTTGTATTCCAGGGTAGAGGAACCAGTGGAATTTACTGGTATTTACTTATTAGCTGAATACATAAGCCACTTTAAACACCTTTGCAGAAGCATATGAAAAGCTTTGCTCCCAAAAAGTACTCTAAAATCAGGCATCAACCAGTCCCTCTACAATGCAAAAAAAGCTTAATGGTGTTACACTAGAAAATGTTGATCATTTCCACTACCTCGGCAGCCACCTCTCCACAAAAGCCAACATTGGCACCAAAATACAACAGTATCTGAGCTCTGCGAGTGCAGCATTCTTTCAAATGAATCAGACACTGTTCAAGGTTTGAAACATTAGGTAAAGGTAAAGGTTTCCCCTGACGTTAAGTCCAGTCGTGATCAACTCTGGGGGTTGGTGCTCATCTCCATTTCTAAGCTGAAGAGCCCACATTGTCCATAGACATCTCCAAGGTCATGTGACCGGCATGACTGCATGGAGCGCTGTTACCTTCCCGCCAGAGTGGTACCTATTGATCTACTCACATTTGCATGTTTTCAAACTGCTAGGTTGGCAGGAGCTGGAGCTAACAGCGGGTGCTCATTCCTCTCCCGGGATTAGAACCTGGGACCTTTTGGTCCACAAGTTCAGCAGCTCAGTGCTTTAACACACTGTGCCACCAGGGAACATTAGTAGATATAAAATGCTTGTTCACAAAGCGATTGTCCTTCCAATTATTTCGTACTCTGCAAAACATGGACCATCTACTAGACTTGTGCAAAAAGATTGTAAAACGTTGTAAGTCAAATAAGTTTCATATGATTTGTGCTTACAACACTATTTATGAAGTGTGGGAATCCCCCCACCACCACCCAAAACATAAGAATTGAAACTTACCCCATAATTTTTTGGTTTAGTTTTGAAAATCCCGGAAGGCTCCCAAAGTCAGTTTCATATTTAGTGCAAGGAAGCAAAGCAAAGCCAAAAAGGATCCCATTCCTCTGTAAATTAGTGGCCTCTTGCCATTAGGAGAGGGAAAGAAGGAAAAAAGCAGTGTTCCCTGGGAAGAAGCACAGAACTCTGAGAATGTAGTTTGGGAAGGCGAGGAGCCTTATGCAAGAGAATTAAAAATGCCCTGCCCTGAACTACATTTCCCAGAATGCATCAGCATCAGAAAGAACCAATCAGGATGGGGGAAAGAGATTTGCCCCTCATAAAACATGGGGAAAGTTCATTAAACTGCAAAAGCTTTGTCTTTGTGGGAGGGACTTCGTGCTATAGTGCAATCGTTTTTCAATGAATATCTCATCATCGAGTCTCAACCAATTCAACATAGTTTGTGCCACACAAACCAAGTTTCTGGAGAAGAACACCTAGTTTCAAAGTAAGGACTGCACCATTAAACAGGAAATAACACTTTCAAACTAGGAACATGTTTTCTTTATTATTAAAAATGCTGTTTATAAAAATTTGAAAATTCCCCAAAAAGCAAAACATTTTGAAATTCGGTTAGCTAACAGTAGTAAATGTGTTCTACCATTGTAGCAAGATTCACCCCAATAGCTGTAAAAATGAGGGGAAAACACTTTAGAAATAGCCCCCCCCCCATTTTGTAATGACCTTTAATGCATTTGTTTTGTTGATCGCACATGCCTACCACCAGTCTCAACTTCTGGAAAGATTCCATTAGCACTGCCTCCAAAAAAATCCTACAAATCTCTTGGTAAGACAAGCAGACAAACATTAGTGTTCTGGAAGAAGCAAAGACTACCAGCACTGATGCAATGAGCCTCTGCCATCAACATTCATTGGACTGGCCATATTGTCCATAGCAGTTACTTTACTTTACCCAAAGCAGTTACTTTACTTTACTCTCTGCTCACGAATGGAAAATGGAATGTCGATGGACAGCAAAAGAGATTTTAAAATGGTCTTAAAGATAACCTTGGCATAAACACAGAGAAGTGGGAATCCCTGGCACTCGAATGTTCTAACTGGAGATAATCTGTTACCAACAGTGCTATGTATTTTGAAGAGGCACAAATAGAGGGCGAAAGGGAGAAACGTGCTAAGGTCCCTTCTACACAGCTGAATAAAATCCCACATTATCTGCTTTGAACTGGAATATATAGTAGTGTGGACTCAGATAACCCAGTTCAAAACAGATATTGTGGAATTTCCTGTCTTGATATTCTGGGTTATATATGACTGTGTGGAAGGGCCCTCAGAGGAAGATGCATCAAGAAAACCCTTGCAGGGACTGCTTTCCACCTGGAAATCTGTGGCGCAGGCTGGTTAGTAGCCAGCTGCAATAAATCACTCTGACCAAGAGGTCATGAGTTTGAGACCAGCCTGTGTCAGGGTGAGCACCCGACAATTAAAATAAAAAATAGCCCCTGCTCGTTGTTGACCTAAGCAACCCGAAAGATAGTTGCATCTATCAAGTAGGAAATTTAGGTACCACTTATATGTGGGAAGGCTAATTTACAACACCATAAAAATCATCCAGCTGCCGTTGGAATGAGGAAGTTGCAGTCACAGTGGATGATGAAGCAGCTGCTCCCCTTGTGGCCAGAATCAAGCATACCCTCAGGAAGCTGGAAGCCGGAGAAGGTTTAAATTGCCTCTGCGTCTGTCTCTGTCTCTGTTCTTTGTTATATGGCATTGAATGTTTGCCTTATATGTGTGCAATGTGATCCGCCCTGAGTTCCCTTCGGGGTGAGAAGGACAGAATATAAATACTGTAAATAAATAAATATCCTCATTGTGGATCCAGGATGAATGTCTACAGTCATTTATGGAACCACCAAATATGTGAGACTAGCTCTGGAAGATATTCATATTCGGCTGCGAGTGATTGTTTATGATAACTTGCCTTTCTTCAGTTGAGCTCACAGAAATGACTGACCACTTATTCCCATCAAAATATCGCTTATTTCCACCAAAATGTTGCACCAAAATAATTGTACAATTATGGATGGCTTTATCCAAAGCCCATGTAATGCTACCCATCTTGTGGGAGAAAAGGGGAGGCTGAAGTCTGATTTACTTCCTCAGGCAGAAAAATATATGGTTTTAGTATCTAGAACTCTTGGGGATTTCAGTAAAACAAAGAAAGGTATTTATCCAGGCTATCAACAAATAGAAAAACAAGATAGCATATAATTTAAAAATTGGTATTCAAGATATGAATTTTGTTTATTTTATTTAACAATAAGAGTGAAAAAGAATAAGCTTGTTTGGAAACGCACTGTGCATGACTAAAGGTGGTTATGTTAAGTTGTTACAGATCTGCAGCAAAAACAACCAAGACTTTTGGCACCTTAAAGACTAACTGTAAAGACAAATGAATGTGAATGTACTAATAAATTAGATAGTCTTTAAGGTGACACAAAAATCTTTGTTGTCCTCATTTTTTTCTCCACTCAGCTCAGTCTCTCCAGCTGGCTGAATTTAAAGCAAAATGTGGCTCCCTGTGCCAGTTGTGCGATTTGTCATCATACAGACAGACAAGAGATGTTGTAAATGGCCAGCAAAACGTGAAGCATATACTTGGTCAGAAAAAGAAAATATGTGAATAAATCTTTGAGTGTCAGAGAACAATCCTAACTGGCCAAGAGCCAGCAGAAAAAATTGAGACCCCTTCTACACTGCCATATAATCCAGACAATTAAAGCAGATAATCCACATTATCTGCTTTGAACTGTATTATATGAGTCTACACTGCCAAATAATCCAGTTCAAAGCAGATAATCTAGATTTTACATGGCAGTGTAGAAGGGGCCTAAGATCAGCTCAAAGTGTACAATCGAAACCACTCTAAGAACACTGGAAATTGCTTAGCATTACTCTGGCATAACTTTATCCTGGCATTGTGGATGTGCTTCAACACTGCCCCCTTTTACACTGCCCTTTATCTCAGGATCTGATCCCAGATTATCTGCTTTAAACTGGATTACATGAGTCTCTATTTATTTTATTTATTTACAGTATTTATATTCCGCCCTTCTCACCCCGAAGGAGACTCAGAGTGGATTACAACGAACATATATATGGCAAACATTCAATGTCATCAGACAAACATACAGTATAGACACACACAGAAGCAATTTTAACATTTCCAGCTTCATGAGGGTATGCTCGATTCCAGCCACAGGAGGAGTTGTTGCTTCATCATCCACAAGTAACACCGAGTGCTGTACTTCCTCATTCCTTTCCACGTGCTGCTGGCAGTTTTATGGTGTTGTAAATTAGTTAAATTAACCTCTCGCATAAAGCGTACCTAAATTTCCTAGTTGACAGATACAACTGTCTTTCGGGCTGCTTAGGTAAACAACAAACCAGGCTACTTAATGGTCGGGGGCTTAACCTGACCCAGGCTTTGAACTCATGACCTCTCAGTCAGTAGTGATTTATTGCAGCTGGTTACTAGCCAGCTGTGCCACAGCCCAGCCCTACTGCCAGATAATCTGGGATAAGAAGATAATCTGGGATCAGATCCTGAATATAGGGGTAGTGTGGAAGGTAACACTGAGGGAGGTTTGAATCTGGCATAACCTGGCTACTCTTTTAACCACCACTTCTTTATTTACTTTATTTGTATTTACAGTAGAGTCTCACTTATCCAAGTTTCTGGATTATCCAAGCCATTTTTGTAGTCAATGTTTTCAATATATCATGATATTTTGGTGCTAAATTCGTAAATACAGTAATTACAACATAATATTACTGCGTATTGAACTACTTTTTCTGTCAAATTTGTTGTATAACATGATGTTTTGGTGCTTAATTTGTAAAATCATAACCTAATTTGATGTTTAATAGGTTTTTCCTTAATCCCTCCTTATTATCCAAGATATTCGCTTATCCAAGCTTCTGCCGGCCCGTTTAGCTTGGATAAGTGAGACTCTACTGTAGTTCTAAATAAATTGGAAATAGGAGGTGCCAAGACCCTGTAGGATTATTGCCACAAATAGAAGAAAAGGGTAAAGAAGATCTAATGGCTATGTTGTCTGATAGATTCTAAGATTTCGTATAAAAAATTACAAGTTCTGAACTTACAGCCAATTGTGAATTCTAAAAGCTACTAGAAGTTATAATGTCCTTTCTTCTTCTTACCATGTCACCATTGAATTAGATTGCCAAATTTGCCTGTGCGGCAGTACCACAAGCAAACCATACTAGGATTTTAAGAAATAAGTCTGGTAGTATTTGCAGTCACCAATTACTATTGGGGGGAGGGAGCAAATACCAGTCTGAGAGACAAAACTGTCCCATCATGGATATGAAAAGTAATTCATATGTGAGTCAGCAAGAAGTCAACTTCACTGAGACTCAAAGTTCTGGGATAACCAGAAACACATTTGGCAAAAATTTTCAAATTTTGTCACTACTGTTTGGCTACAGGAGGTTTTTTAGCAAAAAGATTGATTTCAGGCATGACCATCTCCCTAGAGGAGCTCAGAATAGAATGATCTCCATATATTGTGTGAAGAAACCTACTCATACATTTTGTTACTTTGTTTTGAGTGACTTCAAGTTATTTCCAGCATACAGCACCTCTAAGAGGATTTTTTCAGTTTTCCCATCATAAGTTGTTCAGGGGTTTGTCACTGTGACTTGTCCAAGGTCACCCAATAGATTTCCAGAGCTGAGCAGGGATTCAAACCCCATTTCCCAGTGTCCAACACTCACTATGTTCACTCTTTGTTACCTAGCAGCCCATGTTTAATATCACTTTGCATCAAAAAATTTAATTTTCCAGAGCACAAATTTGCATTAACAGGCCTTGGGGTATTCAGAAAAGCACAGACACTGTGTTACTACTGAATTGGTATCTTATTATATATTTATCACAAATTATTAGTGTTCCCAGATATCTATCACCTTCTTTTATATGAAAGGAAGTTCTTCATGAATACAAAAGCTTCACAGGGAGTTAAAGGGCCCTAAGGGCCTTGGAACTCAAACTTGCTGAAGGAGAGTTAAGGTCATCCTTTACAGTTACTAGTCATATTTCTTAAATGGCAAGTATGATTATTTTAAATATACTCAGCACGCCTTATTGTTTTCTTCAGTGGGTCTTACAATCAATCCTATGCAGCTTGGTGTGCTAATGTGGAATTGCTTCTACCAGCCATACCAGGAGAGACTAGCAGGACCTGCTGTTGATTCAAGGATCCAACTATATTTAGAGAAATAAATGTATTTCTGTTCCTCATTCTGATAGAATAACATCTAAACAGAATGAGAGCCCTGAGTTACCTGCTCACAAATTCCAATACAGTTCATCAAGGTTGCCAAGCCACTACTGCAGCCTGCATGTGCTGAGAAATGTTGATGAAGTAAACAAGTGTTTACTTATTTGTGTCAGTTGGTCACATACAGCTTCCTGTAAAGAAAACCACCTTTCCACAGTCCTTGATACATAATCTATTTTTCAGTTTCTTACCTTCATTGGAAACAAAATAGACTTTGCAATCTTCACAGTGTTAGAAATTTCTTTTGGAAGAATTTCCTTACCATCAGAATAAACAGATAAAAGAGATTTAAAAAGAGATAAAAGAGATGCTAGCATTTTGCTTCCTCTTCATTACCTGACAACTTAGGGAACTTCCAGATAGACATTTATCCCAGGAACATTCACAGTTAAAAAAACACGAATGTTCCTGGCTGTCTATCCACACACACCCAAGAAAGCCCATGCTTTCTGGGGTGGGTGTCCAGATGTTCTCCTGGTAATTTCTGGGAGAACACCGGACAATGTCACCCCCTCCCCAAAAGCCCCCCAAACCCCTTTGAAAAGCAAACAAAACTTACCGGGCCTCCATTAGTGTTCCTGCAGTTCTCCTGGCGCATAGCAATGGTACCTTCAGGAGAGTCCTCACACCGAGGCCACTTCCACACATGCTTTTAACCCGCTCCCAATTGGCTGCGGGTTAAAGTCCCCATATCTCTCCCCAAAACCTGCAATTTCCTGGGGTGGGGGTGCCAAGATGCCTGTCAGACCTTCCGGCAGGGCACCAGGACACCAAACATACCCCCCCCCCAAGAAAAGGGCTAAAAATAAAAAATGGCTCACCTGGCCACCATTAAACTAGTGCCAGAGTTCTCCTGTTGCATAAAAATGATGCGCCAGGGGGGGGGGGGATGAGGAGGAAAATTGCCTCCTGCCATGTCATTTCTATGCACCAGGAGAGCTCCGGCACCAGTTTAATGGTGGCCGGGTGAGTAATTTTTGTTTTTAGCCCTTTTCAAGGGGGGGGGGGGAGGGATCAGTACTGTCTTGGGTTTTCTGGGCTCCAGCAGTCCGAATAACCCAAGACAGCTGTGTGGATTGAGTCCAGGGATCACATAACATGATCCCCAGGCCCAATACACGCAGGGTCCACACCTGGAAAGATACAGATTTTATTAAAGATCTGGGTCTTTCCAGGTGTCAGATTAATTTGGGACAAAGCAGAGTTTTCCTGTATGTGACCAACTGACACAAAGAAGTAAACATTTCTACATCATTTGTTTACTACACGATTATCCTTCTTTGTCTCAAATTAATTTGATTTTACTGAAGATGTCATTTGGACGCCTTCAGTAAAACCACAGGATCCCCTACATTATGGCCTCTACCTGGATGGTCCCCAAGCCATTAGTTTTGGGAAATGGACAGATGACATCCAGAAAGGTTTGGATTATATGGATTGAAGGGAACCGCAAAAGATACAGAACATCCGCTGGAAGTTTTCTTTACTTTACTTTTTCTTATTGATCCTCCAAAATGCGCTGCTCCTCATAAACGCTGAAGTCAATATAACAAAGTGCACACAAGCAGATTTCCTGTCATCCTCTCACCCTCTTGGTGCCTTTGGGGGTCACTTGCCTGGCATGCAGGTGCCCATTATGTAAATTCAAGTTCTGTTCATTTCAGAAATATGAGAACAAAGGAACGGTTGGAGAGAGTTCTCATGGGAATTGCTTTCCTCTCATGTTTCCATTTGGCTCAATCTGTTTACATCCGTCACCAGCTATTTTGGGATTATAAAATGAGGATAAGCACTAGAGTAGTCTACACCAGCATATCACAAGGAACTCTTATGCAGGAACATACGATGCTCCGTAGCAGCACATTTTTCCCCAATCGTGGATTTTAAGTGAACCTTTTTTATCACATGTTTTCCATGCCATCCCAAATCCAGCATTCGTTTTCAGTGTGCATCATTTAGCCACACTCCTTCTCTCTTTTATCCCACTTTCTTCTGGATTTTAAGGCCTGCGTAGAAGGGGCTACAGAGAGAAGCACATGGTATCTTACCTAATCAAGTTAATATATTGGCCTCATTTTAAATTCCACCTTTAGTATCAGCAACATTCACACTATTCCCAGGCTTCACACAGCTCATTATCCAGTGTTTTCAATGCTTTTTTAGAACTTTAATGTAAATATTCAATCAAACTTAATAAAGTGCTGAGTGAAAGCATTAAACTAATCAAATACAACTTCATTTGCAGAACTGCTTGAATGGCACTTCCAACAGTGAAATTACTCAGGTTTTGGAAACAGAAGTCCCAAGTGGCCATATCTTGCATTTCAAGGAGGACGGCTAATTTGCAACCAGCAGAGTTTGTTTCCAGATACAGTGCTGATTATACTTTGAAACTAGATCAGTTCTGATTTTTCACAGCATCATTGATAACATTTGTGTGTGCTCATTGTCAGAGCCTGAAAAGGTCACTTTTATAGCCAGCATACCTGGAGGTAGTAGTCCAACAAATGTCATGCTTCTAAATTGTGCTCAGGATAAACTATACAATCTTCACTGTACATTATTCATTATAAAGAGCTGGGAGGCCATTTGCACTACAATGTTATTGTGCTTTAACTGCTGTGACAACATGCAATTTTCTATGAATTTTTGGAATTGCGATTTAGAGAGCAGTATTTTGATTTTCTATTTAGAAAATAGTGTCTCATTACATTCTAATTCTCAGGATTGTAACATGTTACCTTGGCAGTGGAATATAGCATTATAAATTTCTAATGTGAAAGTGACCCTGATTTCCCAATCTTTGTATATTTATTTTATTAGTTCAGACTGCACATTAAACGAGTAATTTTAAGAAGTGTATGACATCAACCTCAACTCAGCAGTGAAGAAAACAAATATATTGATCAACGACGTCTAGAAAGTAGATCTCTACTGCGAAGACAAGGGGGCTGCCCATTTCTTTTTCAAATAAATCATAGTGTGACTATACTATAAATCATAGCATACATTCATACTTGGAAAACACTGTTTGTTGGACTTTCATAGATAAGGTGCCTAGGTGTTTGATATCAAACAATAAGTTAAAACCAAATTAATCACTATTTTTCATATAAAATAAACTGCAATCTCATCTACAACAAGACCCACCAGATGATCCTATATGCTGAGTAAAGTTTTAAAATCTGTAGCATTGCATTTAAATAAATATTGCCTCTTTTTGTTTTTTATGATGGGAAAAATAGTTTGACACAGGACCTGATGTTCATCTTCAATTATTGAGTGTGAAAAGCTACAACCAGAAGGAAAAACAAATCAAAAGTTCTTGAAAAACTGACATTGTATATGAATTTAAAACCAGATTGTCATCTGGTTTACAAGTGGGCAAGCTACAAACTTTCAGAAAAGGAACACAGTGGTTGCACATATTGCAGTATTGCCTGTATAACTCACATGTAACACTGGCCTTATCTACACATGTCAGTTTAGACAACTGTAATTCCACTTTAACTTCCTTTAGCAGTTTTACTGCCCAGAGCAGCCCTGGATATGTGCCAAATTTGCCTAAATATCCCAAGACTCAACTTCAATTCATCCCCTTTCCCTGGGCTGCTGAGTACTACAGGTGGTGGTGCTAGTTCAAGTCAGGACAGCAGATTGGTGCAAACTGATCCTGATCCTATTGTCCAGAGTGCCCCAAAGCTTAGGAGTTTCTAGCAAACAATGGAATATCCTCTGACTATGCCCAAAGTGGGTTGAAGTCTGTTTCTAGTTTTTTTTTTTTAAGTCCTCAATCTTGCAACATTCGCTGGAACCTCATATCACAATATTGGGCCTGCAACAGAAGAACATTATCACACAAGGAATAGTGATGGAAGAACAGCAATATTGGATTCACTGATAGGTTTCTTCCATCAATGAAAAGAGACAATCCAATCTTGGTTTAAGTGCAACTATGGAGAGACACAATATTGTGTGTTAAGCTCTACCCAAAGGCACTTTTATCCTGCTGTAATTGTGCTTCATCATTGTGCCTTGTGCAATAAAGTCCATAGAAACTGACAAATTCCAAAGCTGAAACAGTTTCTTATAACAGTCCTCAGAGTCACCCATTTGCCCAATTAAGTTCTGGAATTTTGAAATGGAGTGGTATCAGACACAGTTGAATAATTCCTAAGCCTTGGCTACTTACCCATTGGCTAGCACTGCATAATTTAGGTCCACATTCTCACTCAGCCATAAAATTCACTATATAATGTAGGCTTATCATCTAATTATTAGTCCCAACTACAGCAGAACCAGGAAATCATAGAACAATTTGATTCTTACAACTCTAAGTAGAGTTATTATGGGAATAAAAGTGGGGGGGGGGTCTGAAATCCTTGGAGTAAAGGAAAGATATGAGTGTGGGAGTGGGTGGATATAAAAAATGGAGAATTCTGAACAGATTTGGGTATTAAAATCCCCCCCCCCCCGGCCCGCCAAAGAAAAGAAGCAGAAATTGGTTTTTCCATATACAGGAGATGACGGAGTAATCTGAAAGTACCAAAAATAAGCACCTCCAAGATGTTGACCAGTAGTTGTATTTAAAGCAATGCAGTTTTAAATGCTTAGCAGGTACATCTCCAGTCCAAGAAATACTCCACAGCATGTTAGGATATTACCAATATCTTGTACTTTAACCTAAAAGTATCTTGCATACAAGGGATACAAGAAATGCAAAGGTTTTTTTTTCTCTAACTCAAGAGGTGAAAACATGTGACCCATTAAAAGTTTTTTTTCATTTAACAAGGTGCAAAAAAATGTAGCTTGATACAAAATTTGGAATTACATAATAAGTAGATGGGAAAGAAACAAACAATAGAAGGAAAACAACCAGTTCTATGCCATACAATGCTCCACTCCAGGGTGTCTTCTCCTCCTATTGGTGGCTACATCTTTGTGCCAGCACTGTTAAAAACTTGCCACTAACAAACTTTCCACTGTCACTAATTTTTTTTAAAAAAATCACAGCAATTCATCTGTGAAACACTGGGATGCAAAATGAGGTTCCCTAGAAGAACTACATCCTACACCCTGCTGGGAGCTCAATTCTGCTAGGAAATCAAGCCACATGTTCCCTATGTATCACATTGCCCAGCAAATTGCATTCCAACAATGCACTGGGAACCCAGTTGTGCTGAGACTCAAGACACATGCTTCTTAAAACAAGGTCTTTCAGTAGAAACATGCAGCAAGTACTAGATACCTGAACAGCTGGGATCCTTGGAGCCTGCCCAAACAATCGGAGAGGACACATCCAAGCTTGGTTGCCTATTCCAGCTTCACAGCAAAAGACATTATGCTTCCTGTTTCAATCAATTTGGTGCACCCAAAGCTTAAACAGTGCACTGCAATGGAGTCTGAGAAGATGAGAATAAACCTAAGGACAGCTTGAACTGTCAGCAGCCTTTCCCTCTGCAAGAAAGCCTACTGATAAATGTTTAACAGTTGCTTTTTCTCAGCAAGGGAGCAGCACTCTAGTACTTCCATCACTTTAAATCCAGCTTCTTGCTCTGCTTAAAAAACTCAACTGCATTAAACACTTGCACATTAAATAACCTGCCATCTGTAAGCAACTTCTTTCTAAATATTTTAAATCCAAAGCAAGGTCCGTCTTCTGCAGTAAAAGATGAAGGAGTGAAAGATCAAATGAATGATATTCATAGGAATAGTGAAGAAAACAGCATGGAAAGTTAAGTTAGTGAAGGGCTTTTGGACTGTTCCTTTCTAGTTTTAGAGCTCTCCCAATCAGCAGATCAAAAGGCAATCAGACAGCCTAAGGGATTTTTAAAACTATTAAAATTCCTTTTCTACTTATTGGGGAGGACTCTCGTTTTTAATTATTATTATGCCAGTTGCTTTGCTCAGACTCTGCAAGACCAATGGGTGAAATTCTAAGGTTTTCAAACATACCTGACTTCATTGCCTTAGAGAAACTGGCCTTTTGTTTAACCTCTGCTTCCAGCATTCCATTTGTAAACATCATGAAGCTAACTGAAAATTGATACAATAGAATGAAATTTAGTACCAGGGATCTAAACAATATTTAGAAACATTCACATCAATTGTGAGAAAGGATTACCATTGCATTGAGATACTTCAGCAAAATGGGTTGGCAATCATGAAATTTTCTTACATTTGGGGATTTTTTGCAGAAATTTCATTAGCCACAATTCAGGATTATACATATGGATGTGTAAACTGAAATTATGCATCCATAACTGATCTATATTCATAATCCTTAAGTAGTCATAGAAGCCCCGGTGGCGAAGTGTGTTAAAGCACTGAGCTGGAGACCGAAAGGTCCCATGTTCAAACCCCGGGAGCGGAGTGAGCAGCCGCTGTTAGCTCCAGCTCCTGCCAACCTAGCAGTTCGAAAACATGCAAATGTGAGTAGATCAATAGGTACCGCTCTGGCGGGAAGGTAACAGCGCTCCATGCAGTCATGCCGGCCACATGACCTTGGAGGTGTCTACGGACAACGCCGGCTCTTCGGCTTAGAAATGGAGATGAGCACCAACCCCCAGAGTCAGACATGACTGGACTTAACATCAGGGGAAACCTTTACCTTTAAGTAGTCATGATCATGGTACTATTGCCTCCCAACCATATTTTACTGAGCATCAGCTGCACTGTCTGTTTTGTTGGCAATCAGGGCATAAGTAGACAATGTTTCCACCCATCAACCAGCAAGGCTGTGACAATCAAAACAAAACCAATTTGGCCTTGGTCTCCCAGTGCCTGGTGGTGCTGGGAGACTTTAACATTCATGCTGAGACCCCCTTGACTGGTGCAGCTCAGGATTTCATGGCCGCCATGACGACCATGGGGCTATCACAAATTATAGCTGGTCCTACCCATCAGGCTGGACACACACTCGACCTAGTTTTTGTGGCGGACAGTGGAATGATCAGAGTGGAAGAACAAAACACCCTTCCTGTGTCATGGTCAGATCATTATCTGGTCAGTTTTAGACTTTCGGCGACCCTAAACCACCGCAGGGGTGAAGGACAAATTAAGATCGTCCGCCCCAGGAGACTGATGGATCCGGAGGGGTTCCTGAGAAATCTTGGGGTCCTTCCTGCCATGGAGCCTGGCGATCCTGTCGACGTCTTGGTCGAGCTCTATAACAGGGAAGTGACCAGGGCGATAGATACAATCGCTCCCGAACGCCCCATCACGTTGCGTCATGACAAGCCGTCTCCCTGGTTCACCGGGGAGCTGGCTGTGATGAAGCATACGAGGAGGGGGCTAGAGCGCACTTGGAGGAGTTCTCGGGACGTGTCCGACCGAGCACAGGTTACAGCCTTTCTTAGGGCGTATACCGTGGCTATACGGGCAGCCAAGGAGTCCTATATGACTACCCGTATAGCGTCTGCAGCAAATAGATCATCGGAGTTGTTTCGGGTCGTTGGGAACTCCTTCAGCCACCTGTGGTGGAGACTTTTGACGACCCAGCAACTCGGTGTCGCAATTTCGCACACCATTTTGCAGACAAAGTCGCTCAGATACGCCTTGAGCTCGACTCCAATTCCACCACAGTGCCAGGGGAGGTGATTGAGGCATCTGCTTGTCCGATTTTGTGGGATTCTTTTAGGCTTGTTCTTCCTGAGACCGTGGTGGAGGTCCTTGGGGCTGTGAGGGCAACCACGTCGGTTCTGGACCCTTGCCCGTCTTGGCTAATCAAATCAGCCAGGGAGGGGCTGGTTGACTGGTTTGTGTTGATCATTAATGCATCGTTGGAGCAGGGGGTTTTTCCATCTTACCTGAAACAAGCTGTGGTTCGTCCACTCCTTAAAAAGGTTTCCCTTGACTCCACGGTGCTGAACAATTTCAGACCAATCTCCAACCTCCCTTTCTTGGGTAAGGTGCTGGAGCGGGTGGTTGCCTCCCAGCTCCAGGGCTTTCTAGATAACATCAACTACCTAGATCAGTCACAGTCTGGTTTCAGGCCTGGTCACGGCACCGAGACAGCCTTGGTCGCCTTGGTGGATGACCTCCGTAGAGAGCTGGACAGGGGGAGTGTGACCCTGTTGGTTCTCTTGGACATCTCAGCGGCTTTCGATACCATCGATCATGGTATACTTCTGGGACAACTCTCTGGGATGGGTCTCGGGGGCACGGTTTTGTCGTGGCTCTGATCCTTCCTGGAAGGCCGATCACAGATGGTGAAGCTGGGAGACGCCTGCTCGGACCCCTGGCCTTTGAGCTGTGGGGTCCCGCAAGGCTCTATTCTGTCTCCCATGCTCTTTAACATCTACATGAAACCGCTGGGAGAGGTCATCCGGAGTTTTGGAGTTGGGTGTCACCTCTATGCAGATGACACACAACTCTACTACTCCTTTCCACCTAATTCCAAGGAGGCCTCTCGGGTGCTGGATGAGTGCCTGGCCGCTGTGTCCATCTGGATGAGGAGGAACAAGCTGAAGATCAATCCCGACAAGACAGAGGTCCTCCTGGTCAATTGTCATCCTGACCGGGGTATAGGGTGGCAACCTGTGCTGGACGGGGTTACACTCCCCCTGAAGCCACAGGTCCGCAGTCTGGGAGTCCTCTTGGATTCATCGCTTACACTCGAGGCCCAGGCGTCAGCGGTGTCTGGGAGGGCCTTCGCACAATTGAGACTCGTGCGCCAACTGCGACCGTACCTCGCGAAGGCTGATCTGGCCGGGGTGGTCCATGCCTTGGTCACCTCCAGACTGGACTACTGTAATGCGCTCTATGTGGGGCTGCCCTTGAAAACAGCTCGGAAGTTCCAACTGGTCCAATGAGCGGCAGCCAGGATGTTAACTGGGGCCCCTTACAGAGAGAGGTCAACCCTCCTGTTCAAGGAGCTCCACTGGCTGCCATTTATTTTCCGAGCCCAATTTAAGGTGCAGGTGCTTACCTACAAAGCCCTGAACGGTTTGGGACCATCCTACCTCCATGACCGCATCTCCGTCTACAAACCCACGCATTCACTTCGGTCATCTGGAGAGGCCCTGCTCGTGATCCCGCCTGCGTCGCAAGCGCGGTTGGTGGGGACACGAGACAGGGCCTTCTCCGTGGTGGCCCCCCGACTCTGGAACACCCTCCCCAAGGATCTCAGACAGGCCCCTACACTGGCAGTCTTCAGAAAGAACTTGAAGACCTGGCTGTTCCAATGTGCCTTCCCAGATTAATACGAAATCTCCAATACCAAGTCCCATAAGCACTTTATTAGAACTAAGATCGTATATCGCACTCTGCACTTGCCCTAGAAGCCTTATATATCACCTGTCACATCAGCACTTTTAATCTTGTACCCATTACTCTGGCCTGGCCCAGTTTTATTGTGTTTTAGCATATTATTTATTGCTTGTTGTTTATACTGTTTTAATTGTTTTTAATTTGCCTTTTGTTTTGTATTGTTATATTGTGTGTTGAGGCCTTGGCCTTTGTAAGCCGCATCGAGTCCTTTGGGAGAAGTAGCGGGGTACAAATAAAGTTTAATAATAATAATAATAATAATAATAATAATAATAATAAACTCATAGTACACTTCCATTTTGCTACTTGACTAGCTGGTGGGAGGGATGAATCTCATCTACCAACACCCTGGTCACTAGTAGACCTCCTCTGCCCCCTTCACTCAGTTTAACTAATACGAAGTAAAGTAGGCCAGGTTAGCAGCCACTATCAAGCCCTGCTCTCAAGACTCAGGATAGATCTACACTACCTTATATCCCAGGATCTGATCCCAAATTATCTGCTTTGAACTGGATTATATGAGTTACACTGCCAGATAATCTGTCATAAACAAATAATCTGGGATTAGATCCTGTGATATAGGGCAGTGTAGATCCAGCCTCAGACAGGGAGTGAGAAGAGCAGTTGGAAGTACCAGTTCTTGGTCCTGAGACTTGCAGCTCCCAGCAGCCACGAAATGTGGAGCTGGAAATACCTGCTGCGGAGCCTGAAAGCACCTCCCTTCAGCAGCTGCAAAACTGTCACCTTGGTGGAAAGCAGGTAAGAAAGGAAGGGCCTCAAAAGATCCCAACACCCTAATCAGAAATGCTTGACAATAGAAACACTGTTGCAGGATGTTGCAGGACTATAAATCTAACAGCTGTAGCCTGGAAGTTTTCTTGTTATCAACAGACCTTCATGGAGGCAGCAACCACTTGACTCTGAATCTTTGGCTCATGTTTCCTGTGTGACCAACCTTTTCTTTGCCGTAACTACTCTCTTGGACCTCTGCAGACAGATTCCTTTGATTTCATGTGGATCTCAGATTTCTTGGCCTAGCAAGCACACTGCCTGCATTGCTGGTTAATTCTGGGTGGGATTTTTGGGAAAGGGAAACATACTACTAACTCTGGTTGGCAATTTTTGCAAGAAGTCCTGCCTTACCTCCCAGAACAGGATAGAAATTACTTCATTAATAATTTGTAACTAAGTCAAATTGCAATGTTTTAAAACATAACCATTTCTGA